>NW_028185706.1:217345-399845 GCF_003343005.1 Rhea americana | reverse complement strand
CCTCCCTCAAAAAAGTGTATTTTGGTAGCTAACATACCTTCCCATACATTCCCTACTGCCCTTTTAAAAGAGAGACTTTTAAGACTCTCTCAATTCAAACAAGACATTTGAGAGATGCTTAATTGGCCCCACTGGATGGGAAAGCATTAAATCCTGATCCCCAACAATCATTCAGTGTAGCTTCTTTCTAAATGGCAAGCAGAATCATCTAATTCTATATACAAATCAACTAGCACGATACCGCTTGGTTGAAAGGGTCACCACAATTATGTAAAACATGAGTATTAACTATAATTGGGATAGTTTGCTAATACAATAAAAAGCTCTGAACATGAGAAAAGTTATGCTCACAGCAGTAGCTATCACTTTCTAAAGTAAGAATTCATGGATGAAATGACATGAAAAAGATGGTTATAAAATTTTAATGGAATGATAAAAGGCAAAAGTCAGCCTCTCAGCTGAATTCTTAAAATCCCTATATATCACAATCAGCTCCTTAACTGTAAAATCAATGTGGAGTATAACATGTTGTCAATGTGGTTGTCACTGGAGGGAAGACTGCAAAGTATGACAGCTACACAGCTCAGCCTGACAATGATGAAAATAAAATCATAAAGATTTTTACCTGGATGTAATTGTTTATAGAAGTAACTACTGAACACAAGAACTGTGGGCATCTTTTTCCCTAAGATTCTTGGTTCATATTTCAAACTATTTCATTATAGTATTAATACTGGAAGGTAGTTTAATTTTGGCAAATGAAATTATCTTTTATGGCAGGCTATTTTGTTCATCTGCTTCAAAAGTTCAGACTCTACTTAAAATGAAGGTACAAAACTGCCATTAATCTTTTTTAATTCCCTGACTAGAACCACAACATTTGTTTACTTATTGTACAGATCCAGGGTGCAGAGGGACATACACTCTCAAGGAGATATTTTTGGAGAATCTATACTTTCATTAATATACTGAGACATGTACCTGGATTACTGCCCTTTAAAGCTAATGAGAAATACCTGATTTGCGAGGAAACTCACTCACTAAGCAGAATAGACATTCTGTGCCTTTTATTCTTGAATCATTTACTCTTTTCAGGAACATGGGCAATGAAATTAAACATATTAACAAARGGTAGTGCCTTTCATAAACTACTGACTGTATCCAGCAGAGAATCCAAGTTGTGTAGGTCTGGTCACAAGTGGTCACAGGACTCTCTTATCACTTCAGATCATAGAACTCAAAAGTCATTAAGCTTTTTGTACAATTACATGCAGTCGGTATGAACCCCTTCCAATATGTATTGAAAACCATCTTCAAAATATTTAGATTTTTTGACCCCTACTACTCTGGCASGATGTTGGTTCCAGAGCCTCTGCCTAGCATTTAAGAAACTTCTAATTCCTAATGTAAAGGCAGGTCCACGCAGTTTGTACTCTTCATCATGTGCCACAATATTACTTTTGTTTAATTTGTTCTCCTCTCCTTCTGGTATCCACCCAGCCATATATTTCACGTGACTTTCTATTCCCTTTTTCACCTCGGCAGGTTTCATCTTTTCTTGCTGCAGTTTCCATTTATCTTTCTTGACCACAGGTGTCCAGACTCCCATCAATTAACTATGGATTAGGTTATATGCCTMAATTATATAGACCTAGTTTACGTGCCTATATTAGGAGACTATTTTTTTCAGACACCCTATACAATCAGCAGAGAAAGAAAGCTCTTCTGAAAGATAAGGGAAAATGCAGCATTTACTCTCTGTCCTGAACTGCCCTATAGAGGAACCTGTCTCTCTCTGTTGACTATGTAGAGAAACTTAAACAGAATACTCTTCCTCACCCTGGAACCAAAGCTTTGTGCTGTGAATGCCAGAGGAGCACGGAAGAACAGTTTGTACAATAGCAATAACAATTCCTTATTTCTCCAGGAAATACCTCAGCTGATACGTTGCATCATTTCATTTACCTTTTTCTTGGTTGCAGTCTCTAGCAATTCTCATAAATAATGATCTCAAGCCACCACTGTGTATTGTGTACGTTTGACATTACTTACTGTGAATAAACATGGGACAGGCCTATAGCCTCTTTATAAATAAGAGAGATGGACTCGCAATCACATTAACTAAGAAAAAGAACAAAAACTAGACTGCCTGATAGGMAAGTCACAAAAACCTCTCTCTCAAATAGTGCAAGCCATGCAAAGGCTTTCAGGAAGAACTCCACATATGGGGAGGGTACACTAGCCCAAGGGACTAAAATGTAGTCATGTGAAAGAGAACAGGATGATGATTGAAGGGGTACGCAGGTCATTCATCAGACGGCAAACAGTTTCGGGGACATTCAGAAGATAAGAACTGGCAGCTTGCTTCTGAAAAGTAACAATTCTTTGGTAGCTTGTAACTTGTCCATATAAATATAGATTTTCTTAGACACAAGAAAAAGCACCTTTTTGATTTTGGAACTATCTCTGCCATCTAATATTACTTCTGGTGGAAAGCTGCCACCCAGTATAATTTACCAACCTTAAAGTTATACCACAAGAATACTTCAACTGGCATAGGACCAGMTGCAGAAAACTATAACCAATTCCTTTGTAGCTTCCTTCCCAGATTGTTCAAAGCCTTACCATGATAAAAGAGAAAACTCAATTAATTTCTTTATTTTTATATCTGGAAATTTTATTTCTAAATACAACACATGCTCTCATTTCAATGGTACATACTGATCTCTTAGTTCAGTGTTGATACTGATTGCAACAGAGTTAATTTAAAATTTACACTCAAGTTACTGAAAGCAAAATCTAATTCAGAAATTCATCAGCTGCTTTTATTTGTCTGGCAGCAAATAGTCTGATGCTATACTGACCAAGATCACTGGAACAAACATCTTTTATTAACACCTTTAACAAGTTTTTAAAATATTCATAGGATATGTATATTATTGTTATCTGGCACTTGCAGGGTAGAGTTTAAAAGAATGCACTGAATCTGTTACTAGCATCATGCTCTTGTAAATTGAAATATTTGAAAATCTGTCAAAATTTTTCCAGTATGTTTTCTTGCATTAAAAAATATCCCCAAACTTACTAATCTTTATAGTAAAATATTCTATTATCAGATACAGCTGATTTTTATGGCAGCATTTGCTATTTTTTCCTTAATGTTTCCTAATTTCCTCCCACTTTACTAAATATTCATCATAAATAAAATATACTGTTCAATAGACAATGATTGTGAAATTGTCAGCTTGTATTAGTATACTCTGTTGACTTTTAAACAAGGTGTGTTGATTTACATCTATTGATCTCAGGTGCAGGTGTGCATATGCATACTCACGTATGTATTTTATTCCTACAGATATTTTATGCTTTAGTGAAACAAGYGAGACATACACTCACTGTGTAGAATTCAATCAGAACATGAGTACACACATATATTTCAGCAGAATAAGAGATAACGGGAAATTTCTACTGTCAAATTGTACTTCAAAAAGTGAAAGTGTATTGGTTAGCAGGGCCAGGAATTATGTGCGGTTTTGCAACAAGCTGTCAGTACAGGCAGTTTTATAAGAAACACATTGAAGCCTTGACAGAAATGCTACTCATATCCAAYGCAAATCATTCAGTTTTAAGTAACTGAGTTGAACATGTTTTGACAAATGGCAGCCCTCCACAATGACACCAAAACCAGAGTCCTCAGTCCCCACWGAAAGTTTTGTTGTTAAATTACAAGAATTGTTGGATAGCAGACACACACCAGCACTTATTCTTCATCAGTATTAATGCAAGAAGAATAGGATGTTTTAGGAAAAATCATTTTCCCCAAGGAGACATAGAGTTTATAACTGAAATACAGAAGTTTGTTTTAAACTAAGGAACAAGATGCAGCATCACAGCTGAAGAGGCAAACGGATTGTTAATCTCAAAATATTTGAACTGAGTAAATTCTGCAGAGGCATTATATTAATTTTCTCTTGTTCTTAAATCTTCTTTGGCCACATCTACCTCCTGCACTGACTTCAGGTATTTACGCAGTCAGGTTTTACAGAGGGTAAATTTTCACGTCAGTGCACAAAGGCCATCCACGTTCTATCAGCAGGTAACTTTTACAAGGAGGACTGTATTGGAATGCATATCCTGTGCAGGCCTCCTGCTCGATACTTAATTAGCAAAAAGAAAATTTGAAAGTTCTACATCTACTACTTTGCACAAAAAATAGTTTTTACATTTACTAATAAGCAAAGCCTTCTAAATATACTTCTGTGCTCCTGCTATCTAAGAAAGAAACAACACTGAATTATCTGACCAGAGATAAATAACAATTGATGTTTCAACAAAATAGGTGGACTAGTTGCAATCAGATCATTAACATTAAATAAATTTAGTATTATTATATCCACTTTCGGTAAAAAAGTAAAAAATAAAGGAATTGAATCTCTACAAAGATTTTCACAGGTAGATAACAGGTCTCCAGCCTGCAGAGGCCAACTTCAGAACTTACTTTTGTTCATAAGCATAGGTAATGTATMTATAGAAGCATTTGTATTTTTGAAGCTTGAATGTATTTATCAGATAAATTTCTGTTATGACTTACTTGCTCAGCTTTAAACAAAACATGTATTCCAGTTGTGGGAACATTCTTTAGGAAACATCTAGAAAAAGAGTTAGACAGCTATCCATCTAGKAAAAGAACTAAAACCAAGCTGAGTCACAAGCACTGAATAATTCCTACAACAACTGCTTGTGAATGCTACGTTAAAGGCAGAGTCCCAAATACAGATCTCGTATCAGTGTAAAAGAAAGAGTAACAGCAAAGCACATTTCAGTGTGAATGCTGTGCAAATAGGCCATTAATGAAACCAGGAAGCTAGGATTTTGGATTTTTATCATAAAAACAAAAACACACCTTTYCCCCCTTCAGAATTTCTTGCTTTGTTATTAAACAAGATGTAACARGAACAATCTCTTTAGAAAATACTTCAATTGCTCTAAAATGTAGTACAATGGGGTCATTACAGATCTATAAAAACACACTAACAAAGATTTTATTTGAAAACAACAGCTTTTTCCACAAAGGGTGTTATTAGGTTTCCTATTACAGTGTAAGAGAAAACTAATAGCTAAGCTTCTAAAAAAAAAMCCTGAATATTATGTACTTCATGTACAGTAAGTTCCAATTTTGTCATCAGTTTTTGCTTAAATACCACACTAGATGCGAATTCCTAGACTGACACCTAAAATGGCTGTACCTATATGCTGACTCTTGACTGTTAAATCGAAGGACGGTTGAACAAATATAAGTAGAGTATGCAGAATATAARAGCTAATAATGAAGAAAATGATGGGATTGGCAACGACAAACTGAATTTTAGACCTGTAGACCACTAATTTGAATTAGCACAGATCAGCTGTAATGAAAACTTCTTTTCAGCTGTGCTGAGATTACCTAAGATGTACCACAGAAGTCAGACAACTGTCATATACTGTGCACTTCAACTTATTTTCTCTGTTATGTCTGAAATCAGAATCAAGTCTTTTTGTATATAAAGGAATACCCTTTAAAAAGCTGTGAGTATATCTTAACCTGACTATATATGAAAATATATACATGGAGGGGTATAGTATAAAGAAATTGGATACTTATTCCCAAAATATGTATTTAAATACACTTGTTCAATGAAAATCTCAGATAACTGATACTTGATATTCAGGAAGGAAATGCATTATTSCTATGTAACTGAGAAAGCTAGATAACCAAAAGAAATTACGTGCAGTGGCAGCTGARATGTTATTTATATTTCTGCTAAAGGGAGTTAAATAAAATTGGAGTGCTTACTGTCTTCTGCTGTGGTCATTGAAGTCCAGTTGCTGTAAGCATTGCCATAACCGTTGGAAGCAACCACTCTTATCTCGTACTCAGTGTATGGCTGCAGATCTCTGACCCTGTGCTGTAAGGAAGCAGTAGGGCTGGAAAGCAACCTGCAAAGAAAAGCAGTGTAAGTCACAGAGCTGATTGTGCCAGCAGTGAAAGAAAGACTAACACATTATAAGGTGAGCCTATATTTGAGATCATGAGCCATAAAGGTGAGCCATATTGGAGAKCATGGCACTTCTCTTGCTTAACAGTTTACGGTGGCCTTGTTACGGTCCGCGTACTCTAGAATGTCACCAGCAGAATGCCTCGGCCTCATCTGGAGTTGGTAGCTGGGCAAGCCTGGGGCGTTGTTACGAACTGGTGTAGACCAGGCAACCTGAAGACTGGTCGGAGTGGCAGATGAAAGCCTTGGAGGCATCACGCCATCTGGAGCTGTCGAAAAACACGGATGAATTAGAGCAGAGAAAACCATGGAGAACATATGCTGAATGGAAACAAAATGCTCCATATACTGGAAAAACTGTTCCTCAGGATCAACAGCAATGTTAACGTGGTCCATTTAGTTTAACGTTTTCACTACTGAACTATGATAGTTCTTTATTTTTGTCTTTGCAATACAGTTACATGAATATCATTTTGCTAAAAGCAAACCCCTAAACACCAAAAGGAATTCAGAAGCAACATATTCTCTACCACCTGTTTGTATATTATCTGCTYCTCCAACTGCCCAGTTCTGCCACCCTCAGAAGTTAAAGAACTGCTCACAGAAATCTTTCCCAGCAAGAGTAACATTGATCAGATCTTTTATCAATCCTATACCTTCTCACTCTTATACATTAATAATAATTTTAAAAGAAAAAAGCAGAAATTTTAAGGAAACATTTTTTTTTAATAAATAAATTAAAAATTATAAAAATCAAAATTCTTTGAAATCTCAGTCTCTAGCCCACTATTTTGTTAAGAAAATTAATTTTTATAAAGCCCAGGAACTCCAGATCAAAATCTGTTACTAGCGATACCACCAATGACCTTTAACTGCTGCAAATTTCACCGCATGCAGTAAAAAGAACTATGCCTCTACATACCAGTGGGTTTATGGCTCTGTACATTTTTCTTTTTTTTTTTTTTTTTTTTTTTTTTTTAAAAAAAGATCTGTTGGAGATACTTTGGAAATAAACAAACCTAAAATTTTTATATGTGATGTATGTCACTGTAGTTCTCTTCCAAAAAGTTAAAACACTGGAACGTTACTGCCTTTGCCATTTAAACTTGTCTAATGTTTCTGCTTTCATTGTCCAGTAGTTATTATTCGCTTCTTTCTTTGGTCATTCCAACAGAATTTTTTTTATTGCTCTTATTGACTTCTTCCTCTACATTGAAAACCAGTCTCACATATCTGCCACTTAAGGCAGAGTTGTAAGCCAACCTATGGCTCAGCACACTTGCAGGATAGTGTGCTGACTGAAAAACTGCACCTGAGAGCCAGATTTACTAATCTGGATAGATGAGTGAGCAGTAGTTTATAATAAGTTTTATAATCCTGATTTACCACGTGAATATGTATGGCTTACTAAGGGGGGAAGGAACAGACTTGGTGAGAGACTGCCTGAATCTTCCTCTCCCTGAAAAAGATGAAAGGATGGCACCGACTCTCAAGAAAAAACATTAATCAGTCATATACAAAAGCATTTATTTATACCAAGGTACATACACACAGAGAGGCATAAACTAGCACCTGGCTATATTACTCTCATTAACATACCTATGCTTGGGGAAATTTATAGTTCTTCAGTTCCGGCTCCAAGTCATATTACATAGGAAAGGGAGAAGACATGGCTTGTTCCARTCTGGATATTCTTATTCTTTTTCCTCTAAGTTCAAAGTCCACAAGTCCTCATAAAATAATTTTACTAAAAGCTGGCTGCTGGGGTCCCTGAGTTATTACCAGGCTTATGAGAATTGGCCTTTAGCCCTGCAACCTCTCCTTGTCTTTTCAAGGCACAAAGAAGAGGGGTGGCTTCTCTAGCCTCCCTCCCTCCCCCCCTCCCTCTGTTACCATGAAAAAGCCAACATGAAATTGTTGGGCCTTAGCCAAGCTGCCAGTGTTTGGAAGCTCCCTCCTGTTGTGGCTACCTAGAGATAGGTAATCACTCTGGTGAATCCTAAGAAAACTTTTAAACTTCCTACTTCCAAATTCAGAAGATGGCTGAGCCTAAGGTAATTTGTGGCATACAAATCCATTGCCAGCACCTTCAAGGCTAATCAAGAACCTCTGAACAACTCAGTTCGGAGGGAAGAAGCTAGAAGAATATTTAGTTGGAACATCCCCTACGTATCTCTAGCTGAACCACCAAACATCACACATCAAATGCCTCTATATATGAATTAAATCACACAGAGTAAAATGGAGAACATATATTTATTTCACTTTACATTGTTCTATTTAGCAGCAATGCAACTAAGGTTAGCATTAGGTCTTGTGATTGGGGGATTTAAATCTTATCAATGTAAAGTACAGTACTTGCAGGTAATTATGAACTATTTTGGCATCCTTTTAAAAATGATTCCTAAAGTTGATAGCATGCAAGCCCTGCCAGCACAAGAAAGACGACACTATACTTGTGAAACCTTTTATCAGAGAGTTTAAAGTGTTTTCATAAGCTGATACAAGCAGAAAGGCTCAAAACCTCTTCAAAGCAAGGTACTACTTCATTCRAAACTGAACTGTGTCTGGAGCTTAAAATGAGTCAGTTGTTTAAGTGGACACAAATTCTACAGAGCAGAAAAGCCAAATCTAAAAATGAATCTAACTAGCTGAGATATAATTTGGTCAGGAAGCCAATGTTCACATTGTTATTGAAGAGACAGTGTAAGCAACTCACTTAGGACACAAAAGTGTTAAATTTATTTCCAGCTCTGTCAGGACACATGAGTTCACCTTTGTCTTTCATTTCTCAATATGTTAAATGGAGATAATAATACTTATCGTCCTTTGTAAAGCTCTCTGAGATCCATAAAATAAGACCTCTGATTAAGCTTTATGTACATACAGTGGTGGTTATTATAGTGATATAGGAATGTTCATCAAGAAAGAAAGATGTAGCTGTCTATATGTCAAAAACAATTCATAGTGCAGATGTTACTTTAATGGTGTAAGTAATCACAACTAAATGTTCAAATCTTTTCTACTAACAAAGCACAACATAAGGAAGAATAGAAAATTTGGAAAAATCTCTCCTATAAAAGTCAACTGATCTGTAGAGCAAGTCTACCCCACTACTTTCAAGCCAACATGTTAGAATATACAGCAAATTTATCTAAATATTATCTAAAATATTTCCCCTAGTTTGCCAAGAATGTCATTAATATGCACTTTGAAAAGAATGGGACAGTAGGCCAGGACTGTGCAATGCTAAAATTTTTGAGTTTCTACTGAGCCATAATGAGAAAAGCGTTCTGTAAAACTGCTCACATTTCCAACATTAAAACCACAGAGCACTTCCTCCCAAAACTAGCATTTCTAAATTGCATACAAAACATCCTTTGATTATTTCAAACACTCAACATCATCAAGGTCTTCACTGTAACATTCCCCTCAGCTTAACCCTTTTTATCCAACCCGTATTCCCAAGAGACTCTTTACTATCCAAGTAATAACTGGCAACCAGCAATAATTCTACTGAAAATTTCTCAACAGAAGAGCCATGTATCTATCAGCTTGATATATCACCTTTAAGATGCAATGTTGCTCAAAAAGCTCCCCTCAAGCTTTAATATGACACTCAAGGGGCAGCCACTCCACTTGCAACCTACTGAATCAACATCTAGCCCAGTAAATCCTCACTTAGCAGAGTAGAAAGTCACGCTTTATCTATGAAGAGACTACAAAGGCTRAATAAAATACTTAACCAGATGTCAATTTTAAACAAAGGATTAATTAATAAACAACTCTACAAAATAATAAAAATTGAAGATTGTTTCAAGTTCACACTAATATATTATATTCTGGGTACTCTGGTACATGCAAATGAGTCAAGAAAGGCTTGATCCCTGCTCTGCCACTAACATGCTTTGAAAATAGTCTTTGAAAACTGTTTTAGTTTCTTGCCTCAGTTTCCTCATTTTAAGCAGCAGATGCTGTATTCGTCAGCCTTGTAAGGATTTGGCTGTTTTARGACCACAAGCATTACATTAAATGCTTGCATTTGAATATTTCCTCCATGTTAAAAGACTGCCTTTTAAAGAGATATTGTCCATACTTACCATAAGAATATATTCCTGAAATTTAAATTATCTGAAAGTAGAATTTACGTAAGATTATTAAGAGTGAATTATCATTAGGACAACATATTATGATTTAGCGTTGAAAATGTCTKCATTATTGCTCTTTAAGAAAAGCCAGGAAGAAAATGATTTGATACTATCAAATCGGCACAAATTCACAGCACYTTTGATGAAGTGACACTGCTTTTTAACAGTCATCAGATATTCATCTGCTCTCTCCATAGTATCTGCAGACAGGCAACCAGAAGAGTTTGGAACTATGCAAATGTTACTCTACAGTTTGCCACATCTGCATGTGCAAAATATTTAGCACAGATGATGCATTTACATCTTATCTAAATATTTTTCAAACCCATGTGTACGCAAATGATAATTGCAGGCATTTAACTACAGAGGAAGGAAAATTGGCTCTTCACAGTTTGTGCCATAACAGCAAGGAACAGCTTCAGTAAGCCTGCCTTTAGATGAATGTCTCGTTCAGTCATGCCCACTCTCATCCTTTTCCAGGTTCAATTCACAAACCCCATTTCATTATCTTATTGCATTGGTTGTTTAGATACTCCTGATTTATTTTCTATTTTAGGTGCCCATACTGAGATCATCTCATCATGGCACTTCTTATGGCAATATGTTCTGCACCTTGATATTTGTTTCTCCTGATTTTCTCYAGTATGCCTGTTATCTAGCTGTTTGGTCAGTCCAAATAATTCCARTCATTGCACTCTCCATAATTTTCAATATGGACATCGTGTTTTTGTTTCATTTAACTGAAAGACAGGCCATGTTGCTGGGCCATATGTCATCACTAGAAGGGCATGCTAGTTATAAACCTTTATCTGTTGGCAAAGCAGAAGATTGCTTTTTTTGTTTCTTATCTTCACAGGCTCATTGACGTTTACTCTGCTTTTTTAACCTTCTTTTCCCAGCCATCTCACCTATTCGATGCATAGTGAATGCACACAGTAGCTATTGATTTTTCATTTAATGTATGTATTCAACCACCTTGTTTTTYACCTACTCAATGTGTAACAATTGCATACAGTATTCTTGGATCTTCCTTTTAATTTTTTAACTCCAAGAATACATGTTTTCAGTTACAGATATAGCTAYACCTAATAATACATCTACCAGGGAGAAACATAGCCCTAATGTTAGTTTTCTATTATACATCCTTGTTCAACACATTTCCAGACGCTTTGTATCATATGATATGTGATGTCCATGGCAGCCTTCTTGCCTGCCTCCTTCTGGCATATGGAGCTTCGGAAAGGAAGGGAAGCTGCAGTATGGGAAAAAGCAACTAATGAGACATAAAGCAGTGGCTTAAAGCCTTCTTAAACCTCCCAGTAAATCCACATCTGTTCACACCCACTGTTCTTAACATTTTCCTTCCAATTGTATAAGGTAAATAAGGTACAGAAATATCTCATTCTCTCTTCACGATCTATCCCRTTTTATAGACCTGATCTCTGATATAATAATTTCATTTGAAAAGGAGTTGCTTTGCAGACCTGTTCACTTTTTAATCTTTATTGCTACTTATAGCAGTAACACCCAGTATCACTTGGAAAAACTAAAATATAAAGCCTGAAAATCTTTATTTGAATTCAGTGTGTAAGCTTTATCTGCAAACTTTCCTCCACTTGCACTATTTGGTATTCCAAGCTGCACAGTACAATTTTAGTAGGGCCCTGAAAATCAGCTCAAGCTTTATGCAGTGGCCTGGAGACCTGAAATTTAAAACAATCCTCTTACGAAATCCCAGAGAGGACTTACATATTCCTTATTAATACTGCTCTAAAGAAAACAAAACTCAGACTCCTTCTCCTTTTAATGAACTTTTCTGCACGTGCACATGCAATTAGGATATGGGTCTCATGTAAAAATACGTGAAAGACATACCCCTTTCCAAGGTGTTATCTTTTACTGAAGTTGACACTATAAAAACATCTCACACATTTGTCTCATTTACCTTACAGCTGTATAACAAGAGGTAACCTGCCTTTATTCACTCGTGCTATTCCCTCATGAAGAAGTTTATCTATGTTACTCAGCAAGAACTTTGCTAAACTCTAAAAGCCACAAAAGAATGCCAATAAGCAATTAGCTGAATGATTAATGATTATAATACCTGTAATAAAGATATTGGATGGAATTTATAACTGCCCAGTAAAACCAATTATTCATCAGGCTGTTTAAAAGGATGCTTAGCCAATAACTGTCATATCACAAAATTAATTTTTAAAAAAGGCCATGAGGAAAAAACATAAGGATTGGTATTTAAAAAATGAGACAGAAATTCATGCTAGACAAACAACTGTTGTGGGTACATTGTGACTCTAGTCATTTAGGAAATGAAATACGTATGTGAAGTAGCTTTGAGAAACTATCAGATCTTTCTTATACGTGCAATAAAACTGCCATTTTTCCCTTACTTAGGGGAACAGATGTGGCAAGAGGGGAGGGAACCAGATTCTGCCCATATTTGTGTGATATCTTCCACTTCCTGCATGAAGCAGCTGTAAAGTGAACTTCAAGATGATACGTTTTGCTTTTTTGCCCTTTTTTGTTTGGAAAAAATAGAAAGAAAGAATTTGAAAACACCTTCAAAATCTTGTAGYTTCTCTTTTAATTGATATCTAGAGGTAGAGAACTATGGCCAGAGGCAGGCATACTAATGGGTCACACTGATGTAAACACTAGCATCTCTCACCTTTGTTAAGAGACTCTCAGAGAGTTGGCAAAGAGACGCTTGGATAAATTGAGATTATTTTCTTAATGCTGATGATACAACTTCAAAGAACTGCAGGCCAGCCTTTAAGCTTTCTTCCTCCATGGTTGAAACTTATCATTTCTTAAGTAGCTACAAGCCCTGAAGCTAACAGGTTGTCACAACCATAGCAATAACCACAGACAATTATTGAGAAAGACCTCATCTATTCCATCAACAGTCATTTAAAGTACAATTCAGGAAACTGAGTCACCACAAACAGAGAGGAAAATCTACCACATTAAGCAGATGGAGGACATTAATCAAGGATTTCATTTGATCTTCAGTGGTCATGCCTTAATAATTTTCTATCCTGACCCAAAAGAAGGTAGAGGAACATGGTAGTTCCTAATAGACAGCGTCGGTGTTTAGCCCTCTAACTTAACACAGCAGGCAAGARGAGGAGAGTAGGCTGGCAGACGAAAGTTCACATTCCTGGAACAAGCAAGATATTTCCAAGTTTCAGCAGCTGAATTGAAAGAGGCAATTATCTAGCTGATGGTAGCTAACAGACTACTAGGCAATATCATTCCGAGCTTTGCTACTCCCCTTGTTGTCATGTGGTGAAATATATCTATGGGTGCACTGGTGCATTAGTTCCTTACAGCAAAGGAACATGGAGAACAAAATACTTCCCTTGAGAAAGTCCTAAAAAGCTTTAAAAACGTTACAGTCTAGACGGCAGGAAGGCAGAAGAGTTTTCTTTCTTCCCTGATGGTAAAGAGTGCTAGATGAGCTCCAAGATAACAGATGAAAGATAACTCTTGGTCCTATATTGCCACTACAGCTGGTTTCAAGAAGGAGGAGGACCTTGGAAAGCAGATGAAGGATCCAGAAGTGTCTGGAACAACCTTTTTTAGTAAGTGCGGTAACTCAAGGAATACACGACTCCCCAAAGCAACAAAAAAAGTAAATGAGCTCGTTGATGGCTGTGGTAAGATGAGGGAAGACAGTCTAAACCTGACTGGTGAAGAAGAAAAGAGGACGGGGATGAATTGGTAACAATCTCGAACTTCACAAAAGTTTGGTAAAGAGAAAGAGAATCTCTGTCTCTCTGGTAAATAGGACACAAAGTAATGAGATTAAACTGCTGCAATAAAGATTTCAAACTGGAAAATCTCTATCAGACTGAACAAATATCCTACCAGAAATGAGACATAGGTATGGTTTGGAGGAGAGAAGATGCATGAGATGATTTCCTGATTTACTCTTTTTCAGCTTAATCTTTCAATGAGAGACTCACTAACACAGTAGAAGATGAAGAAGCAACAAAGGAAGTGGAAAAGGCATGGAGGTGGTGATGTTGCAAGATGCACATGCTTCCATCAGGAGCACAAGTTGAAAATAAATATTTAATATCTTGTATGTTTTATTTGATGACTGAAAACAAAAAAACAACACAGGAACTTCAAAAACAAAAGCAACACTCTACTCATGCAAGTGCACAGGATTAATGCTCTATCTCAACCCAAATAGAGAAACCAAGGAAACCTAACTGAGCTCTAAAAAAAGTGAGATACTGGAAGAGATGTGCAWATCCTAATCAGACAAGAAGTCTCCTTGCTCAAACACTAGCAGTATGGGCACACCTGCAGCATGAATTTGCCTGAGGTCTGTCACTCAAAAACCATCTTCCTTGCTGGTAGAAAACAAAACATTACCATGTGATAAGCATTTCAACAGAAACATCAGCTTATACATTCCTAACTGTACAGATTGGAGAGCAATTCAGTTCTGCAAATAAATCAGAACCTTAATGAGGTTAGTTCTAGTTATTTTAAATCAATAAATTTCTTTGAGCTACTTASAGGATGGTGTGAAATATTGCCATTCATGATAGAATCCAAGCTTGAGAGCGTCCACAAATAGAAACTAGATTTGACAAGAAGACAGATCAGCTGGTGTTAGGGAGCCACTACACACAGTGAGTGCTGCAGTCTTATTACATCTTCATTGTCCTACAGGTATGAACAAGATCCAARCTGCTGGACTACTTTTTGGCCATGAAACAATTGAAGCCATTTTTTCCACTCAAGTTGTTTCTCCATTTGCAGAAGGAGAAGAAAAAGAGTTTTCCCCAAAGACTCTACTCCCAGTAATCCAGGCAACTCTGGATTTGGTTCACAACTGCTAATTAACTTCTTCATGTCATATCTGGTAATCACACACACACACAAAAAAAGTCTCAATGGCAATGCCTTTTTATAAGGCAAATGGGAGGCAGGTGTTGAGAAAGAAGGAAGTGTCTCTTCCCACCTGYCGTCATTGTCTCCATCTAATCTCCTCCACAGAAAGCATGAGCAGGAAGTCTGACTCTCCAGGGCTCACTCACAACACTGCACCCCTTCTACCTCCCTCTTCGCCTCCTCCTCTTTCTCTAGCAGAAAGACAGGCATTTTCATTTCCACATTTCTAGTGGAATTTAAATGTTTAAACACTAAAATATGCTGTGAGTTATAAATTGAAATAATATTTAGAAAATCAATATTCTTGAACAATGAAGTAAGAACGTAGTTATAAATGAAGGAAAACAATCATTTTACTTTTTAACAAAAGATAGCTATAAAGCCACTGTTTATACCAATAAATCAATCATTCTTCACAGCAAACACACACACTAAAGGATTAGATTATTTTATTGTTACTGACAGTTGCAATTTTGTTTGGATTATCTAAAGACTTAGGTACTGCACTACACTGGAGAGGCTTTGCCTTCCTTGAGTGTGAGTAAACTTGGATATCAGGACTGAGGATGTGTCATCATTAACACACCACATTAGAGCTGGCCTCGTGCTTCAGATTTTGAGACTATGGTCATAATATGATATTCCCACAATCACTTTTCACACACCTTTGTTCTCTGCAAGCAACTTGCAGAGTTTCTGAAAGCTTTTGTATATTCTAATTTTCTTAATCTTCTGAAATTTATCATAACAAAGTGTATGTATACAGCACAATAAAAGCAATAGCTAGCAATATGATAAAAGCAAACAGTTCTTGAATATTCCGTTCATACAGTGCTGTTTTTCAAACAGCAGAGGACATGTCAAAGAATATATGGAATTTCAGCTTTTCATTTCCCATCTGACCTAAGGTTTAGGTGCTCATCACAACAATATCAAAGTATTTTCTCTGTCAATGCATTGGAWTAATTAGGTTCCCAGTGAAATTCAGGAAGGAAATTCAGAAACTGAGAATGTGCAAAATTTCACAAAATCTTTAAACACTAGCTCTACAGAGTCACAGTCCTTTTTTTTGGTTGCAGGAGGCATTGTTAATTTAAACACATTGGAAATCATGCACTTAAAATATTGAGAACATAATTATTTGTAACTTTACCTGTCATACTTCAATCAAGTGTCTTTTAAAATTTTGCTCCCTGTAAGTCTTTTTCAGTAGCAACCACACTTTGACAGATGGAAGTGAAAAAAATAATTTATTACATGTTTCAATCAAACTTTAAACTATCAAAAAACATACTATCTTTTCCTGATCACCTGGTTTGGATGAGATTGAAAACAAACATATCAAAGCAATAAAACTTATTAAGTAGAAACTCTAGTTTGTGTGTAATCTTATTGTGTGTAATCTTAACCTACTTCTTAATGCACTCTAAAGCATTCAAAGCATACAGCCTTTGAAGTAGCCTATGCTCTCTAGTTTTCTTTGCATAGTACAGCGTATGTCAGGTTCAGACAAAATACCGAAAATGACTGTCTATTTTATTAAAAGCCTATTTTTTCCCTCTCTCTCTTTTTAACAAAAGTCTAATTTAGTTGTTGTTCCCTTAGGTACAAAGTACACAGTTCATAATTCATTTGATATAAAATGTCAGTTTAGATTTTTGCACTTCTTTGATAAATGAGAAAAAACATGTACATTTCAATTTCCTTCTACGAGGTTTTACTAGCAGAAGCCCCCCTCCCATTGTGCTGCTCAAAGACCTTTGTGTTAAATTAAACATCAAGATTCAGAAACTGTAGGGAATTATATTTCCAAGACACACAGTACAAATATATGAGACTGGGAAAAAAGGTAATGATTTTTCCTACCAGTAAAGTGATCTCTCCCAAAGAGCATCTTTGATCCTTGAATTAGTTCTCAGTTATAATTTAATATATCAAAACTGTCAGCAGCTTCCCTTACATTTAGACATAAAATGATATAGTCAGCTCCACAAAGAGCAAAACATGACATTCAGGGGCTTGCTCTCCCAACATGTGCTTGTGCCTCTAATGCCCATCAATATTAATGGGGAAAATGTGTGTACACCAAAGAAGATGGCAGAGAATTAATTTAATTGTATCTGTCATCATTAACAGTATGGAGTATGGATTTTCCTATATAACCAGATGCTATCAATGATCAATGCACAAAATTCCCAGGAGGAAGATTGGCACAATGGCAAAGAGAAGAATCAGGCATTTAGTTCCAGAAATGATAGTATTATAATTAGGAAAATAACACACGAACAAAAAAAAACACCCACTGCAAATTATTCTCTTGTGTAACACATGAGGCCATGCCCTATAAATCCAAACTATAACACTTACAGAGTAAACAAGAATCCTTATCACTTCTCAAAATTACCAACYGCAATGCTATGGTTGTCACTTCACATTACAGTCTTGTACAACAGTTGCAGTATCAATAAATTAAGCTGTACTAGAAAATAGCAATGGGATCACATTCAGACACTGACATTTACACCAATTAATAACTTAGGCCCAGACCCACAAATGCTCAGAACGCAGGATCTGCCCACCTTGGCTGCCCACATGCGCACCACCTCACTGCAGACCACAGATACGTCCTTACCCCTGGATTACAGTAGCAGCTTCTGTACYTTCTTTCCAGTATAAAAGACATTCATTTTCTTCAGCGTTGCAACAGGACAGATGGGACATATTCCACCTCCCTGGTTATGAACCCAGAGACCAGTACACTACCCTGGGAAGTGGGAGTGGGAATTTCAGTCACTTCGGGCTGAATAATCCAGGTCTCCTTTTGTTTGGCCACTGTTCTAACATAGCTAAACTATAATAGAATGCAAAAAGTGGCACCCCCATTCCATCAAACTGTGGAAAAAATCTCTGTCTTAATAGAGAAATAGATGAAGAATGAAGTTCCTTTGGTGTATCAGCTACTCATAGTTTTGTATCATCTGTGAACTTGCTGAGGGTGCACTCTGTCCCATCATCCAGGTCATTAATGAAGATGTAAAACAGTACTGGATCCAATATTGACACCTGGGGTACACTGTTAGTTACTGGCCTGCAGCTAGACTTCATGGCACTGATAGAACCCTCTAAGCTCTGCCTTTTAGCCAGTTTTCAATCCACCTCAGTGTCTGCTCATCTAGCCCACATTCCATCAGCTCGCCTGTGTGGATGAGCCCTACTGAAGTCACGATAGACAACATTCACTGCTCTCCCCTCATCAATGAGGGCAACCATTCCACCACAGAAGGTGGCTATCAGGTTGATAAGAAGGCTATCAGGTAGTGCTAAAGAACACATCCACTGAAATCAGTGAAAGTGACAAAAATGAATGATCAGTTCCCAAGTATTATTACTATTATTGAAAAGACCTTGGCTACTGTGTTCTTGCTGAAAGTTCACGGTCATAATTGATTAAAAGACTTAGTAACACCATCATGTTTCATTCAAAGACGAGTCAGGGTTTGCCTCTATTTTGTCTAGWTATCATAAGAGATGTAGCAACATTTACTGCAGTCTGCACGTATTTTTCACCCTATATTGAAATCCTATATTGACGTAAAGAATTTTGGAAATAGTTATTCTCTACAATACAGATTTTCTTCAATCTTTTGACAAAAATATAAAGAGGTAACAAATACTTTCTCTCTTTCCTTTGTTTTTAGACACAGACTGAAAGGGCTAAATCATCATTCTAGAAAATTTATAGCAGCTTAGTTCACATTAAAATCATCAGGAATCTGCTGCTGAAGTTTTTGGACAATGCTATCAATTCCTTATGAGCAACCATCTCAAAAAGGATTCTCTGTATTAAAAGCACTCACAACTTCAGTGGAAGAAAAAAATAAGAGAACTTCTTCACTCATTCAACATCCTCTATAAGAACTGTTTAGATAGCRTAAAATCAGCCAAACAGCCCAAATTCACTCACTTTCTATTTACACCAATGGCCATGTTCAACTTTTCCAACATCTTTCGTGGAGAGGTAATTCCAGTCTAAGCTAGGGGACAAGAGGTTGCCAAACTTTATGACATGTATACTATACGTGTCAGTGCTAGGACAAATACAATGTCTCTTTACCTTGTTTTACAAATGTCTTTCTATTTCTAAACCTATCTGTAAAATGAGGATAAAAATTCCTAGTCATTTCAAAAGCCTAGTGGGAAGTTCAATTAGTAAATACTTGTAAAAATCTTAAAAGTAAATACCTCATTATATAAATAGTGTAAGAATTAATCTAATTCAGTATTGGACATATCCCATTGTAACACGAAATACATGAATTTCCCATCACTCTTACTTTACCAGCCTGGAATTAATCTTTCTAAAAGGGTAGTATTTCTTTGTCAGAAGTATAAGTGGGACCTGCATACAGATGCAAAGAGGGACAGACACAAATCTAGCATGTATACATGAAAATGTGCACACTAATATATCATACACATATATTTGCTTGTGTGTGCATATGCACGTGTATGCAGATACAATAGTAAAAATTCAGAAAGAAAGGCACAGTGAGGAAAAACTATCCAATGTCACAAATCAAAAAGGCTAAACTCTAATGGTAGCTTTGGTTGTAAGAAGAGGGTAACAGACAACAGCACTGTGCTATAAGGACATAGGAGGAAAACTGGTGACTCTAACAATGACTGATTCTCACACAATTTTCTTTTTCTCTCTCTTTCTCCYTTTTTTCATAGAGCAGCTTATTTTCCCTTAGGTGCTCAGCCAGCTAGCCCCAAGATAACTGCGTAGACCTTCTAGAACAAAAAGCAGTATAACATTAAGTAGGGAACAGTCAAACCTCTACTGAAAAAAACCCTCCAGAACAAATAAATAACTTAATGAAGGAAAAATACATTAATTCTGCAGTGCATTCTAAGAATTTAGATATAAAGCGTAAGATATTTTTGATTCAATTTCAGATCTATTTCCTAACTATACAGAAAGCTCCCAAATAAGAATCATTTTTAACCTGAAAGGAAAGCAGCAAAAGCAAAAGCACTTTTATAGTTATATTTAAGAAAGAGCATCTCTGTATTTGTCCCTAGATAAATAGAAGGAAAAAAGAGATTTGGTGCCCTCCACACTTTGCCCTCAGGAAGCTCTTAACAGGAAGCCTTAATTTTTTTTCCCTTTAAGCTTTTTTTGTTTTTTAATATGTAACACACATGAGAATATGTAAACGTCTCAGGCTGGCAGAACTTTGCTGGAGGCTTGCAGAGTCCATTGCAAACATAAGAACTTCAAAGCTTCCTTAACTGTGCAAAGTAGCTCAAAAAAAAAGTTGGCGCTTTACTCAAATGTTTTGTGATCAGTGAAACTAACATCCATAATCAAGATGCTTCTAGTGCAGAAAATACAAAATGACCAAAAAAAAAAAAAAAAAAAAAAANGCTGACAGCTTATGAAAATGCCTTTTTATTCTGGAAAATTTAGAAGCAGGAATTGTCAAAAATAAATATAATAAAGTGGATTTTGTAGAAGAGCAGTGCAAATCATCCAAGTAAAGTAACATAAAAATTGGTCCCAGTCCTAAAACTTGCATATATTGGAAGTGGTTTATCAGACAAATTTATGATGTGATTTTTTCATATGTCTTTAGTATATTTTCACAAAGAATTTGAATATCCTTTTATTGTAGAATTCCTTAAACAGAAGTAGCATGGCTAGTTTATCATAAAGAATCTTAAGTAGATTACTGAACAGTCTAGTTGAGACTTACATAGAATGAAAAAAAATGCATGAATAGGCTTATGATTATATAAAAATTGCATACATCTTTGAAATTGTGTCCCTTTTTATGTACAACTGAAATTGGTCTGGAAGATGTTTATGTGATGGTACGTAGTCATTTTAAATAATGATCCACTGCGAAATCTCACAACAGCTTGTTTTTCCTACTTTTACATATTCTTCTGTTTTTGAGAAGTATGATGAGYTGTGTTTTTCCAGTGTGAAATCCACTCTAGTGCAGTTTTCTTCTAAGAGATCTCAAGAACCGCCTAGGACTCGTGCTAAGACTAAGGTTTTGGAAAGACCTAGACTAAGACACCGACACAGGTTAATTGCCTGCTTATAGATAATCTACTAGCTGCTTTTAACTCTTGCTCTGTGCTCCCCCTTATGCTCTGGCACTTCCCAAAAAAGCTAAAATATCCATATCCTTCTAGGCAACTAAAACTATAGTTTYGATCACCTCCCCAGCTGAAGTGCCTCATGGAACTCTTTATACCCCCAAATGGATAGGAAAAGGCGGTAGAGGGAGGGACAAAACCAGAAGGAAAAAGACACAGTTGCTGTGTCTTTGCAGGTTTGCCTAGCACTGCATTCTGGCAATCTCCAGTTYTAGGAGTAGAGACTTACAGTAAGGTACAGCTTAATGCAACCATGAGATGGTCCTTTATGTTGTGTGGAATTAGTCTAGGCCCTGACTAAAAAGCCTCGGCCCCACAGTCTAAAAAGGTAATCAGTAAAGTGGGCACCTCTGTGCCTCCCACTGCTGGAATCTGAAGATACAACCTTTACGAAATGAGACTTCTCCTCTCTTCTCTCACTAGCAAGAYACCAAAAAACAACCATCCCAAAACAGGAACAGACACAGCACGAGCTCATTGAAAGACATGCTGAATAGACTAGGAGAGGAAGAAAGTGGAACTAATGAAAATGACAATCAGTTCAATATTGCAGAGGTTAGAGAAGAATTATTATCTCATTAGAACAACTCCCACTTGCTCRTCTTTTGCAACCCTACCCTCATATCCCCATGAAGTCATCTCTCTGGACAGAAGGAACTGGAATGGACTATTCACACAGCTTGCCACTGACACCCCTTAATTAGCTATGTCATTGATGAAAGATGTAGGAGAGATCTTTTCCCCTCCTTGCTCTGTCCTGCTCYCTCCTCAAACTATCTCTAGATAGTCGGGGATATGCCCACAATTTTTTATTCAGAACTTTCTGTTAACACACATATGAAAAACCCAAGAACACTTGCTGCAACGATTTTGTTTAAACCTTTTCCTGTTTCTCAACAAAATTAGAGATTTTGGTATACAGAGGCATCACACATCCTTCAGAATTATGAATTTTAAAAAATATCTAAATATATATTTAATGAATACAAAGGAACAATGCCAGATGCTTTTGTTTTCTTTTTCTCAACTACTTTTTCTTTATTTTTTTCCATTTTTCAATTCTGTTTTTACTACTCTACCTCTAAAAGAAGTGATGGAAGAGGACGAAAGAGAAGAAAAATGAAAAAGAAACAAAAGATACAAGAAAAAAAAAAGCTGACTGAATTTTATCCTATGCCTAGAGGGAAAAAGGAAAGAAAAGAGAAAAGAAGAGAAATACAAAAAGCAACAAATGTCTCAGGAATACCAGAAATCTGAAATACAGAAAATTATCTAGAAAGCAGTTTTATGGTGTGACTTTGTCTACTCAAATCTAATTCTYAGCATCATGGAAAAACAAACCTATCTCGCAGGTAAATTCTAGCATATTCAAGTCTGATTTTTACTCCTAAATAATTCTAGCCTAACGATATTGGTTTGCTCTGCTTACTGAATATTCACTCATCCAAGTAGCCCTGTTGGCTCCAGTGATCAACTTTCATGAGCAAATGTTTCCAGATGTGACTATAAGTTGTACGATGTGGTTCTTATTTGTTTCCATAATTAGATCAATGATCCCATGATGTGGTTCAATATCCAGTCTCAAAGGCCTTGCTACCTAAACCAACACTGGCTGAAATCCTTTTGCTGCACAGTGCCAGGCTCTGTAGACGGTGAACAAACATCAATGGCTGTAAATACGTAGGTTCACTTTTTGCTTCTGTGAAGTCGCTCAAACTTGGAGGTAGAAGCATACAGCATACCATATACAACAAAAAAGGGACCACTGAAGGGTAGATGTTTATGAGTTCAAGGCAAAATCTCACATCTTTTGCAGCTAGGCATTCTTATGTTCTACAAACCATAGACACAGTATATAAATCAGTAATATATTCCRTAAATTATGGCAAATATTAAAGAGACACTTCACTGCTTAGGAAGATTTTTTTTTCAAATAATATATTTGCTTTTACATATTGCATAGGGAACGAGAGCATACGTCAACCTTTTGAGGCTCTTCTAYATATAAGGCAGCACCAGGTTTACGGTTCGTAATCCCCACCTCAGGTAACTGTGGGAAGACAACCCACAGGTGCTATCTTTACTCTCTTCAACAAGATACAGAGCTGCCACTCACAAGCTTCATACCTCTTGCCATTCATTATCTGGGACTCCAGACCTTCACTTTGTTTTCTTTCTCATTGCTGCTGCTGATGGAGCCTCCACCCTTCTACTTCTCACCTGAYTAGCAGCCTTTTTCCTTTCTGCTTACCTAAATTAACCTCTTTTTTTCTGGCATACTCCTTTGACTCAAACAATCCATTTCACCTTCATAAATGTCCAAAAATTAATAGTATGCACTTACTTTTAAAGACAGATTTTCAAAATCAGAAAAGAAATGAACATATCCAACAACACAGCATAAACATATATAGCACATATCTGTCTTCAGATTATCACTTTGCTAATTAATTTTAAATTAATTATTTGCATTCTGGTAGCATAATGTGCATACAATGTTAGTGAGAAACGAAGTAATCAAAAAMGTTTCTCTTAAAAAACTTTCATTTTAGCTAGACAGGACAATCAAGCAATAGAACATTTTACAGGGCATCTCATTCCTTTGTATGTTGGGGTTTTTGGAGCAAGAGCTAGGGAGCAGGTRGATTTAACAAGAGTATGATCTCTTATCAGCATGAGTGCTACTTTCATCTCTGTTGATTTACCATCACTTACTACACTGCAACCCTAAATATAYGTAATCCCCTTTATGCCACTGTGTCAGAAATAATACTTAATAAKAAGAAAAAATACATAAACTAAGTATTCTGTACAGAAGATTTTTCTCCCAGATTTTTGCAGTTTTATGTCCTCTGTATCTTTCCAGTTCATTTATTTAATTAAATTAATTCTAAAACAATTTTCTCTTGAAAATGGCTGGCATCCTCAAGTTAATGGGAAAACTCTGCTAATACATTATTTTTTACAACTTCTACCAAAAGAAGCTTAGGACAAGATAAATAGAACAAATTTATTCTTTTTGGAAAAAATATAAAACTTTAAAAAATCTACTTCTACCTCTGCAGTATGAAATTTGTCACTAATCATTTTAAACTATGCCCTTTTATGCTTCTTCCATCTCTTTTAGCTTTCTATGCAGTTCTTTGATGTAACAAAGACAGTTTCAGACAAGATTTCTGTTCATCTGGAAAAAAAAAAAAGCTTTAAGTCTTGAGGCAAAAAGCAGTGTATTTAAAATTTATACACTCCATAATGCCTTTGTTCTGAACTTGAACATCCTGAAAAACTTCTCTGCTTTCTTTTGCCTTCCGACTCTGAAGATCATTTGTTCTCATGTTTTCAGCTTCTTATTATGCAACAGTGACTTTAACTGGTGGTTCCAGCATTTAAGTACATGCACAGTCATGGCTGACCCTTTCTGATCAATTGCCAATCCATACAGGTTTGACTGATAAAAGAGCCAATTAGATTTAAGCAAATTAAGGGACATCACCAATGTCAACCACTTATTAAGCTGAATGCTGAATTCCATGCATACAAAACACTAATGCACCAAGTCCCATTAAGAGTTGAAATCCTAACCCCATTAGTAACTCCAGACCACTACAGGGTAAGGGTCAAAAGAAAGTTTCATATTTATGGATTAACATTTGGATTCAGTTTCTATTTATTTTTTTATTCTTTCCCAAGAACTCTTGAACCTGAACTGCAATTTTAGTCGAGAGCTTAAATAAAATATATTCCTTACTTCTAAGATTTTTTTAAGCATTGACTTTAAGCATGGCAAATCAATTTGATGAGAAATTAAGGTACATCCAATCAGGTAACTCTTAAGATTCAGTGTGCTTTATATATATTGTGTAATACATTTTAAATAAAAATGAAACAAAGAAAATGCATGGTGAAAGAAAATACATAATAATTAAAAACAGCAATCCCAATACTAATTTCAGTAGTAATTCCAAAATGGAATTCTCCTTTGTCCTCTTATTGCTCTCCTTCTTTCACAATTTTTCAAACTCCATAGTGTACTCTGCACAACACAAATTTTCAAACAGCATTTTTTGTTATCCTTGAAAAAGGGAATACTACATTTTTACAGTCATTAAAAAGCTGTAATTTTGTATATAATTAGACATGCCTTACTCTTTGACTAAATAAGACTCCTGTCTAAGTGAAATCTTGGCCTCTGAAGTCAAAAGTAAAATTCCTACTGATTTCAGTAAGGTCTGGATTTCGTCTGATGATTTAGAAAGTCTTTGCAAGTGAACACACAGCTCAGTGTAAAATTAACATTATACTCATAATGTAGCATGGATTGGAGCTGTATGGCACTTAAAGAGTCATTACAAGAAACATCAGAGTCATTATAATAAACATCATGGAAAAGTGAATATACATTGTCTTAGATATGTACAAGTGTGTGTGTGCGCGCGCACGCGTATGTGTGGTGAGAAAACTGTGTGTATTTCTCTCAAAGGCACTGCTTCATTTATTATTCATTTCACTACAGATCACAGTCCACTGGACAATAGTACGGAAGATTTCTTTAATAACTCTCACTGCTAATTTAATTCTACTTAAACACACATATTCTAGTGAATGCCACATGCTTTTCAGCATGATTTTATGTGTAAATCAGGATAATAYGTTTTCAGATCATTAACTAAAAGGAAGCATGAACTAAAACCTATTTAATCAATGAGGTATTGCTTTTAAACTACCACAAGGTCATAAAAAAGATAATTTCAAAGCTATAAGTTTCCTAATTGTAATCAACAACAATCTAATGACGAAAGAAAGTGTTTCCTAATGATGATCATAAACTTGTTCACATCCTTGCCTATCTTTAAAGATCCTTTACCTTTTCATTTGATAAAATTTTCTCTACTGAATTTTGTGGTTCCTACCTGCGAAACTGAACAGTGACACTGAGATTAAACACATTAAGTGTCTTAAGTGCTTACATGAGCAATTGATCTCAAGTCTGATTTACTATTATATAAGAACCTGCATTTGCTTATATTAGGTGTAAGTTAGCAAAAAAATTTGAAAGTTTGAAATATGCTGTGATTTTACCCTTTCCTTCTTGCTCTGTAATTCACTAGGATGTCCGTGAAAAGAAAGTACCAGAGAAATACATACACATATGCTGTAAGTTTAAGCTTTCATTTTAAAACTATGCACGCAGGGTATTTAGAAAGTATTTGATCAATTCTGTTATTTCAAATTTCTAYTATGATAACATCCAAAGTGGATTGGAGCCTCATTCAGTGTAAATTAGCACACTGTAACTGTTTCCCTTCGTGCTACACCAGTGTGTTGATTCTGGCTCAACATATTACTAAAGGTTAATATGATCATTATTAAAGAAATTATCTAAATATATCCAGTCAGTGCACTTCGTCAGCACTTACAACTTCTACTCAAAGACAGATTACAAAATGCAAGTGAACCTCTCTATGTTCTTATGTTAAATTAGCCCCCCCACAACAGAATCTAACACCATTCATAGAAAAAACTAAAATACATAATGCACTTTTCACTTATAAACCGTTATCTGTACAGCTACCTGTTTTTACTTTCTAGTTTTTAAATTGAGCAATGTGACAAATTAAAAGCTGAAAGAAACAATTTTGTTAGTAAGAACTACTAGCACAAACATATTTTTCTGAACTTCTAGTCCTCAGTTGCAGTAATAAATAACGTTTTGTTCAACAGAGCATTTGTGTAATTGCTGCATGCATAGAAACAGCACTTTTTCATACTTACCTCCTGGAGGCATGACTACTGTTACAGCATCACTTATCAAGCTGCCTTGGCTGTTGGAAACGTTCACTCGTATTGTGTAGTTAGAAAACGGAATCAGCCCTTCTATGGGTACCCATACATTGGATTCTTTGCTGCTGTGTAAGATCCGAGTGCCATTTATAGTAGAATAATTAGTGTTAGCTGTTCAGGAAAAAAAAAGGAAGGGGGAGGAGAACAAATGTTAGATTTGCATCTGCTACAGTTGGCCACTCTATATAAACTAAGTCTTATTTCTACTGAAATGAAAAGTTGCCACCAATATCAAAAACACCAAAAAATGGCTACATTTGAAGGATAAATTGTCCTCCATTTTTCTCCTCCTTTTGCCAACAGTTTTTGGTAACTGTGAAACTTGTAAAAATGTAACAGCCAACCATGCAGTTGCAAAACTGACTGCTACGTATTGGAAACAGGCGCCAGTTTTCAGAAATTACCGGTATTCTACATAGATGTGCAAGAACTGCAAATCCAAATCTGATCAGGATCATTCAAAAATTTAGGGTCAATTCTTATCTCTATGAAAGATTGGCAAAAAGCTCCTTCAATGCATTAGAAAGGCATTTGCTTTAAGAGTTTCTTAGCTATGAAAGCTAACACGCTTCATTACATACACAAGAATTACTCATCTGCAGTAAGAAATACATGCTTTCCAGTAAGGCCTTTAATCTACTCAAAAACAGAATAAGGATTTGAAGTATTCAGTTTATCTGTTGAAATCATTACAGGAGTCCACAGCAATCTAGATGTGCTTTACAACCCTTTCAAGAGCCCAAATTTAAAGTATAAAAAATTCTACCTTATAAAAATAACAAAATAAAACTCTTCAAGATACTTGATAGGTAAGATCGAAATAAAATCGCGTATGTTGAGTGACAAATGTTTTTGACTTAATGAATATTTCACTCACTTATTTGAGAGCAAAGCTGAGCTCATTTAAAGATTATCCAATAGTGTGAACATATAAAGTGCTATGTAAATGATTAGCATTAGTACTACTATCCATCACTGAATGGAGAGTTCTCATATTGAAGTCAATGGAAATCCTGCATTACAAACAACAGCTGAATCACAGAAGTCTCAGAAACAACAGGTATGAGAATGAGATTAAACAGAATATGACTATTAATAATAACTTAATTAAGGCATTATCACAAGCAGCAGACTGAATGCTTGAGTCTGAGCCCTCTGTAAAATCTAAAATACAATTAAAGAAACCCATAAATTTTCTTTTAATTAATTTTTAAGTGAAATTCATTGGGTTGACTTATTTTTATACAAGATTCAAGTGTATTGCTAAAATTGAAAATGATATTAAACCTGCTCACATTACATTCTCCCATGAATGAGTGATTTGCACTTTCCTCTGATTTTGGGATTCTTGTAAACAGTCTGTGATTCTCATGTAAGTTCAAGTCAGTCAATTACTTTGATGTTAACAGAGCTGTACAAAGCGTGCTTCACTTTGCTGCTAACATATGGCAAACTGACTCCCTGAGTTTTTTTGGGAGGGAGAAAGTCACTAACTGTGTACTGTAGTTCTTTATTGCTCAGAATATACCTGGATAACACTATGCAATAGCACAGACTACATGGACAAACTACAGTGGTGTGAATTTGGAAAAATGGCATTAAACTCAATTTACTTTTTGGATTTCACTAGATACTGTATTAGCCTTAGAGACCCTATTTCATAAAMCATAATGGACGTAAAGTTCACCATTGTGCAAGAACAGCAACCACCTTTTACACATCTTATGTATAGACATAATTCTGCAGAATTACAGTTTTGTTGGAGCTCACCTCTACATAGACTGGCTATTTGGCTGGCACGAGAGATCTGCATCTGGGCCCACTACTTGATCTCAGCTCTCAACTGTGTCTCAGATTCTCACGATGCATCTTGGTGGAAAAGTCCCTGATCTGGGAGTAGACACAAAGGAAGCAGCTTGCTCCCAYTGCCTATCACAGTTGTTCTGTGCATCACCACACAGTTTGTGACTTACTATTTACATCGACCACCTAACAACATCTGTTGTATACACCTCTTGCTTATTAACAACAATAAAGCCATTAGAAATGGTCAACCGACATACACATTCTTGAGGTCCAAGCGGTGTGTGTGAAACATTTAAGGATCTGGCTAGGCTGTGAGAAGAGATCATTTCATCTACAATGTTCAGAAAAGTTTAAAAATCATATTGTTGACGGATCAACGCACACAGGATAGATTCAAACCTCAAGCATAAAGTAGGCTGCCAACAGCAATTTATTTGCCCAGTTCATGAGAAAATTCAACTTACTCCATCTACAGTGCAGTTTTAACATGCTAATATTTTTTATTCTCATCCATCTGACTCCAGAATGAAAGCATGTATTTCCTCTACTGATGTTTTTATTCCACTATTAACCTTTCTTCCAATGGCTAGCTATACTATATTTTTAAAAATACAGTCTGGAGAAAGAGAAAAAGAATTAAAAGAATAAAAGAATAGAATAAATTCTAAGTTGCCTGGATAACAACATTAATATACAGTAATTATACAATTAGTTGTAACATTAAATTCTAGTTATAGCAGAGTGATTACTTGGCAATTATAAGAAGTATATAATTACTCAATAATTAGGAGAAGTATGTAATTACATAACCATTTTATTCAGCTCAAAAATGAACCTGCAAATTTATAATGAGTTAGACAACACAGCAGTTCAAAATTTTTCATTGCTTCTAATAAAAACCTGAAGAGCACATGCACGTTTCCTAACCTAAATTTTAAATAGACAAAAGATTTTTTTTATTCTTGTTGCCAACCAAGCAACTTACAGCTACTGGCAAATAAAATATTAGAAGAATATTTTTTAAATTCAGGGCTTGCTAGGATGACTTGCAATATGCAGCTTTGCTTCTTCTCACTGCTTAAACTTTGCTTTCAGTGGGCTGGAAAATGCAGACACGTAGGTTCAGCCTGACAGAAAGTAATACAGCGATAACCCTGTCATATCACTCTATGCCATTCCTGCCTAGACTACCTCAGTATGGACCCTATTTGTGAGTATAAGTGGACGATGCCTCTCTCTTTCCATTTTTCATGTGAATGCTTCTTTCCGTCCTGCTCACAGCTCCCAGTTCTGCCTGTCGGCAAGGGTGCCACATTCCTATACAGCAACTGCCTCAGACACGGGTAAAATTGTGAGAGACACCGTTTCACTTTGGACAAACAGTTTCGGCCAGAAYACCTACTCTTTCCTGTGCATTTTTTGCCCCATCACTCCTGACACGAACTGTCACCAGTGCTTCAGTACGGAAGACCCCCTCAAGAAACAGCAGGAACAACGCAGCTAAGAAGGCAGAAAAGCTCCTTCTAGAACTCGCTTATCCCGTTCTTCAAAACTTTTAGTACCAAAAGATGAATTGAGATGCAAGGGGGTTCAGAGTCACTATCACCTGTAACCTCTGCAAAAACTGAATGTTTTTCAGACACAAAGGGCTTCCCCGTACTCCTGAACTTTTCCCATATTTTTACATATTTTTGTTCTTTTGTTAGCTTTCCTCCCACTGAGGCTCCCTATACTTCCCCCAATATTTCTAAGGGACTTCTTTTGCCTAAGGCTGGTATTCAAGAAAGAGGTGTATTGCTCCCAATTTATTCCTAGTTTACAGCCAATCTGAGTATCTCARTTCCTCCCTTCCTTGTTACATGAATAGTTATGCCCTTAGTTCATCAGCTTGCTCTACCCTCACTAGACTCATTAGGCATATCCTGTTTATTTAACAAAGCTTTACTCCTAACTTACAGATTTAATCAWGTCACTGTTAACAGTACTTTGAGTCTTTGAGCATTTTGTTTTTAAGTAAGTTTTGCAGTCCTGTGATCTTGGGAAAGAGCTACTGCGCTACTGAACGGTCTTCTAGAGTTCCAAAGTTCTTGCTGGGAGCCCAAGGGTGGCGAATAAAAGCACCGATGACCAGTAGGAAGCTCAAAAGAATTAAACCCTCCCACTTGCCCTCTAACTCTTGAGATGCAATTTTTTTTGCTCCTCTAAAATGCGAACACAGGTAGAGATCTTTTGCACTTTATTACCAGGAAAATAGCAGGTATGGCAGTCTGTGAACAGGAGCTGTATAAAAAGTTAAGGAGGCAAAAATGGAGCAGAGTAATTGTACAGGAGAGCAGGGAGCTTTTTAACCTACACAGACTGAACACAGTCAGATATATCCACAGAGGTACTTGTTTGCAAATGATAAACTGCTACTCTCCATAAAAGAAATAATTTACTCTTCCAATTTTTGAGGAAAAATTAGTCAAATGAAGAAAATAGGACGAAAGAGTATCCATATACATATTCAAGAACTATGCATATTTGAAGCAAAGTCAAGTAATAAAATACCCTTACATTAAAAAAGCACAAGCATATTCTATTATAAATCATGGTTTAAAAGTGCACAGCCTTACATAGGACTCTAGCTGGCAAGTGTTTGTATTTGAAAGTTCTCTGTATTTTTGGCTGTACAGTTCTCAAGTGTTTCCAAAGAAGACAGGCATGCCTTTTATCGAGTACGGGTGTAAATAAGTGAATAAAACTCCTGTGGGCCGGTGGTGCGTAAATTACTGCTGTCCTGGGTCTGTCATCCTRTGGGGTTCACTAGATTGAAATAACATAAATGGGTATCCTTTTCCATTCGTGTTATAATCATTGTCACAAGAATTTTAATGCCTCATATATTCCGTAATTTTTTTCTCGSTGCTGTGCTGCTCTGACCTTTTCAATATTCTGTAATTTGACTGGCTGCCCATTTGAAGCTCTCTCCTTTTTACAGCCTTATTAACTCGTGGGGAAGAGGTGAAACGCRGCAGCCTATCAGCACACGTAATACTGCAAAGGTCACGCTGGCACGGTACGGCACCAGCGGGCGCAGAATCCCCTGCGCTAGTCATTAGCGTGCTGATATCTTATTCATGGGACAAAGGTTGTAAGGAAACAGCGCAACGCGAAGCCGTTCTCGTGACAAAGACTGCGACGCAAAAAAAGAATCGAACGAAGCCAAACACGTTCTTCTTCTGTTTAAACACTGTGGGGTTTTTTTTGTTTTTTTTTTTTTTCCCCAGAATTTGCCACGTTTAAAGGTACTTTTCCCATCTGAATCAAAGTTAACATTTTTAGGGGGAAAGGTAATAAACTGAGCACRGTTTTTCATGTACTAAACAGCAAAACCTCATTTTTCATATGCATGCACAATCTTTTCAAAGTCACTGAATATTTTATTACTATTATTGTTTGCAGTTATGATTATTAAAGCAATAAGTTTAAATATAACCATTTTAATATCTCTGTATCCCAGAAACATGGACACAACTATACTTTGCTGCTGACTGCAGGAAGCCAGGATATTAGGTGACTGGAAAATATCACTGAGTGCTCACTTTTCTTTCCCTCATCCTCAAGAGCAAGAGCATCATTACATAGATGATACTGGTTAAAATCAGTTTCCACACACTTCTGTTCACTTTCTGAAGGGAATTCCAACAACTTAGTCTTTTTTGTAAGGCAGAAAATTTCTCCTTCCTCTTATTTGTAGTGCAGTGTGCTAAAGATTGACTGACTGCTCGTTTTTTCCCCAGAACTGCCTGAACATAAGTGATATTACAGTTTTGTTACTTGTACAATACAGAGAGATTTCAACCTAAAAAGACATTTAGGCCTGAAACACTTAAGTCCTGTTCATCGTAAATATTTAAAAAGCTCTTATTTTCTTTCAGTACTATTATTTCTAGGTATTGTGAGGCTTTATTCACAGAAGTATACAGAACATACTGTATGCCACTACATGGCAAGAGTCATTATGTGAGTTTAAGGCTTTGTTTCATATTTTGAAATATTACTACCAATCCACACTGTTTCCATTATGTATGTACAAGTTCTGRTAACTTTGCTTACATTAAGGAGCATGTTGTTTCACAATATTCAAACAGCTGTAAGTGGATCTCTTTCCAATGTAGAAGGCTACCCAGAKAATAGAAGTAGCCAAAATCCACGTCACAGAATAGTCCATACAAAGATGAAAAGAACTATACAAAGATTACAGAGTAACTGGCACAGAAACTTACAGTTATTTTTATGACTACTTTATGTATAAAGAGATTAAACATCTTATCTTACATCACAGAGGAAGCTAAAGTCAGAATAGGARAACAAAAAACGAAACAAAAACAACCCACTCATTCATTCTCTTTCCCCATTTTCCATTCGTCTCGTGCCAACTTAGCACAAACTTCTGCCCCTGCTCTAGTTCCTGGTTCTGTGTCACTAAGTTTTCTAGGGAAAATTCTCTGAACATGCACAGTTCCTCTTCTGTAAGCTCGTTCTTTTGTCCATTAGTTTTGCCTATTCTTCAGCCTCATTAACTCCCAMACAAGCTATTCCTTTCCTCCCAACTAAGATTCTTCTTCCCTCCCTTTCTCCCTTTCCTAGTTTTTCTAGTGCAGTGTTCAGAATCAAAAACATGACTTTCCATTAGTTCTATCCCATTAAAAACAGCTAAATATCCTTCYCCACCATTTTGGTGACTACCTCTTCCTAGCCACGGCCATAATTAACTCTTTTCCAAGTGTCATCCTAATTGTCACGTGGCAATCGTCTCATGAAGTGTTATCCATTCTTTGATTTGATCCCCTCTCCCTCTTTTCAAGAGCGTTTTTTTTTCCCCAGATGAGCACCCTGCTGTTTTTGTTTCAATCTACTGAACCACTATTTGTTCCTTCRCTCCTGAGTTGACAGACACATTGTTCCTAAGGACAGATTATGGTCTTGATCCATCAAACTCAATCCAAAAATTAAAGTCTCTCTTACGGAGAACCTGCACTCTCATTCTTTGGAAGCAGGGAGATTTGCTGGATGAGGCAAGACAGGTAATTTAAAAATACAATGATGAAACGGAAAAACTATGACTCCAAAATATTCACCTTCTCCTGTAAATAATGAACACTTCACATTAYCTGCACTGAAAAACTTCTGTTTTTTTTTCCTTTTTCCCTGATAATTGGAGTATCTTTTGGTTTTAAGAGTGAAAGATATGAAATATTTAAAGCAGAAAAAAAGTCCGTATCACCACATACAGTAGGACTCTGAAAGCCCAGAGACACAGGTTTAGCTTCTGACTATATTACTCTATTTCTATCTTCAGCAGCTCAGTTTCTTCTCTATAAAAGAGGCAAAGGTACCTTCTGTGACTTTTCACAGACTTGCATTTGATACAGCTAGCTTAGACTGTCTTGAGGCTTACAGTGTGCATACACTAAACATTCTGTGCATCACTCTCAACTAGGTCCACGTTACATAGCTACCTGAAATCTGCAGCACCTGGGATTCCTTCCAGTTCTATGATTACAGACCTTACTTGAAAAATCTGTAGTAATACTTAACATGCAAAATTTAAGGAGAGCTTAAACTAGGAACAACAAGGGAGACTGAGAGGCTGAGCAACAATCAGCCTCACCAAGTTTGCAGACGATATCAAACTGGGAATAGTGGCTGACTCCAGAGGGTTGTCCTGTCACTCAGAGGGACCTTGACRGGGCAGATAGGAACCTTATGAGTTTCAACAAAAGGAAGTGTCATGTCCTGCACCTGGAGATGAATAACCCCTYRCACCAGTACAGGCTAGGGGGCTGACCAGCTGGRGATCAGCATTACAGGAAAAGATCTGGGAGTCCTGGAGGATAACAAGTTGGATATGGCCAGAAATGTGCCCCTGCAGCAAAGAAGGCCGAAAGCATCCTGGGCGACRAGAGGAAGAGCATTGCCAGGAGGTTAAGGGAGGTAGGTGACCCTTCCACTCTGGTAGTACTGGTAAGCACTGGCACTTGGATGTGTCCAGTTCTGGGCTCCCCTGTATGAGAAAGACATGGACATACTGGAGTGAAGTCCAGCAAAAGGCCACAGAGATGATTAAGAGCTTGGAGTATCTGTCATATAARCAGAGGATGAAAGAGCTGAGATTRTTTAGCTTCAAGAAGAGAAGGCTCAAGAGAATCTTATCAATGTTTAAAAATACCTGATAAATACCTGATGGGAGGGAGTAAAGAAGTCAAAGTCAGACTCTCCTCAGTGGTGCTCACTGACAGGCCAAGAGACAATAGGCACAAACGGAAACACAAGAAATTCTTTTCAAATGTAAGAGAAAAGTTCTTATTCACCTCACTAAGCCAGGCATGCATGTCTGCCAACAGGTTGGCCAGTGTGATAAGGAGGGATTTAAACTAGGAAAGAGGGGGGAAGGGAAGAGTTAGAGACAATGTAGCAAAACGCAGCTCAAGTTGGGATGCCTCCAGTGGGGTGCATGCAGCCAGGGAAGTGCTTCTGAGACATAGCTATGGGGGAGCCTCTTGCATCCTTCCTGGGAAACCTGTACGCTCCATTACCTCTCTGAAACACCTGTACACCAATGCACACAGCCTGGGGAATAAACAGGGGGAACTGGAGATCTGTGTGCGGTCGCAGGGCCATGATCTCATTGCAGTTACACAGACACGGTGGGATAGCTTGCATGACTGGAATGCCGTCATGGATGGCTACGTGCTTTTTAGGAAAGAYAGGCCAGGAAGRTGAAGTCATGGAGCTGCTCCTTATGTAAGAGAGCAACTGGAATATATCAAGCTCTGCCTAGGGGTGGAGGAAGAGCCAGTCCAGAGCTTATGGGTAAGGATTAAAGGGCAGGCTGACATGGGTGACACTGTTGTAGGTGTTTACACCTACAAGTCATCTGACCAGGAAGAAGAAGTCGATGAGACCTTCTACAGACAGCTGGCAGAAAACTCACAATCATAAGAGCTGGTTCTTGTGGGGGACTTCAACCAYGCTGATATCTGCTGGAAAGACAACACAGCTAGACACAAAGAGTCCAGGAGGTTGCTGCAGACCATTGTTAACTTTCTGACACAGATGGTGGAGGAGCCTATGAGGAGAGGTGTGCTTCTAGACATTGTACTAACCAACAAARAAGGACTGGTTGGAGATTYGAAGGTTGGGGGCAGCCTTGGCTACAGTGACCCTGAGATGGAGGAGTTCAGGATCCTACGAGGAAKAAGCAGGACTGTAAGTAGGATCGCAACCCTGGACTTCAAGAGAGCAGACTTTGGCTTCTTCAGAGACCTACTTGGAGGAACCYCATGGGTTAGGACAGGAAGGCGGGTSCAAGAGAGCTGGTTAATATTCAAGCATCACTTYCTCCAAGCTCAAGAGCAGTGCATCCCTGTGAGTAATAAGTCAAGCAAAGGGGGCAGGAGATCAGCATGGATGAGCAAGGAGCTCTTGGCAAAACTCAAACAAAAGAATGAAATACRCAGAATGTGGAAAAAGGGACARGCCATTTRGGAGAAACATAGGAACATTGTCAGAGTATGCATGGATGTGACGAACAAGGCCAAGGTCCATTTGGAATTAAATCTGGCAAGGGATATCAAGGATAACAAGGGCTTCTTCAAACACATCAGTAGCAAAAGACGAAGGAAATGACAGTCATCTGCCTTTTGAGCTTCTTCTTCAATCCTATAAGTCTTTTAATTGAATTTGTTTCAATAAGACCTTCCAGTTCAAACAGCACCAAGGGGCATCAGCCATGGAAAACCCACCTGCTATATGGGTAAACTAAGAACTCAGGCCATGGCTTAAAAAAGAAAAAAAAACCATAAAATATAGTGATGCTAACCAACTCTGGCAAGCATTCCACAGGTGGAAACAGATTGTATGGATTTCACATATGCCTCTAGTGTTGAGGCTCTACCATTCTCAGCTCCACATAAATAGGAAAATTGGTCCTACAAGCTTGTTGCCTTCTTCACATGTGGGTGACAATGAAGAAAGATGGGTGCCAAGGATTACCAGGGACACAGTGGTCACAGGGTCCGTATATGACCAGAACCAGCAGGAGACTCTGGGGGATCTTTTTAAGAAAATGATGGGCCATGGTGGATGAGCTGGAGAAATAACAAACAGACTAATGGAAGCATTTCTTACCTACTGAGATGCCACAAACAGTGAAGAAAACATGAAACTCTCCCTGCTCAGAAGCCACGTATTGAGATGGGACTCAAAAGGATTCACAACTGGTTAAGGCATGAGCTCAGCACAGGCTTCCAAACCTTATTACATCAACTTACTCAAAATGTCAGCTGTYTATAAAATATCAGAGGTCTTTGGGCAGATTATTCCTTGTACTCCATTTGGTGGAGTAAACCAGCAGCTGCTGCCTGGTGGTAGTCAATGACTCTCCAGTCAGGAAGCCTATACAGTTCAAGYGGGGCAGCCAGGGCTCAGTATCTATTCTGGCACTAACAGCTTCAGGATTGTTCAATGATATCTATACATTTCCAAAAATTTTGAAGTWAAATTGACATAACTGGAAGCTGGTTGGAGAAAGGGAAACCAGCTGGTACCTGAACAAGCCAAGAAACCTTGACCTAGTTTTGCTTGGTTTGGTTTTTCGTTTTTTTCCTGAACACACAATTTATTAATCGCTCATGTATTATCTGCCATCTTCAGATCTCAGAACTAGTTATGGAGTAGTTTAGCAGTCATCATACAAAGGAATGACAATCAATCAGCTGCAAAAGTCTGTCTTGCAATAGCCTGTGTAATCATGTCTGTTAAATGCAAAAAGTCAACTTGCCTTATAAGACAGTAAGAAAATAGCCAAGACTAGAATTCTAAAATTCTGAACTCCAAAGCTCCACAAAACCTGTCCTCTGTCAGCCATCTAATCAGGGGACAGGAAAAATCTATTTACCCAGTGTTGCACTACATAAAGGAAAAAGGCCAAGCACCTATAGCTGTACTGCTAGCTCACTCCAGACACAGCTCACAGGAGCACGTGAAACTAGCGAGATGTTTGCATCAACTGGGGAAAATTTGCAACACCTTTGAAAAGACATAACACACAACATTCTGTATTGCCCATTTACTGCCTGAGAAGCATAATGCCTCTATGAACTCCTGACTCACTAATGCRTCTCCTTTCCTGCCCCAGCATGGTTTAGTAATCCAACTGGTGTAACACCAGCTAGTATATAAATGACTGGAAAGTATCAAATAACAAAAATGTTTGCTGCACTCATGATGTTAAACTGATGACAAAGCACATAATTATTGACTTAATGTATTTTGTTTGAGTGTTTTATAGATGAATAATGAGGCTTTAAAAACTTTTTATTAAAGGAGAGAGTTTACATACCAGAAAGAGTTTAGAAACAGTTAGCTTTAAGATCTTCAAGTTTATTTTTCCATGGTTAGAGCCTTCTTTCTCTAGCTACTAGCAGCACATAAATGGAGATTATCACAGTATCTGGTTTCTGAATCTATGCCCATATTTCATGGATGCCAATAAGAATTTTCCATTCTCCAGGGACACTATCAGAAGGAGACTAGCTAAATACACAGAGTAGAACTGGGAGTCTCAAATCCATAATCAAATATCTAGATTGATTGTGTCACTTGCACTTGTATTGATTTCAATTGGAGCAGCTGACCCAAGGGAATAATAAAAATGTGGAATAAAACTGATTTATGAGAACAAAATAAATCCTTTTGTGAATGGTAATGAATTGGGACTATTTAACCCTTTCAATCACAAAGGGAAATACACTATTTATTTTTTCAGAATGCTGAGTTAGCCAAAAGAAGTCATATAAAAAATGCCAATACTGTCAAATACCATTACACTTAGTTGTAATACTCCAGAAGGAATGAAGCTCTAAACTTGATCTAGGATTTTTATTTGACACGAGACATTCTTTCAGCTTTTCCAATCACCTTAGATGAGGCATCATAAATGATGATGAACCATATAGAATCACTCAGGTGAGCATTTGTTGTATTTACTTATAGAGTAGCTCTCYGTTCAAAGCAAAACCATAYAGAATAACATAGGTATCAATGTTAACTTGACATATCATACCTAAGAAGGCTTATCATAATTTCCTCATCTTTCTGACATAATACTAGAAAGTTAAATAGTCAAAATCTGRTATGATCCCCATTATACAGTCCAAATAAAAACTTCATCAAATCTTGCCAAACCCCAATTTTCATAATRCTTTCTCTACTCTGAGAAAATAAATGGGTTTTACATTAGTCTCTAAAGATGAGCAAATTTGTTTGAGACCAAAACATACAACTRTCTAAACCAAATTTCTTCATCTTAGGATGCACTAGTCATATTATATTTTGCTTGTGTTATGTATTTACAACATTTACAGAAATAATTTTATGTGCCCAATGTCCTACATTGGTTTCTGAACTTGGGATTTATCAGAGATACCTACACACTACTAATTTGGTCTCCTCATTCTTCAAAAAGATTAAAAACTGTAAAGAACATTCATTAACTAAAAGACTGCTTTGATAAGAGAACTGTTCAGCCAATTCCCTTTTATTCAATACTGTTTACCTGTGCCATCTCCAGAAGAATAGGTATTATTCCCTAGGCTATTCTGAGGGAGTAGGTATGGACTCAAAGACTTTCTTGTTATTGGCAGTCACTAGGAATTTGAGCCTGTCAGAACAGATAATAGATACCTCACAGAAACGTGGCTCGGCCTTATGTACTCACTCCATAATATAAAAGCTAATRAGCTACAGGACACAATATGAAAACAGACTAGTGTACATGTGAAAAATTATAACTATTTGAACACAGAAACACAGATCAGTTAAAAAGTACTATTCACAGTCTGATRCTTGAGTTTTATCAAAGAAACAGTTCAATGTAGAAATTAGAGACAGTGCTTTCTTTTGCTTTTCTGCAAGACACTTGCACTAGTAAATAGAAAAGAGCAGCATATCGAGTGTTGAAGGAAATCAAGCTAGTAGTTGCTGTATTGTGAAGCTGTTCAAAAACTAGTGAAGCTTGACTAAACTTTACCAGTAGTCATCCTAGAGTGTGTACAAAACCGCTAGTTTTCTAGTCAGGCAAATCAAACTTTAAATGGCATTTCCACAAGTTGAAGATTCCCTACMTCCAGCTCTAGTGAATGGCTTCAACACAATTATTCCACAACAGAGGATGCAGCCTCTTTTCTTTCTTTCCCCTCAAGCGTCTTTAGGACAAGTGCTTAACCTCCATTTCAGCTAACAGTAATACCTAGCACTTACAGTCTGAAAACATATAGACTGTAACTATTAATCCTGGCAATGCTGCAGAGAGGTAGATAGATCCTATTATTGTCATGTTACAWACACAGAAACAGCTACAGAGGGGTTAAATGATTTGCCCAAGGTCACCAGGGTAGATGAGATGCATGCAAAAGATTTATGATTGCCCAGTAATGCTCTCAGTTCACTAGACCAACCACAGTGCAATTTCACCAGGATCTAGAAACATCAAAGGCATTCCACAACTATAATTTTCTTTTCTTTCTCTCTCTCTCTCTCTCTCTCTCTCTCTCTCTGTGTGTGTGTGTGTGTGTGTGTATACACATATATTTTATATATGTATATATATTAAGCTAGACTCACACTAAAAACAATTATGAATCACAGTATAAGTTCTTATATCCTTCAGAGGCTATAAATAATTGTCTACTGAAATCCTATGGAAATGCAGCCTTTTACATGGGCTGAGCATCTGTCCCAATGTGAATTAGGGTTCCCGTGCAAACTTCTTTCTCTTGAGGGTGGGGAGAGTGTCTTTCTAGTGCAGCAGGTGGCAATGGTGATGATGACAAGGCTGCTGCTGATGGCAATGAYGACGATGATTTTCACCATGCTGTTCCCCTACCACTGCTTTTCACTGGGACTCGCTCAAATGCCTGTTGGTTGGTCTCACTGTGACAGTATTAGTGCTGACTGTAGTATGTTATCATGGTGCAAGTGTTGCACACACTGGCCATTACACTACTGTGCRCATACATTAATGGATTATGTTTAGCAAGCATTTAAATGAGTATTATCTACTTAGTTGTGTACTATGTTTTGGAAGGTAAAGAATGGAGGGAAGGGGTGATTTTCATACTGGTAGTAGCTGCTCCCTTGAGAACCTCCTGTGATAACACTGTTGCGGTTTGCAGGTGCAGGTCCATGAGAAAAATAATCTGAGAACAACAGCATGAGAACTATAAGATAAAAACACTGCCACAGAGGCTCTGGAAAGCTCTGTCTCAGCTGCTTCAGAGAAAGGTTACAGAGCTGGAAACAGCAGGCCCTTAGCATTWCTAAAGCTAAAGCACTAAGGTACCTAAGGCACTAACACAGCAGTACCACAGACTGTAGTAGATTAAAGTCTATTATATATTACAAAGGTAACTAGTAAATTACTGATATCATTGATACCACATACTTTGAGAGTCACAAAAGTACTAATTTTGGAAACTCAAGGCCCAACTTCTTGAAGAAGGGAATATTATGCTTATTATTRTTGTCAAATCTAGTGTGCCTATGCTATTAAAAAAAAAAGAAAGAAAAGAAAGAAAAGAAAAAAGCAAGAATTATTACCAGGGAATTCAGGCTTTGTAGCTGTAGAAAGTATACAGCTACCATGTAATCCTAAATTACTGCAGTTAAGTTAGGATGACTTTTTCYTGCTCACAACAAATAATGATCTGTCTCTGGCATGAGAACACAGGAGGTAAAAAAATATCTTTGGTAAGTGATTGAACACAGGAGGAAAATAGCACTAACATTTACCTGCTTTGGAGGGTGTGGTGGTGGGGAAATCAGGCTTTTGTAGTACTAGCTTCTTGAATGTTTCAGCTGCATAAGAGGAAAAGCTCAATAACTGCTYAATAATAAGCTAAAAAGTTAGGAACTGATGGAATAGCTTGTCTTGAAAATGAATGATACACTTTGATTACATATAAGGAACAACTAAAACTTTCTTTAAAAAGATTTTTTAAAAAAGATTAAAGTACATCAACTTTTATGTATTGTCAAATATTGCATGCTAATCTACACATAGATATTTATATTTTGAAGTAATTATACAAACAATTGTGATTCTTATGCTTAAAAGAAATCCTCCATTGACTAAGAAAATTGGCCTAACATGTCTCTTAGAAATGTTTTAGTAATTTCTGAAACGCATTAATTCTCAAAAACTGTTTTTTTTTTTTAATTGGTCAGTTCTAAAGGTAAAGTGCATACATTGTTCAGTCTCTTTAAAGATAGCATCCCACTGAACTTTCACTCTCCATTCTCAGGCCTTCAACACAATTTAGACCGAGAGCTTTAAGAGGCTTTAGTATTGTTGTTCTCACTTCTACTGCCATCAGCAGGTGGTCTTCCCTCAGCAGACTCTGCATTAAGCAGTAGCTTGATTTTTGATGTTCCCCATTTAAATTCTGACTAGAGAGCATGCTTAAAGCAATCAAGGTTGTAAGAGGAATCCTCTATTAGAAGTCAACTTGTTTATATACTTAGCTTTTTTACAAGAAATTACTGTATCCTACTGTGAAAATTCCCCAGTTTGCCAAGAAAACGAGTAGGCTGAGGAGAAGCTTTCTGGTACAGGATCTCCAAATAAGCAGAATTACCAGATGAATAATTCGAATAATTCTTCCTTTACACAAAAAACCCAAGATGAACTACCATCCTGAAAAGCAAGAAACTTGGACAATAYGGTATCAATAGAAGCGATGTAAACTATAAAATCAGAAAATAATGTCTTGACTTTTACTTTGATTAGCAACACATATTTATAAGTGTAAACTTGCAGCTTTGTGTTGTGAAACTTGCTAAGGGCATACATACAGTTAGCTAAGAATTCTCCTGATGTAAAATGCACATTCAAATGCATCGTAGTGTCCACAGGACTACAGATCGGGATTCCCATTGCACTAACGTAGTCAAGTGACACRGTATGAAGATAAGGATTTCCTCCAACTTTCTTTTCTGGAAGGGTGCAATACAGATTCTTTACTATGAACTTCATTTCAGACATCCAAATACAATTAAAAACAACCTTGTACTTAATCTAAACTACACAGAGGACARATAGGGCTGGCATGAGGAAACTACTTTCATGAAGCCTGCCTCTGTTACCTTTCCCCCTCAGGTCCTCTGCAAATTGGAATTGCTTTAGAGCAGTTCAAAAACTTAAATTCCTCTTAAAGATAGAAAAGCTAGTGGAGAGCTGGTAATTTTAATGTTTCATGCCCTGGACTGACCAATTACAAAACAAATTCCTCTTTTAGGCTTCTTCCAAGGAGGCACCAGGACTTAAATGACTTGAGGCAAGACAACTTGTCTTTGCAGGAAAATATGTTTCCCAGAGCATTGCAGAGTTGGGTCAGAGCCCTCATTTTGTAAAATCATGTTTGATCTCCATATGCAGTTTGATGGGAACAAATACTTGTCTGGAAAACATACCTGCATAAATCAGAATGGTGAAACAGACTTAGCAAGGCTCCTTCCTATGTTTGAACAAGTACTTGCAAAGAATAAAATTATCAGAAGAATATATAGTTGAACTGGAAAATGAAGGATAACTGATATAGAAATTTCTCTTGTAAATATTGTTAAAGTATGGTCAAATTACAAAAAAAAAAAAAAAGAAAGAAAAGAAAAAAGAAATCATTATAAGCATCCTCCTGTGTTGACAGAAAATCCAAACTACTCCTGCTGATCTGCATTTCACACTTGCAATTCCACAGTGGCCTTTTCAATCAATCTATGCTACCATTTCCTTCTCTTCCAGTTTGGCTATTGATAAACGCTGTCCAGGAGCATACTAACTACCCAAAAATAAATGCCATCAACAGTAACAAAACTAAACAGCAATGAAAAACTAGGACATGCATTAAAAAGATATTTATATTGCATGCTTAAACATTCAAGAGTCAGTAAATGACAAACTTAAAGGTGTTTATTCAGTTAGAACATTCTGCTTTGTTTTTATGTATTACAATAGASTTTTTACTGATGCATTGTAGCTTTCACTGTAAAATCATAAATATTCCCCCTCAAAAACAACAGCATCTTTAAAACTTTTGCAAATGATCTGACCCCATTAGAACACAGCCCAGCATGAAATACAACTTACTATAACAAAGAAATAACCAATAAGCTCTCAAACTGTTTAATAAACTTTTAATTCCTATGTGGTGCATATATTGGAAAAAGCAGCTAGACAGAAAGTTAGATGATATCTTAAATAAATATGATGAATGGCAGACCTATTTGGTGGAAAGCTAGTTTATATAAAATCTAAGACAGTCAGACACAGATATGCGTGTGTGAAATTCAAAAGGTTTGGAATAGGAGAAAAAAGCAGCTAAGCCTGGGGACATCTACAGAATCTTCAGCGTAAGATCAGCTGACTTCTCAAAAGTGTTGGAATAACAAGTTCATGACAGAGAAAGTGTTAAGTTACATGTTATTTAAATGCTTTCCATGTCATCAACCTGCTATCTCAACATACCATATGCTATAGTAGGTCACTGATAAGATAACAACATATCAAGCAGAGTTTCACAATATACATTAGGGAGGGTGCTGTAAAAATACAGAAATACAGCATGCATTACAAAAGATCACTCTCTCATATACTGCTATCCATTGCCCTGTCCAGGGGCTGTACTTATGCAGAAGGATTTCAGCACTTCAAGAAATGTATATCTCATAAGTCCATCCTTCAGAGGCTGAACATCTCTTACTTAAAAAAAAAATCACATGGAGATATTATAGGCTTGAATATAAACCTTCCAGGTCCCATGTAGATAAGTTATAATCAAAAAAGAGAGTGATCTAAATCTCATAATCTCAACCCTTTGATCAAACACAATACCCATTATGTTATTAAATTATAGAGACCTCTGCACTATGTCCTTGAAAGCTTGAATATTTATTTGGGTTTCTATAGCTTCAATTCTTTCTCTCAACTTCAACACTTCTATTTCATTAAAAATATCTAAGTAAATAAAGGAAGTAAGTAAATACTACATTTTTATTGAAGTTTTGCCAAAAGTCTATGATTTTTTTCATAATACTCTTTACATATGACCATTTTTTTTTTAACCGGCTTCTCGCATTATGTAATTGGGTATCYCTATTTTCATATAAAAATAAAAAAAAATACACACACATAGTCTTCATTACTGCAGAGAAAAGCTTGAAAGCATGACTGGAGCTACCAAGAGATTAAATGTATTTTGAAAGACTTTCAGATTTTAAGGGCAGCTTTATGATTCTAATTTTGTGATTCATGGTTGTGTTTACATTTACCATATTTAAAACTTTTCTACAAAGCACAAGTTCAGCATCAGAATAGTAGAACTGCACAGGACTGAAGCACGGGACAAATTGTCTAATCTACTCAAGGTTACAGTTATTATGGAAAGGCTTCATGGTACAACAGGTTACAGCCTGAATAACTGGGCTGCTAGAGTAGGGGAAAATTTTCCTATCTGCCATTGCTTCATAGCAAACGGTATTTTCAACACCTAATAATCATTACAGTGCTTTGTAGTAGAAGACAATCAAACTTCTGCTTGGTAAAAAGGTAAATGCACTATTTGGGAAATGACATAATATTGTCTATAAAAGATTCATAGACTCAAGACTCAGAAGTATCCTTTAAAATACTGAATTTAAACAAAGTTTTTTCAATTGAGAGATGTATGCACAGAAATTACAGAAGTATCAGCGTGGTSACCATAACAAACCCACATGATAGGCAACAGTCTCCAAAACCCATTCACTCATGTCAGGTTTCAGACCTGAGAACTGAAATTTTTTCCCAGCTGAGCTTCCCAACCTGACAGTTTAACATACTGCTGAGCAGGACACTAATTCAAGCTATGCATGCATGCAACTATTTTGATGCTAACATGTAGCCATTCTGGGTGAATTCCACTTCCAATTTTTACATTTTAATTTCTGCCTCTTTAACAGACGTTGCAGCAGAGGATGAAATACAGTTGTTCGTTATGTCAAGGAAATACCAATTAGCCATCAGACAATTCAATAAGCTTTGTGTAAAGCCAGTGAACAGATGATGTCTTATATAAGTTTGATGAATTAATGCTTAATTTCCTTCCTGCATCCCCCAAACAGCTAGCATAAATGTCAATTGCTAGAGCTCTGACTTTGGAGAGGGGGGAGACAAGGGAGCAGGGTGGGGAGGAACACTGTTTATTTAGGGTTGCAAAGCAAAGTTTCAGCAACAGTGAACAAATGTAATGAAATTTTCTGGGTTCCATTCCCCASTGATTCTTTCACCACCACCCTGCTCTCCTGAGTTGAACTAACATAGCAACCACTTTAAGTCAACTCTTATAATTGCTTCCAATTTGCCTGTTTTGCTTTTGGCAATTAGCAAACTGAAATGTTATCATGAAAGAGTCCATCTCATTTATAAGGCCAGGTTTTCCCTCCACTAAAATATGCAGGCACTCTGTTCTTTATTACCAGCAGGAGATAAATGGCTGGTTTTCGTTGCTGAAGAATATATAATGGTTAAAAAGTCACTTTTTTCCTCCAGCTCTACATAAATCACAGAACTAGTCAATATTTAATAATGCTTGCCTTGGTCTGGAGTCCCTTGATCACCCCTGTCATGTGTAATAGCTCCCTCTCCGATATCTTTGACATAAAAGCCCAGCTTTACTGCAATACTAACATGTAGAGGGTCATTACGGATCGACATTTACCTTAATCTGTGACTGCCAACCATGAACCGATAAATTCCAGCAGATTCCACTGGGAGAAATCAGTAAACTTCTCAGTGGAAAGAACTGAAGGAAAATTCTGCCGAGAACAGAATACATTTTCTACAAGGGCTGCTCTGCAAATGGGTTCTGACTTTTGAAAGTTCTCTAGCTGCACAGCTTTGCAACATTTAATACCGTTTTGATGGTTTGAGAGACGGGATGACAACTGAGGATGACATGACTTAGAAAGCAAGCAGAAATTTTCTCTGCAAAAACAATGCAAGATTAAACACAAGGGGAATATGGCTTTTGCATTATTCACCCTGCTGCCTTAGCAGAAATGGCTGTGCTGTCAGGGGTCCAGCCAAAATGTTGCTGCTTTTTTTCAAATCGATCATCACTCCTTCTTCCCATAATCTTACAAGTGCTTCACAGCAGAATACATCAAAGCCTTCATTGCATAAAAAAGGGACACAACAGCCTTTACGAGGGGTCAGCTGAGACTGCCTCCCACACATCAAACTCTTCAAGGAATGCATTCTCCAAACAGCACACAAACAAGTTCATTTAAATACTACTTCTTAGAGGACAGAAATTACAGCGTGTGTTCTCTTTACTACTGATACTGGAAACAACAAATTGTTCTCATTCTGAGCATTATAAAAACAGCAAGCTACGAAGCCATCAGTAATTCAATGCTTTATCTACTACTGCATTTATTATACTGATTAAATTTGTGTACGGTACATAGAAGGATTAAATGTCATCCAAACATTATTTCCAACCACAGTTTTGTATTATACTCAAAAGAAAACATTTTTATAGTTGCCTAATGTCAATCACACTATTTAAAATGCACTAAAAATTAATGACAACATTGTCAGGTATAATTTATAAACACTATTTGCGTACAATATTTTATTATTTATTATACCTTAGAGCATGCTTAATAGCTCAAATTGACATATTAAATACTCACATGTATTCTGTAAATATTCATTCCTATTCACTATTCAAGTATTTTACTTTTTTTTTAATATATAATTGAGGAACACTAGATAAGGTATTGCGTTTTATTACCAAAGGAAAGATATTCTCATTGTGCAATGCATTTTAAAAAATTGTCCTTTTACATTCTTTAATGCCTTTTACACATAAGTATCATTGTCTAACACTACTACACTGATTTAATAACATTTTCACACAGACTGCATTCCTTTGTATAGGTTTAAATTACACTAGGAAAAAAAAAGTGGAAAAAAGACAGCAGTCCTTGGTATAATATGGTTTAACAGATTATTATTATTTTTCAGGTTTTTGTATTTTATTGTGAATCTGTTTGTTATATGGAAATAAAGGGTAGAGTTTCATTTTCTTTCTTCTTTTTAAGAACGAGTGGCTGATTTCATTGCATACTCTTTCAGAAAATCTTATATATAAAGGTAGCTGGCTTTTTGTAAGCCTTACTTCTTTACCATAGCTTACAAAAATTTCAGGTATATCCATGCTCAGTCATAGTAGGGAACAGCTCTTATGAATGGCTCCTACTTAAATACGCAAACCAACTGAAATTTTGTGAGTACAGCTTCCTTATCTGAGTGAAGGTTTCAAGATAAGACTCCATGTGTATATCTAGAGACTAAATGAGTGCAGAGAGCTTATCTTTATTTGCCAATTTACGTGTTTGTACAAAATGTAAAGCACCATAAATCAAAGCAGCAGYTCTCAAAGAACAGAATCGATATTTTTAAGATAATCAATTGAGCGGCAAAAACCAACAAAATTTAGTGATAAGGAAATTTTTGGAAAAAAAAAATTAAAGTGGAACACCAATGCTATCATTAGATTCATACTATTCATGCTATTCATACTATAAAGAAAAAAAACATACCTTCATCAGCATAGAAGAGACCAGTGACAAGGACTGTGGAGGTCAATTTTCCGTTAGGTTTATTTGGGGCAAGCCATTTTACTTGAACTTTTCTGGACCCCTCCACAGCAGCAAACACATCAACGGTACCCTCAGGGGCGGCTTCCATTGTCCGAGCCTCCACCTGCAGGTGCAACCACGACCTAGCGGTTTGTTGCCTTAGATAACAAATAGACAAAGAACTGGAAACGTAACATTTTAAGAAAARTTGTTCCTTCAGAAAACACCAGCACTGTATGTCCATACTTTTAAGCATTTTACTTTCTCTCCACCCACAATTGTTTGAGGCTGCTCAACAACTGATTTTCTTTATACGAAGACCCCCATAATGCACAGGAATCAAATAYTGGAAAAGAACGAAACACTCATTTCTTGTAAACACAGTTACACTTCCTCCTGATGCATGATCGTATCTCAGTGAGAAGGGAGGGAGTGGCAAGAAAAGACCATGGATTTTTGAACTTCTGTAAGTTAAAAGACAACATTAATACATATGCATTTAAATGCCTTAGAAAATTACCACATCTGACAGAGAAAGAATAACCTTTGCTGAATAGTTTGTTCCCTGAATTACCTTCTAATTTCATCTAACAAATTTATGTTGCAATGATAAGTAGRTCTTTAAGAGAAAAATATGATAAAAGAGCTAGAAAATGTAATGTGTGTGAATTTTTTTTACTTGAATAAATAAATACTCATTTGAAATTACAGAAACTCAGTATTTAAAATCAAGTATTGTTGCTATCATTCAATACTATGGAACAAAGTAATTTGTTAYTACCTTATTTCTGGCAACAAGTTTCTTTTTCATACATTATTTATTTGGTGTTTTCTAAGGTATAAGATAGTTTCACACCTTTCTAAGTGCTTCTCAGATGCAAGTTCATGGAAGTGCTAATAAATGCTATTTTTAATCTGTCACAACTGCTCTGTCGTCAAAATAACCAAACTTTCTCTGTCCTTGAAAAATGARTATTTTACTTTTTAGCATGTAAAATTTTGAAAATCTTGTTTTACAAGTGTAAGTCTACCTACATTTTGATGTGCATCAATATATCTACACATGTGCTCCTAAATTAACACAAGATTAAATTTAAAACAGGTGAGCAGCTCCAGTGACATCTACAGGATAACTCACATGTTTAAAAAAAAAAAAAAAAAAAAAAAAAAAAAAAAAAAAAAAAAAAAAAAAAAAAAAAAAGCTTCAGGTTTCACTGGCTGAGTGCCACATTCATTATTCGGATATTTCAGTCAAAAAGCATCCTTACAGAAAAATTTGACTACACTGTGCTTTCTAAACTAAAATAATCTGCTGTGATGCTGTGTCACTTAACACAGGTCCTCCGAACTACAGAATCAGAAAATTGGAGAAATGAAAACCAATTATTTTTTCTACTGAAAAGGATTAAGATATTCTTAAAATAGCATGATTAGGTAGTAATCTGCATCACATCCTAAATGGCAGCAACATCTGTACTGTGTCCCTAACCTATGACTACTTCTCAGGGGAAAATTAAGAATGTTACAGTATTACAAAGTCTTTTCTTCATATCCTAATACAAAAAGTACTAAAACTGTTTAGAGTCAGTACAATACATATAATTCATTCTATAGCTAGACCTCTGCAGTATGCTTCAAAAAGAGTATTTCCTCTTAGAAAGGTACACTCTCTATATAAACATGTGGTCCACAAAACCTTTTTTCAGATTTCTTTTCCTAATCTTATTTTATACATAATCTTTTGCTATTTTCTGATGTGTTGATAACTTAAAAAATAAAAATACTCTGCTATTTTATAAGTAACATTAAATGTAGGAGACAATAATAATAATACTGGAAAAAATTGTCATCCATCTAGGTTAAAAGAAAAGGTACTAGCATGAACATAAACTAAAAAGCTACAATTAAAGTTTTGTAACAGTGAGGAAAGATGACAAATATTCAGTGCTGGCTATTTCCAATTATTTCAGAATAGTCCTATGTTGCATTTATTTCTCTCATTTTTCTACGTCTGGCATTTACAAGAATTAACACATTTCAAAAGCAGCAGAATTTAAGGCCATCTGATCTTGTCTACTGAATCTGTTACAGGATATACTATTTCTCAATAAACTGTTTTGGTTTCTTTGTTTTTGTTTTTTAAAGCAGCAGAAAACAATTAGAAGAGATACAAAATATTAACTTGGCTCTACTAGCAAGAGATTAAAATTTCGCAACTTGGAATGCACTTATCCCAGATTTGCACTTCACTTGAAGTAAACGATAATCACTGAAAGACAGTTGAACAAAATCCAACCAAACAAACAAAAATCTAACTGAAAGATAGAAACTGGTCATGCTCTCATAACTGATTAAAATCTTCATATCCACCTTCAGAAATGTAAACTGGAGAAATCCAGTATTTAAGGCAGTCACACAGCATCCTTCAATCAGCTAGGTCACATTAAATACATGAAATACACAAAAATAGCTGGAAGCTTATCAGTTTACTCCTGGGAGGTATTTCCCATACTATTTCAAGTACTCATAGAGGGGAAAGTTTGGGATTGTTTTTTTTTTTCCCCTTCCTGAAGTGTTGGATTTATACTGCAATCAGTATAAAAAGTCAAATGAAGATGTAGTGTTCTAACTTCCTAACAGCACTTAGGTGAGCCTAAATAATGATGTTATACTTCAATTCCTGTGATTAGAGATGGATCGTTGGCTTTGGAAAACAGTTTGTGTACCGATCATGGGATGCAGATGAGTCTCAACTAGAGCAATCCCTACTTTGAATTGTTTCAAAAGTCAAGACACAAGTTTGGAGTTCAGCAGAGATGTGAAAAAAGCTGCTAAAACAWTCAAGAAACCCTARCTTCTGCTGTTCTGTTTTCTTCTTTCAATGCCTATTTGAAGGCATTAAAACAGAAGTATTGAAAATATACATACTTCRTCTGTAAAAGCATCTTAAACATCAYAATTAACACAGTGCATTAGAGTGAMTATCTTAAACAAAGTTTGGTGTTTGGGTTTCTGTGAAATGTAAAAAATATGTACAAGAATGGCAAAAAATGGCCATTCAAGCTTTAAGAGTAAATATCCACCAAAGCAGTTCAAGCTATAAAATGTTTAATAAAGTCTAGAGTCATCCTCTGCAGGTAGACACTGTTACCAGCAGCTGAAAGAAAGCAATCTTGGCAAGATTATTAGAAATGTGGTTAAAAAATAAAACATAAATTTAAACCTGGAAGCTCTTCTTTAGGTAATTTTTCCAAAGTACAATATAGGTTGATATAACATCAATATGTTGATGTTATAAATTACAATACAAAATAAACACAGAACAACATAAAAAACTATCAAATGTTCTTTTTTCCCTTTTCTCTTTATTTTTYCCCCCTTTTCTGGTTAGTAAACAAAAAGTGCACACATAAAATTGAATTAATCAAAAAATTACATTCCAGAATTAACAAACATTCATTTTTAGTTACAGTTGAACATGACACCAAGCATGGCAGGCATTATTCGAATTATTCATCAGCTACAGCCCTATAAAACTATATTGGATTATGAAGTCTTTAACAACACAAAAAAGCCACAGAAGGCTTGTTTTCATATGTTAAATTTAGTATTCCTCTATTCTCAAATTCTGAAAAATGGAATGATATACAAGAACATTAAAATATATCCAATATAATATWTCCAATATAAATATATACTTGGATTCAAAAGATATTTACAAAACATATTTTTCTTGCACTTGTATTACCACTTTTGGCTTCCAGAACGGTCAAATTATCATCAGTCCTTTCATTCAGGCAGCTAGAATTTTGTTCATTACTGAAACAGTAACTCTTTATATATGTCCTTATAAAACTGGCTAAACCTTATCTGCAGCTTTCAAACGTATTAACTCTATTTAATTTCAATAATGTGTGTTTCAGCCTCAAATTCTGCCCTTCTTTACTGTACCTATGCTCTGTTTTGGAACAGTGCCTAACAATGACCTATCAAATCCTTTTTTTTTTTTTTTTTTTTTTTAAATGTCACGTTTTGCCAGATGGGTTAGTACTGACCAGAGTGAATCATCACCATTTACTCTGATATTCACTGCCATCTGACATTTATTACACTCCCAGAATGCAAATTGAGGTACTCACCAGTGGACCGAAAGCACAACCTTTCGCAGTACACGCCTGAACTCTGAAGGAATGCAGACTCCAAGGAGCAAGTCCATAAGCATAATAACTTAGCTGTGATGAATTCTGCATCAGAACATCATTCATATACAATCCATAGCTAGTAATAATACCTAAAAAAMAATGTGATAGTATTGACTTAATATGTGTACAATCACAGTTAGGAAGAAAGTCTTTAATGCCACAGACACTAGGGTAACTATCTTATATCTTAACAGCTTTAATCCAAGCAAAAGTAGTGATCTACATTATAAATGAAATGTTGAAGGCCAGTGCTATGATACCTACAATAAATCAGTAACAACTTTTYTTTGTCATGTCAAACAGCTTATTAATACTCATTTTGAGTGATAATTACCTCAGATTGTTTGTTTTTTACACCAAATGAACAAGATACCCTATTACATTTTTTTCTGAAAAACAGTTTTACCCACTTTTCTAAACAAAACCACAAAATAACACTGATTACTCTGTTTCCTTCCAAATATGCAGYAGAAAAAGTCCTGGAGTAAACAGCATCTTACCTATTCAATCTAAAGAAGTAAAAAGTGTTTGCAAATTTAAAGAAAACGTTAGCAAAATTTCTAATGGAGATAGCTATTTTCCAGTTCAATTGGTTAATACTAACTCAAAATTTGCAGCTGTTTGTTTATCTTATAAATAAGGAAATCTAGCTCTCCATCCTTACAAAGGCATATAATAGGATAGCACGAATCTTGTAGAATTCGGTTTACAAAYTGATGAACTATGCATATACTGTGTTTCGACGTTCATGAACTAAAGAGGGYTGAACCTTACACATTTGCTTGGACTTTGGAAGTTGAACTGCAAAGGAGACCTTTTCTCAAGGATGTTCCTTTATTTTTCTCACTGCTGAATATTTTCTCTATTTTTTTTTTCAAAAAAAGCTATTGAAATGTGAAATCTTAAGGTCAATAAATCCAAAGCTACCAAAGGATTCACCAGAAGAACTGAAGTCAGTTCAGAGGATGCCTTCTAATTCTTYGCACTATATAGACAGTTGCATCCCAGTTTCAGAGAGCAAAAATTCATGAGTTGAAGAATAAATTCAGAAAGAATGTCAAAGTACAAATCTACTGAGGATTAATATTTTACAAAGCTGCAGTTGTCACAACTCCCTCCAAAACTGGAAACCCCATATTGCTTAGCTATGGTAAGCAAAGAAGGGAAATTTTTATTCCATTTGATGAGAACATTTTACGATGAAAGTTTAAGTCATTGTTAGGTTTCACATGGCCACTTCTGGTTCCATATGCAATTGCAGTGTGATCATCACATCTATAATGAGATTGGTTTCCCCAAAAGAATGAAAATATACAACTAAAGCATTTTTTTCTTGATAAAGACTAGAAACTAAGGTGACTCTCACACTGTTCTAGAACACAAGCTAGAGTAGTTTAACCATTTTATTGATTATAATAATGTATTTTAGAAGAATTATCACATTTCGATAGGAAGCTATATGGCAATATACAGTTTCATATAAGATGCTATTGTCCACTGAGCGGTATAAGGGCCTCTCTGGCAGTTAATTGCATATTTAGAATTTTGTGAAACTCATCACGGCAGCTGACTCTCYGTTTTGTTTGAAGTTCTAGCATCCATTTACATGGATTTAAATACACTGAATTCTGCACATAAAATAAAAATTCAGTTGGCCTGACTGATGGGTACYGATTTCTGCACTGCTCAGGTTTATTCAATCACACAAAATCTGCSGGATGAGTCGTGAAAGCATTAGTCAGCATCTTTGCTAAAAAAAAAATGCACAAACACACTTAACCCTGTAAACAAGAGCTTCCATTAGACACAAGACCTATATTAACCACTGAAATTGCCCTTTGAAATTATGATGACTTTGCATAAAACACAGGAAATAATATTACTAATTAACATATTAATATTATTAATCAATCAAGAATATGCATCATTTTTAGGTAACAATGATGCATTTTTGTTTATTTTTATGTTACAAAAGAATGAGACTATTTTGGATTGCTGAAATCCAGTTGAGGGTGGTCAAATAAAAATCAGAAAAGTTCACGGCATAGCTTTCGAAAGAGCTCAGTGTCTGCAGCTCTGACTGATTTCAGCTAGATCAGGAGGCTTCCCGGCAGCCTTGGAAGGGCGGTCTTACAGTGACTGTGTAAGCTCTTCTGGACTGTTTTGCAAGTCTGTAACTGAAATATTCCAGAATTGCTTTTCCCTCCATTCTGTTAGTCTGGACATGACAAATCTCAAGACACATAAAAGATAAGCTTGAGGCTTTAATTTTTTTAAAAAAATGCAAAAATAGCTTAGTTCATCATTTCTTCCTTTAAAGTTGAATTGTTTGAAACTACACTGAGGAAGATGATTGAAACTGAGTAAAGACTGAATGGAGAGATGCTGCATAAATTAAAGCTTATACTAAACTCTTTCAGCTGAGCTTTGAAGTGCGATAGTTCAAAAGATATATATGCTAAAGCAATGCAGAGCTGAATATGGTAGTGATTTACAGGCTCCTTCCTTCCTTTCTTTTCCAGGAAAGATAAACTCAGCTCAAGACACCAGAGATGTGCGGGTGGGAGGAAGTCCTGGTAAATCACACACTACCAATACTACCACATTTCGTAGGCTTCCTAAAGCAAAAATTCTTTGTGGTTCCTTATGTAGTTGCTTGCAAAGCAAGGGCATTATGGTTTGTATTTGTCCTGTGATAAACAAACAAATTATCAAATATTTTATATTTATCTCAGAAGAGGAACATTTAACAAAGACTGATAAAGGTATCCTTAAAACGTGAACACTGGCATTAAAGATGTGTTTTACAGGAACAAAAATGAAGTATTTTATTTATAGCAATAGCACTRACCCTTTAAAGTAATGGACAAATAATTATTAGTTCTTTTGATAATTATGGTAACAGTATTAATCCTAATTAACTCATTTGATATTAACATAGGTGTCGTATGCACCTCTGTGGAATCCCCACTTAACTCAGTATTAATTAACTGGACATTATTTTAAAATGTTCTTGCAATAATAGCATTATGCAACATCTGCACTATGAGAAGCAGCTTGCTGGTCGATATTGTGAGCTCTTCTTATCCCTCTAATACCTTCATCTTTAATAAGTTGATGCATTATCTCTTAATTTTACCTCTGCCTTATATGTCTTTCATTGAGTAAATTATTGAATGAAAAGAAAGAAGAGCTTTTCAGAACAAAAAAGACATGAGCTAGTAGTCCAGCTCCAAGATGTAAAGTTCTCATTCTAAATCAGGCAATAATTCTTTTTGGCCTGGGATAAATAACTTAATCTCTCTATTTTGCCAGTTATCTTTTTTGAAATTGGAATAACAGTGTAATTGCTTGCCTCCTTCACAAGGGTATTGTGAAAATCAGTTAGCGTACGTCTCTAATGCATACTGAGAAAAGGTTCAAAGCTGCCCAAACTTTATTTACTTCTCAAGGCTTGCTAGATATTTTTGAAAAGTTTACCACCCATGAAATATTAAAATGTACTGTATATTTTTGTGACCGTAAGGCTTCACAAGTGGCACATCATGGCCATGAAAAGATGCCATTTTTTGTAATTATTAGTTATAACTAGTTAGGATTAAATCTTGGTTTCACTGAAGACAAAATCAGTATTGACTATAGTAAAATTATATTTCACTCTTTGAAAGAAAACAAAGTATAGAATCACTAGGAATTCCCTGCACATGTATCTACAAGCTCTATTCCCTTTTTCTTCCTCTTCCACGCTCCCTGGAAAAGACCATATAATATCTGAATGAAATTCCAGACTTTGAAGATGAAAAGAAGTACTGAATCTAAAGTACTACAAGCTATTATTCTTAAGCTACAATCTAGAGGTCAAATCTTGAGCAAAAAATACATTTATCTACATGAAGAGTTTCACTGATTACGAAAACAAGCAGTTTCTCTCACAAGCATAAGGAGAAACAAGTGCTAGATTAGTTCACTGAATAGTTTCATAAATTCGTTTTTACTGTATCTTTTATTTCCTATATGAGTTCCATATGGCCTTGGAAGATAGATACAGTGTAGATCGAGACTTGATCTTAATGCATGATCTTTACATGAATAAGGTGAAGTTTTTGAGAAGCCTAAGATCATCTAAGGAAAATTTTCAAGGAGGAAGAGAAATAAAGCTGCTTTTATAAGAAAGGATTTTAAAACAGCACACCTCAAAATACGCAGCAAGGGTATGCTCTGAAGAATATATGGATTTGTTGCTGAAGTCATAAGAATAGGCAAGGCTTAAAACAGAGCATCTGATGCCTCACGTCATCTTGCAGACCCTCTCTAAATCTCACCCYGAACTAAATGGTCTATATTGCTTATGTTATACTATCTATGTATGTGGCATGTAAGTGATAGAAGAAGAGGGGGGACTACTGGAAAGCAACATTTATAAGGCCAGAGAAATGGCCTGAGTCTCATCAATTACTTTTTGTTGGTTTGAGACAACAGAAAATGTGAATTATACAACAAATATATTCAGTATATTATCTTCCAAATATCTTTTTTCTGTACCTCATATATGTGACGTGATGATTCTGTAGGAACTTCAAGGCAAATTTTCCATTTGCCATAAGATAACAATTTTTCACAAAATAGTGTAAACGGACTGTAAAGAYACCAAAAAGGGAGCCCAGAAACTCAATGTCCACGTTCAGATAACAAAATTCTGACTGCTAAATGCTCCCTTATTCCAGTAAGTCTCAAATCTTACCTTTCTTTTTTATTTTTCACTGTGCCATCTTTGTGAATAAGCCAAGTAGCCTGCAATCCTATTTGCCACGTGCAGCCTCAAGGGTAGTATATTAATGCCTCTTTAACTTTGTCTACCCGTAGGCAGCTGGTCTCCAAATATATCAAGAGAATCTAACAAAGTCCATGCTGTGCAAATACCAGCCAGCTTACGTTCCTACTCCACATCAGCAACAGCTAATCAACTTCCTCAGGCCACCRAAATAAACACCTTCCTCCGTAATATCTTGTCAGAAAAAGAGGGAGAGAAAGGAAAGGCCCCGGAGACCTGCTAAGGAGATGTCAGTTAATGACATGCATATCTTGTCGTTTCTTACGTTTCCACCTGAAACCAAGCCAGGGTCGGGAGTTTCAGGAAGCACTGCTTAGCCGAGCGGACTGAAACACACAGAGTTTGAACCAATGAAGCTGAAAGYGAGAAACAGTTTCTATGCTTTTACCAAAAAAAAGGATTATACTACGTCCTTCGCCTGTAAACCTGAACAGACAACAGTAAAGACAATGAAGCAGGAAAACTTAAGATGCAATTTTTTCTACCGGTCTTTTTCTGCTTTYGAAAATATCACTATAATATTTCCATATTGTTACATCTTCTCAACTATGATGTTTTTCAGCCTCTTATACGGTTTTAAATTACCAACGCAGAGAGCGATTATGCATGATGTTGTCACTAGGCAGCCCAAAAGATACTCTTAAAATGAATAAAACGAAGTCTCTGAACAATGCAATTTTTTCTGATAAAGCAGTTGGTCAGTGAAAAATTTTAGACGGTGTTTCTTTTCTTTTTTAATTATTTTCCTGAAATAAGGGAATGGATGCAAATCAGAAACTGGAAAGAAAGAAATAGGAGAATGGTACCAAGTGTTGTTATTTATATACTCTTCCTGAAACTCTCAAAAAGGAAAGGGAGGAGGAGAAGGAAAATGAGAGAAAATTAAGATATCCCTTCGTGACGATTGTGCTCGTGTGCGCACACCACAGTGAGAGCGCAAAGGCCCTCCCCTCCTGAGTGCCCTGCTGGCTCCAAACGCTCAGGTAATGGCAACTCTTCCACTCCTGGCCGCTCAGCGAAGCTCGCAGATAGACAAGGAAGCAGCCTTTCCCTGTGAGGCAGACGGGCAGCAACCGTCTTCGCTGAATCCCTTCTACCAACTCTGAACCTAACGAAAATCCTCTAACAGCAGCACACGTGGTTCCCACGCATCACCAGAGAATAACAGCAATTCCAGGCGGAAAGTACTCAACAGGCAGCAGAGTGGAAAAACAGCGAAAATGCTTCCGAATATTTTCTGAAACGCACACTGGTGGCRTGCAGACAACTTTGCTCTGTGTTGCCGTGGAGTAAGCTATACAGCAAATTTGGTAAGACAGTTACCTATTGGTCAAAATCTCAATATACAGGTAAATCACGCTGTTTTCTAGACTGATGAAACCTCCACTTCCCTTGGATGAGGGAACAAGGGACACAAAAATATCATTTATTTTACAGAACTCCCCTGATTCTTATTGCATCTGTTGCTAGTCCAAAGCTTGAATTCACAGCTTTCCTAACAACCGGTTTACAGTGCTCATGCTTTAAAAGGAAAGTTATACAGCTAATATTGTATTAATAACAAGTTACAAAGTGCAAATTTAGTCATGTGTTCCCACCTTCCGGTTGTTTTAAAAGATTAATTTATCAATCTACAGTCCTTATCCTGCTTCACTGAGATATAAATACACACACGCACATGTGTGCRTGTGTGTGTATATGTGTATTTTGGTTAGTTAAAAACACCTCTAAACCATTTATCTTTGTGTGCAAAGATAGCAAGATCGGGTCCTGACAGGAATGATTACACGTAAAAAATGTCTATTTAATTGAAAACGATTCAGATCTTAGTCAATAAGTCATATGTGTGGCTTTTTTTCTTTCTTTTTCCTAATCATTTATCTTTCCCTGTGCCTTTGCACATACACAGATGGCATTTTAGTAACAGGGTTAGGAGGTTTCTTAGGGACTAGAGGGCAAAAAACCAACTAAACAAAAAAACTATAYGAAGAACCGTAAATTATCAAATAGATTATTTAACAGCAGATGGCAAGTAGAACATACAGAATATTATAAGTACATAACTTTAAAATCTCTAATTTTTAAAAAATCATTTGAAATTCCTAGAAATTAAATTGTATAGGTAGTAGGCATTCTTCCAAAGTGGAAAGAAGGGGCAAACTTGCAGGAACAAAGTGAAAAATGAAATTTATGTTAAATCATCGTGAAAAATAACTGACACATTTCAATAAGATACTACAATGATGAAAAACATTTCTGTTGCTTAATGAATTGATTGTTGCAATTTAGACTTTTATATGCAAAATAATAAAATTGAGGTGAAATCCAAGGTCACATGATACTGTACAATACCATTAGAAATGTTCAATTGCTCCAAAAGTTTTAGACATCATTATTTCACAGAGAAAAACATTGCTAAACAAAATAAAATACATTATTAAACTTCCACWGCAATGCAACTGTATAACTTCCAGCTGATTATGCAGAACAGAAATCTAATGATTACCACGTATCTATTAATGTAAAAGCAACGAATGTTTTAACGAACATTGCAGACCGATGTGCTTTCAAGAATGCCTACGTCCTCAGCTCAGTTGTCCTGGAAAACATTAAACAACGAGATGCAGTACACAAGAACTATCAAAAGGGAGCACTTTTGAGCCACTGAAACTGTATGTTAAGCTGAAAACCACAATCTCCTAGCTACAGACAATGATACTATCTCAGGTATTTTATGTGCTAAAATGATCATTAAAAATTAAGCACCACATATAAGCTGCCATTTAGAATATTAATTTACCTTTACTAATCATCTTTTTAACTTGAGGCTAAAAGAGTTCACTTACCGTTCGGATACTCAGGCTTAGCCCATGAGATGTTAAAGGAGTCAGATGAATATGACTGGGCTTTTGGAGCAGGAACACCTTCTGGTGAACTCTCATCTGTTATAGCTGTGCTAGCTTCACTTACTGAACATCCACCTCCGGTGCAAGCCTTAAAATATGAAACATAGCAAATAAACATATTCCAACGTAATACCAGTATCATTTGATGCTAGCAGTCAATTCTGGCAAAGTTTTGTTTTTACAGTTGTGACCCTAGTAAGMCATCTGTTTTTCATACTAGATTCTTTTTACATTAGCATAGGTTATTTATGATAAAAGGTGAAGAAACAAAAGATGTGCTATTCATTATATTTAGTTTTTAGGTACAAGATAGATAACATCTTTTTCTAATATTTGACKTAGAGCATTTGGCACTTGACTGTGAGTAATAATCACGATTAGATTTCCATTGCTCTTGCCGAAAGAGTCAAAATTACAGTATATGCACACAATATAGATCATTTACAGTGCAAAGCTCTTCTGGAGTTGACTAAAAACACTCAGAAATTTCAGACACAGAATATACTGTCCAAAGCGCAGTGCACTTAAAAAATGAATAGGCACAGGAAAAAGATTTGCCATTTGGACATTCCTGCCCTTCATGACAACATACTGACTGAAAAAAGTAAAATATATATAGATATATATATATATATGAATATACATAAAAAATAAATCATTAAGTAACACCTTTTATTGCAAATATTATTGCAAGAAAAAATTCAATACATGATGTTTACATTTTGCTTGATTATAAAACAACACAAATTGCAAAAATTGCAAAAATTTGTGCATATTGCCTCATATAATAGATTTTCAGTGTTTGACATGTACAAACATAAAAGTCCACAGTCTAGTGCTTACATATGCTGGTTTACCAATTACTTGCACTAAGACAAGAGATTGGAAAAGAGACAGGAGTTCTTACAGAAGTTTGAAATATATAGATGCATACATATAAGAAATGTATATAAATGGAATGTATAAACTCTGCACTCTTGTTTTAATTACAAGACATAAAACAAATCAAACCCTGAATTCAACAAAGACTCAGACATACTGTTAATYATGTTTACGGGATCACTAGATTTTTAGAGGATACCTGGGTGCTGAAATGGATAAGTAGTCCTTTTTGGAGCAACAGCATTACATAAAGAAAAAGCAACCTCCGTCTCCAGATCACCAAGAATAAAACCCCTTCTTTCAATCTAGCRTATTTTATTTGAAAGTATTAACTTCAATTTCCTTTTTCTCAATGCATTTCAAAATGCAGAACAGTCAACATACTTCCTACTCCACCTCCARAACTGTGTATTAGCCTCTTTCGTAAGAAAAAGAACTGTTCCTAAATGAGTGGATATTTTATACATCAAGTTTGTTATGATTTCACTGGAAACTAGCCTATCAACACAAAAACTTAATGTATTTTTTCAACCTAGGCTCTCGAATAAAGGTGAAAGAATGCACCTTAGTTTTGGAAACATCCAAAAATGGCATGGCATTTACTTTAAACGTGATAGTGTTTATATATATATATATATATATATATATAAAAGCTGCTTTCATAACACTCACCATTTCGATACAAAGAAATCTTAAGAAATCTTAAGAACATCAGCCTCGCACCAGAGCCAAACTATTCTTTAAATTATTTAATTTCTACAGAATTCATTAAAAAAAAAAAAAAAGAACTGAAAGACCTCTTCCTCCTATGATCCTTACTGCCTTGATAAGTAGCTGCACTGAACCTTCCTAAGTAGYAGAGGTTTTTTTAATTTGGTGAGTTGGTAACAATAGCCCTGCTGTTCATTTATTTCTTGAGTTTAAGAAGGCTCAATTTTTGTATGTCAGAATATTGCTGAAGAATGAAGTTTCTGATTTTGTAATGAATATCAGTTAAAGAAAGGTCACCTGCATTTAAACTAATGGGATTTTAGATTAGTTTATCCAAGTGAACCGGACATTCCTGGAACTCTGGTAATGCATGAAATTCTGCACACCACTGGCCCACATTGTGCCACTCTGAACTTCACTGAGAAATAGTTTTGAGGTAAAATTTGCAAAAATATCAAAGTGCCTAGAGAGCCAAGGGACTGATCCATACCACACAATGAAGCACAGCACAGATCTTCCAGCTATCGCCTGAACTCGTATATCCATACAACACAGTGGTTAAGGAGATACTAGCTTAATAACTAAATCACGAAGGCACTAAGGCCATATAAATGTGTGCMGTCCAAGCTACTGAACTCAGCCTTTTAGCCTTTCATTTGCTTTCACGTTGATCTGGCTCACATCTATCCAGTTTACAGTAAGAACAAAGCAAAAACAAGTTTCTCCACATCAATCCATACAGACATAACCTTAGACCCAAGTTGACTTTGGAAAGAAGTATTAGACTTATTTATAAAAGCTGTTAMACTCATTTACAAATAAAATTGCTACATATTAAACATCAGTAATTAATTTTGTGGAAATTGGTAACAGCATACAGATAACAATTTTGTTAACTTCATTTAATATACCTGTATTAAACTCKTCACACAAAAGTTAAAAATAGCTGCCTATGAGATGCAGAAAGCTCTACTAATGAGGATCACAATTACTTTTGATAACTCAACTTTAAATTTCCTATCAAAAATAGTGTTTTTGCATTGATACAAAACAATATCACCTGTGAAAAAAGCAAAAATAAAACATTTTACCGAAAAACTTCACTGTAACAAAAAAGAAAAAGAAAAAGAAAAAGAAAAAGAAAAAGAAAAAGAAAAAGAAAAAGAAAAAGAAAAAGAAAAAGAAAAAGAAAAAGAAAAAAGCAGCACTTCAGTTTCCAAGATTGTTTTTCTTTTGGTGGTTGCTTGTTTGTTTTGGCTTATTTTGTTGAGCCTTTTTTTGCATGAAGTATAATATGGCCAGCTTTAAGCTCAGTAACTGTAAATCCGCACTACTCTCAAACTAGTCTGGTAAGTCCTAAATACAATGGGCCCAAACCACAGAACAGTTGAGGTTGGAAGGGACCTCTGGAGATCATCTAGTCCAACCTCCTTGCTCAAGCAGGGTCACCTAGAGCATGTTAGACAGGGTTGCGTCCAAGCAGGTTTTGAATATCTCCAGAGAAGGAGATTTCACAACCTCTCTGGGCAACCTGTGCCAGGGCTCCGACACTCTCACAGGAAAAAAGTTCTTCCTCATATTCAGGYGGAGCCTCCTGTGTTTCAGTTTATGCCTGTTCCATGGCATTACTAAAGAGTTTGTCCCCGTCCCCTTGACACCCTCCCTTCAGGTACTTGTACACATTGATAAGATCCCCCCCTCAGTTTTCTCTTCCCCAGGCTGAACAGGCCCAGCTCTCGCAGCCGTTCCTCACAGGGCAGRTGCTCCAGCCCTCTCATCATCTTCGTAGCCCTATGCTGGACTCTCTCCGGTAGCTCCGTGTCTCTCTCAAATCCTTCAAGAAGGGTACYTATTCTACCACCACAAAGATATTGGACATTTCATGTATTCTCAGATTTGCTGAGTTGAAAGCCATGAAGATAATTAGATCCTCTAGCCTGCTTATCACAGACCATTACGTTTTATTCAGTCAACCATCACCAAATAATCTTTCTCTCATTTTCTGTTGATCACTGATGCAATACAAATGTAAAAAACAAATAAGAAACAAAATATAAAGATCAAAGGTTTCTAAAAATGTTTTCAATAACTTCTAAAAGAGCCTTATGTGTTAACGAAGCAAAAACAAAATCCACAAAACCACTTCACTGCTTGAACTATTTCCCTAGGCACAAACAGTCACCAAAAGAAGCATCRTCGTTGCTTGCTGGATCATAGCTGTTAACTCTACCCTCTCCTCGTGCTCTCAGCATACAGAAACTGGGCAGGAGCAGAGAAGAGCAGCTGTGGCACGGGGAAGGACAGCACAGATTCTTTTGATAAGATTGCTTAGGAAGGCTTGAAGTGTTTGCTGAAGTACCAYCTTAGTTTCGGACATGGTGCTATTTTACATACTACACAATTTACAATGATGAAATGTCTAGGCACAAATGAATTAATTTCAACACGAATCTAAGCTTTAATTAGACTGAATATCCTTGCTTTTTCAAGTTCAAGTCAGATCCTTATCATTACCTGAAGGCAGTTTTTGTGGTATAATATTTAGAACATTCAAGAGCACGTTAAGAAAAAAAAAATGAATGCATACTCAGTCTACATAAATGTAAATTTATTCATAATCAAGAGCAGAATATTTTTTCGATGGCATTTATCAAAGCAAATATCCTTATATAAGTATTGTTATAAAATGAACAGTGTGCTTAAAATAAGGAACAATCCCATGTTTTTGTCCACATATTTTCARGATTGTTAGTGAACTGAATGTGTTCTATTTTAGCATAAAATTAAACCATTGATAAAGAAATGCAATTAAAATATCAAGTTCTTTTAAAATATTTTGAATAAAAATCTACTACTTCTCACTAAACTGTTTTTCTCTCTGCTGTCTCCTCTACATAAGGATTTTGTAAAGAAAGAGCAATTTCTCATATCATAAAATATGAAAGATGAACATTTTCGAACATATTCAACATTTTTCTTCTCATAAGTTGGGAGTGGGAGACATCTGTTAAATCTTTCAGATATTTCTGGTCAATTTTCTATTAATCATTATCTAAATTATCCTTGAAAAAAAAWGTGTTTAAATTGCATACACATTTTAGAAGGCCAGTTTTGAAATAAAAACAATTACTGATGCTCACAACACCTAATCAACCTTAGTTTCCAAAAAGAAGAGGTTAAACAAAGTGGGCAAGTGAACCATTGAGTTTTTAAGATGTTAACAAAATCAGAATCATTTTCACCATTTTACGCCTCTACTATACTTCTTTAAAACTTACAGCTAGTTTTATGAGGTATTCAGTACCCGGGAAAAGCTGCTGAATAGTATAATCCAGAAAAAGTTCTGTGCTATTATAGATTACATTCCACTTTGTAAAATTCTGCTCATTGTAGGCAATATAAATTATATAGCGATCTAGGATTCCATTTACTTCTATTGGTTCTCTCCATCTGGAAACGAAAGAAAAACATSATTAAGACTGATAATGATTCAGATAATACTGAAAAATGCAAGTCTCTGTTTAGGGGCTGTAGTTTTTATTTTAAGCATTTGAAAATATATTTGTACAATCATAAAAAGAAATCCAAGGGATCTCTCTAATGCAATATTTGCACTGAACAGATAAATACAATAACACACAAAATAGGGGCTATGAGGTGGGCATATCACCAGAACATATTTTCTGCACTGAAGTTTGTCAAGGCAATGCCCATATGTAGGTTATACTGATTGCGTAAAGACAAAATGGAAATTAAGTTGGCAAGTGATAATCAGAAGGTTCACAGAACCACTAAACTAATCACTTCTATGCATTTAATCATAATAAATTTAATTTTATGTCACAAACCCTTCCCCTGATTGAACTCACTGGAATTCTTGAATAAACAGATACACTATTGTGTTGTCAGGAAAGAAGAAATCCTTACTTACTGTACGTATATCGTTCTAGAATCCAAAACAGTCAGGATTGGGGCATCTACACGAGATGGTGGCAGCTGTGCTGTAAACAAGGTGACCTGGGAACTGTTTGAACAGCCAGCAACCGTGCACGCAGTGAGCAGAAACTGGTACGGCGTAAAAACTGCTAAATCTAGGAGGGAAAGGAAACAGGAGTTTACTTTGGATACTAATTCTGCCTTGCTTCTCTGTAACTTGGAGAGTGCACTGAGTTCAGAAAATCAAGAGGAAAGAGGACCTGCCACTCTCTTAAATGCTTCAGATGTGTCTAAGAGAAACAGTAAGAGAATGCTTGTTGTTGAATACCAGGTACCTGCAAATTCTGATTACTAGTAGGACTACAGAGCTCACTTTGGTTTTGACGGCCTTGTACAGTACCCTTACAAATTATACTAGAATGTACTGCACCTAACCAAAACAAAGATGTTAGCCTGAGTTCCCATTACTGCAGAAGGTCATTAACAATTCGCAYCCTTGCTGCATCAACGTTACAAAAGAACTTCAGTTTCACCTGCACTATTAAAAGAATGTCTGTCAGACAAGTTCTAGCAGGAGAGAAATTCAGACAAAATTTTCTGATCTTTTGCTCTTTTTATTATAAAAATAATTGCAGATTTTAACCAGCAAATCCTTTAAGATGGAATTTACAACTGAGGTTTTGCCAGCAGCGTAAGACATGCAAGTAAAATGTGTATGTTATATAAAGATGCTTTTAGTATGCCAGGAAAGTTTTGGATTTTTGAAAGACACAACAAATGCTAATATTCGTGGAGCCAAATAATATCAAACTATCAGTTTGWCTGCAAATGTTTCTGAGCACAAACTCAGAAATTGCAAGTGGATGACAAAGGCCTTGTTAAACCAGAAATGCCATAGATTCCTCTTCTTTCTCATCACTTTTATCCTCGTACAGTGTCCCTGGCCCTAGCTGCAATAGAATTCCTTCCAATTTACTCCACTCAGTGTAATGAGAGATCAAAGTCCTGCATTTTTATCAAAAACTCATTATCATTTGGTGGTATCACTCCTATGAAGCACACGGCAAAGCGTGAGTTAAGAAAAAAAAATGATAACTAAAAAAAAATCATCAAGTGAATGCCTGTGACACATTGACATGTTTAATCAACATAATGGGGCTGATTCTGCGAGGGTTAAGCGGTGCTTATGTGGGTGAGCGGGGGAAAGCRCGCACCAGAGCAGGTGCTCGGGCTGGCTCAGCAAGCAGGGAAAGCAAACCCCATGTACTGCGCTGGCCGTCCCGCCCTCATCAGCGCACGTCTCCCCAGATCCCTCGGTCCTCGCAGCGGCCATCAAGGAGGCCACCAAAGATACAGGCTGGGATGGAAAGCTGCAACATAAGTCTCAGAAACGCTGCATCCTGGAGGGGAACCAAGTGACCAGGAGGAATTTCTTTTTAACAATCCCAAAACGAACAGCCAAAAGTATTACGTGGCACCTATTTAATTTACGTGCTTGTAGAGAATGGCTATACGTTCTTGACTCTCTAAGTTGAAACCGTCTTGTGGGGTTTTCTCAGCAAACAGGGGGATTAAGAGAAGAACAACAAGTACATTTCTCCATTTGTTTACGATAGATCACTTTTTTGCTTGTACAGAGATGTGGGATGGGGAGGGAGCTTTTTCCTTTCTTCAAGGAAAATTCCTTACCAGGGAACTGCTCATTTGAAAAAGCAGCTTGATGCTGAAACCCTGATTTGATGCAAACTCTAGCCGATGGCACTTGCACGAGTAACAGTTTCTGGGAGCGCCTGGTGAAGTTTGAAGAGGGAGGAGCGTTGTAAATAATTAAAAGAATGGAAGATGGAAAATGTTCTATTTAGATATATAGAGAGAAAGAGGGGAGGGAGAGAGAGGGAAGAGGGGAAGAGGGAGGGGAGGAAGGGGGGAGAAGAGGAAGATGAGAGACTTGAAGGATAAAATATGGAAAAAGCAGCATGTCACCGGGACAAAAGTAAGTCTTTACTCCTCAGTTTTATTTAATGATGCCGAAGTCTTTTGACAAGTAATAGAAAGTTTTAACRGAATCTGAGCAATTTTGCTGGAGTAAAGGATAACAAGAAAAAACAAGTTAGTATGGGTAGGAGAAGAAAACACAGAAGTGAGAGAATTAGGAATGTGCTTTTCAGTCAATTAACATTTTTCCATAGACTTTACCAAGCTCTGGATTAACCTGCAAATAAACTGAAGGCAGCATTTCTAAACTTTGGAACTAGGAACCAACAAACTGAACAATAAAAATCATAACTGATGCAATTATTTGGCATAATCCGATTTGGCAGACATTTCCCTATGTATAATTCAAAGTGTTTCATAATGGATCAATGGATTCAAACAAGTGCAGATATAAGCAGAAATCTGAATGAGGAGGGAGGAAGTTCTTAAAACTACAAAGCCACTGTTTGTCAAGGTCCTCTAGCACAACGCCTTGTTTTCCATTTGCTTGATTGCATGATTTGCATAAGATCAGATGTAGGCAATTGAGGACATGAAAAACAGATCACTCTCAGACGCATTAGGAACAGATCCACAAGCCTTATCCAGAAATGCATTACAAGAAAATGCATCCCAGTGCATGGAAACCTCAGTGATTAATGCCAAACAATCTATAATTTAAAATACAGGCCATGAATTATATGTTATTTTACAATTGATTTCATGCTGTTGCTGGAAGAATTTCATTGATCTCAATTTACAAAATGAACCCAATAAACAGAGAACAATTTTCTTTTTAATTCACAGTAAAAAATGAAGAAATTTTATTACACATTAGAAAATTTAAAAAGAAGTTATTTTGCTACATCAGGTTACATTCCCATTCATTCTAGAATTCCAGTCTCCAGTTTTACTTTAAAATAACATCAAATGTTTTGTTTGGAATTTTCCAATAGCTACTCTCTCAAATAACTTATTTCCTACTAAAACAAAGCTACATTTAAAAATTACAGATGCCTACTGAGAAAAAGATAAATTTGGGATTCAATCTTGTACTCATTTCTAGACTTTAAAGGGCAAATAGCACCAAAGGGCAAAAAGGGAACCGACTTTGGGGGGGATTCTCTCAAACCATTCTTTTTCCCATTAAGATGGCAGGAACACAGGAAAAATGTGTTCTCTCCTTCTCTCCCCACCACCTACTGCCAATCCACCTATCTATTTAAGACCTATCTAATACTTACTTTTTTCAGAAGAARAACAGGGGTCAGGGAGAGAAGGAGTCAACCTGCCTTTTCATCTCTCTGACAATACAAACTAGATTCTCTTTTAGTTTATACATCAGCAAGAGAAATTCTAACTATACTGGTTATCATTAAAATTGACATTTCCATATCACTATATTTATTATGCATGTGGTATATGTGGAACTCCCCACACTTACTAAGGCAGCTCTCTTAAATATCATGATAAAGCTAACTGCAGTGGTTGATATATATCCAGTTTCTAATAACTATCAATGTAAGTCCTGATAGCAGAATCCATGCATGAGACAGAAAGAATAAAGAATGATCCTGTGACGACACTCAATTTACTTTGATCAAACTTAATAGGGAGTTATTGAAAGATAACATCCAACATTAAAATGCTACTTTTAGTGTGGAATTTCAGAGATTTTGCTGAGATAGAGAATAAAAAGAAAAACATAGTAGACAAATAATATAGAAATGAGAAATTTAAGAATTTGACCCAAAACATGAACTTTGCAGTCAAAATGTCAGTTTGCCACAGTTCAAAAACAGGACAATAGCAACGTCAATACTGTTGTTTCAGTTTATCTGTAACATGCAGCATTCTTTTTTTTCTTTTCTCCYCTCTTTACTCTACTTCCACTCTCCTTGATTTCAGGCAGCTATTGTAAGGACTAGAAATGGCAGCACAATGTCCTGGTGAGTGCTCAGTTGAAAAGTGACTTGTATGAGGAACCCCACATAGTTTCTCTCAGGAAAATAATTGAGACAATAGCAATCCCATTGCTACGTTCAAAGGAAAATGATAGGACAGCCCTGTAACAAGGGATTGTTAGCAGCACAACAGAACAAACCTGCTGAGAGAGTATGAAGATGAAAAACTTCCAAGGAATTCCAATCACCAAGTTGTTTATGTAACTAGACTGCGTGACTACTTGGGCTCATTACTCASGTCCTTCCTCCCGTTCCCTCATCTTCTCTCACATTGTTTGTTAAACTAACTTGCAGTAACTTAATATTTAATTAGATGGTAAACTCTTTGGGACCATAAAACCACATCACCAAATACAGTGATGCCATYGGATTGTTATGCAGTACCATATCAAAGCAACAACAACAACAACAAAATCAAATTCATAGAGGAGATGCCAGTATCACATAACCAGGCTTGCTCCCTCACGTACCATTAATAGCTCTTTCCATTCCACCATTTTTCTAAAGCCAGCAACGACTCATATATAACTTTCAGTACGGTATATCCTGCTTACTGTGTTTATAAACAACCAATAACTTAATATACTGACTCTTGAAGAACTATGACCAATCTGCAACCTTCTCTGGTAAGCTTTTACACTATATTGCAACTTTTTTTTAACAAATCTCCTTCCTGTTAATCCCTTCCATGTCCATCAGATCCATGGAAATATTTCAGAAAATACGGGGCATCACAATTAACACTCRTTGCCTATTTTAGGCAACTGGATCAAGCCAAAGAAAACAGCGTTCCTATGTACTTGATTGTATAAACTAAAAYTGAGTGGTCTAAATGAGCGGAATAGGGCTGTTAATTAAAGAAAACAAYCATCTTCTAAGAAAACAGCAGCAACTGGATATTAATTAATAACAAAGAATGTTCCAAAGTGAAGATTAAAAGAATTTTATGMAGCCACTAAGAGCAGGGGCAAGAAAGAAAAGAGAGAAGACAGATAAACTGAAGGTCACAAATAATTATCTTCAAGCAGCACCTTAAGTAGCTGTTCTGCTCTCTAACCAACAAAGACTTTGATGAAATGGCATTTGGACTAAACAAYCTTGCTTCTAGCTGGCCAATAAATGCTGATGTGTTTTAGAAGCTATATGCTCAGCAATAACTATTGCTGGTTTCCTAAATTTCTCATAAAGGAGTAAATCCTTATGCCAGCTGAGGTTTACACTCTTCAGAAGAGTTCAGGAAACACACAACTTCCAACTCCTGCCTGAGGAATTAAAGAGCACAGCACAGAGCCCTGTATCATGCCAGCAACACCAAAAATATGACAGCTATTTGTTAGATTATGTAGAAAAAAAGCCRTACTCGAGAGGAAAAACCTTTGGCACAAACATGAAATAAAAGCATTTAAATCATTTCAATTTGCAATACTTTCAAACTATTAATGCAGCTGGTATGCGCATGTGGTAGAACCAATCTAGTTACCACTTTTAGAAAAGTGATAGCTCCACAGAAGTTACCTGGTTTTTAATATAACTCTGCTTTAATAGCAAAAATTTTAAATTATTTCTTTTTTATATTTAGCAACTGTGCCTCAGTTAYGCGCTTGTAACCCTTAAATACTATGAGTAAAATCTTTCTACAGTCTATCAGTTGAAGCTCCTGTAATTTGTTGAGCACAAACACATCCCCCAAACATTACATTGCATCCTAGCCAATTCAAAAAGGCCACATTAGCCTCCATTCCTGAATATTTTGTTTCTTTCTTCCTTAGTTTCTTCTTGAAACCTTAGTTTTAACCTTACTCTAGCAAGGTATGCATCCCTTTTTAATTAAACATGCACATTATCTTTTTTCCATTGCAAAAATTGTAATACGAGGATGGTTTTAAACCCATATCCCTGAGATAGTTACTACAGGTACATTTTCCAAATCTTGTTCTCACTCTTCAGTTAGGACACACTAGCTTGAAACACCGAAGGTGACCAGCTGAAGAAAACTCAAATCATTTGAAGCTGTGAATGCCACATACCACAGTGCTTAGAAGAAGGGAAGCATATGGGAAACACATTTTACCTTCTCTTTCAGTCCTCTACGGAACTGTATCCGATTCCCTCTGTGACCGTAAAGCTATCCCAGGTCACTGACAACAGAAGTATCACAGTGCACTGATGAAACTCCTGCCACATTCCCCTCCTACCCTCCCTGAACTGCAGCCTTCCCAAGCAACCATTAGAAATAAGATAGAGGCCTGTTTGTCTCTTTTTTTTTTAAAGACTTTTCTTGGTGCCAGAATGACACACAGCCAGTCTGTGTAAACGTTCAGCACTAAAGTCTACATTTAATGAACTTCCAAATTATGTCTTTGCTTATTGGAATTAAAACTATCCATTGCTTCTTTAGTTTACTTCAGTTATAACAACCGGATAAGTAAAGTGAGTCTGAAAAGGAGAGGGAAAGGAAGCTGGGAGAGGGCAGAGCATGTTCATTTTCTATCAGGCACATGAGTGGAAGTACTCAGGCTAGTATCACTAGCTTAGTTTTGTTTCTCTAAGATGCCAAATCATTCACTTCTTTGCACATAACGTGATCTTATGTAGCCCTGCTTTTTAAAATCTCATTTTCCCTTCATGAACCTTTGTAGCCTAGTCATTGTGGGAGACATCACAAGAATCATGATCTTTCGTGTCAAATTATGAAAAAGAAAAAAAAGATGTTATGAACAAGTTACCACTTCATTACTTCAGCTTTATGTTTACAGCTACAATAATAAATTCGCACCAGGCTTTTGTTGCAAACCTGAATCTCAGATACCTCCTGCTGTAAAACTGGAAGTACTACTCTGGATTCACAGTATGAGGAAGAACATACTGGCCTGCTAACTAACAGATGCACATCCTGTGCTCCCAAGTTCCTGATGGTAATTCTAATCTTGGTGCAGTGGGGAAAAAAAAAAAAAAAAAAAAGGAAAAAAAAAAAAACAGTTTGCATTGACCATACATTTAGTGCCGAGTTAATTGTATCAGGTCAAGAAAAATACCTGACTGATACTTTTACAACCCGCTGAACAGCACATCTAAGTGTGCAACTGTAGTTAGAGAAGCCAGTAAAATGTTAAGTTATATAAGAATATATGGTCAGTAATGCAGCAGCTACTATACATTTTATATAAATCAATAGTGCAGTCCTATCTGGAATAGCATATATTGCAGATTACAGAAATAAAAAAGCTGTCTGGAAAACAGCAGTAAGAAAAAGCACAAGCACACAAATACTTTCTAAGGAAGACAGACTGAAAGGACAACCTGAGTAAAGAAGACACATCATACAGGTATATAAGATAAGTGCTACATAGAAAAGCAATTAGTAATGTATTTTCCCAGGAACCTTCTTTCAATAATATAGAAATAATAGGACAATTTAGGACAATTAGTCAATTTAGAAAGTGAAATATTCAGAAAGATGCACCCCATCCAAAATCACGAAACATCTGTTGCCGACAAGAAGATTCAGGATAATCTTTATAAATTAAATTCTGGGAGAGAGACACTAAGTATCAACACTGTGCTTTTTAAACTATTTTTTTTTATAAGCACCACCTTTAAGCTTTCCTGCCTAAGCAAAAAAAAAAAAAAAAAGCAGAGGGAAATAGAAAGAGAAGGCAATGAATTTCCATGAGAAACATTTTCTTTGACCAAAAATAAACCATTTTACTAGTAAATTTTCACTTATTTAAATTGAATATGCATGCTATATCATATCATTTTAACCCTCAAATAAATGTTTTTATGAATAAAATATTCAACAAAAATATTACCAAGCAAGCATAAACTTGACACCTCATACTCAGACTAGATATTGGAACCTAATCAGAAAAAATATGACAATAAATTGGTTATGGGTGACTTGTTCCAGTATTTTGTACTCTGCCAGCAATGCAAGAGGTTTAGAGAAGAACTCTCACCACTSAGGCAAGGCATCATGTGATTTAAGAGCTTCTAGAGAAGAGATACTATCACCTTTCCAGGACCAGAACAGCCCTGTATATCTGAATTATGGTTAGGGAATAACAGGTTTTGCTAAAACATTACCATATTGCTGGAACAGGGAGAGTGGAGGACTCAGTTTCTAGCACGGTTCCCAGACAAGACAATTTAGAGCAACTTATATCTGTTCCAAGACTGCAAAAGCTGAACTAGTGTTTCAGCTGGCCCCTGAATGAGAGGGTGGTAAAGGACACTGCACTTCTGCCTGCTCTCCTCTGTCCTCACCAGCAGAGTCAGTCCTAGCTGTTGAGTCATTAGTATCGCTGACATGCAGTTGGGGAAAATTATTGTAATTTCTCCCCCCTCACCCCCCYTTTTTTTTTTCCAACTTCAACAGTTTCACATTTGTTTTCAACAGAAAAAGGAAAAAAAAATCTGGAAAAGCTCCAAGTTGTTTTTTTTTTTTTTTTAACTTGACATGTTGCACTACCCAATCATGTTATGCAGTGTCAGTAATGTCAACAGACAGCATAACTGTCACAATCTGATGTGATGCATTAGACTAGGATTACCAGAATAAATCATGTTTGTATGTACACAGATCGCAGGTGGTGCATTCAGCTGCTCTGTATTACAAGGTATCTATAGAATGTGCAGATTAGGATATAATGTTTAGAGGCTAGTTCTTGTTTGTGAAGTGCTTTGCAACCATAACTCAATAGGAAAGGGCCACTGCACAGTTATAATGGCATAAACCATCATCAGGGAAAAATACAAATCGATCAGTGCCAGCTATATTAAAGAAAGAGCATGCATCTGTCTCCAGTCTCATAAATTTAGTGGTTGTTGCAGGCCTTTTCTTTATCCCACATTCAGTTTATTAATAACAGTATCTATCATAAATAATAATAACGCAGAGTAGTTTATTTCAAAATGAATACTCTTATTGTCTGTTGATCTTCTCCCTTATCTCTTACATCTTGTGTATATTCCTCCTGCAAATGGCGGGGGGAGTGGAAGAGAAGAGCTAGTTTAATTTATTGTTTGAAGTTTATGCCCTTTAATTGGAAACTGTGTGCTATGCTAAGAAAGTTGTCTGTGTAGGCTCCCTGAAATATCTGCATACCTTAACAGGCATGTTAAGCTTGTACAAAGGAAGCAGAATTTACATTCTACTGCATGTTATAAATAAGTAATAAGAACAGATTAGAATTATGCATTTACGCCTACTAGCGAGAGTGAGATGCATAATTCACAAGTGGCAAACCCTGAAGAGACCATGGAATTTCACCCCAATCCTCCCCCCTCCAATCTCACGCATGTAGAACACGATATATTTTTCACCCCCACTGCCCCATCATTTCTTCTTTTCTAGCTAGCTTGTTTAGCTTTAATAAGTAATTCTTTCTCCCAGAAAAGCAACACACTATATATTTGGCAGTCATTGCTAGAAGAATATTTGCTCCATGTTACAATACTGGTGTTGCCTTTCTGGATTTTCTCGCGATACTCAAGGACACAACTGTAAGAGGCAGGTAAATGGCAGTGCTTTCAGAAGGTGTCAGGGGAAACAGCTCCGGGAAACTGAAGTCCCTCACCGACTCGCAAAGAGGACACAGACCACGGCACTGCAACTTCCTCACGCTTCTCAGTTAACGTGAGAGCCTGCTCCTCCAGTGGGATCTTGTGGAGGAAGATAGTATTTTCAGCTAATCTCTTTGCCCATTCAAATCCTCTGCATTTTTGTTGAAACTTGTAAATTAATATCAATTGTAGCAGCAATTTATGTTATGGGATATGAAGGCCACAGAGTTTGCAATGCTTGCAGCCTCCACCACAGCAGTTCTACCTTTAAAACATTACCTGATGATAAGGTATAGGAACAAGGAAAGATTTTAGCCTACTTGCTTTAATGCTTATTCTTAGTTCYGGCTGGAGTACTACTGTGTTGATTAACGCACCTCCCAAAGAGGCATCACTGCAGGCAGACTCTCGGTGAAAGAAGTTCTCTTGTAATTTCTCTGAACTTTCAAACTAAATCTGTTTCGTTCCCTGGATTTTTCCTTTGTCCTGTGTGCAAGTATTTTTGATTTTGTTCCAGTTCTAACTACCATTTGTTTATCCTGACTCCAGCTCCACTGGGCAACCTGTTTTCACAGTTAAGCTAAGACATGTACCTCTTTTTTTCCTGGTAATATTCATTTTGATTTTTTCTTATTATTTAATCTTTTGATTTCTTCCATGGATCTTACATTATTTTGAGTGCTCCTTCACTACCATTGTATGTATTTTATCTTTGTGAGTAAATTAAGGAAAAAGATTTCAATTATGCATGTATTTTAATTCCCAGAACAATTTAACCATTTAAAAATAGCTGTGTGACAATGCAACGATATTAAATTCTAACAGCCTTATCACAAAAATTCAAAACATGTCAGTTAAAAGGAAAATACTTTAACTTTAACAATAGCAACAGGCACCACAATTAGATAGATATGTAGAAGAAAGTTCATCCTACAACTGTCAGTGTGAAATCTGACTTTCACAAGGATGCTATTGACATTCTGTATCAACACGGATTGCTTTCCACTACCGACYGATTTCCTTCTATACGTTTCTCTTAGAACAGGCTGTAGAAATTTTCACCACTTATGCATCCTTTGTATGAAATCAGCCAATCTAGCCAGTGATCCTAGACGGGTAAGCAAGACCCTCACGAAGACTCAGAAACTTTTAGCGAAACTCTGTAGTCACCTCTGAATAACCATTTCCACCGAATAAATCCTTAACTAGGGGAGACTAGTGGAGGGTGTGGTAAGGTCACCCACTGTCTTTAACAAGAAAGCTTTCAAGTGTTGGCAGAGCTTCCAGAGCTGCAGGCAAAAACTTCCAAGTGAAGGATATGCACTTCATCATTTTGACCTATCCAATACCTTTTAAGTACCACAACACAGAAATAAATAGCAATTAATGCAAAATCCTGTATAAATTAATGCAAAATCTTGAAATCAAGAGCATGTTTTCAGGACCATGAATATCTGGTCTGAATATAATACCTACATTGAAAACACGCTGCGTTTTGGCAGCCCCTGATACCTATTCAGCACCAATTCTAACAAATCTAGCTTATATTGACTAGATAAATCCTAAAACAAAATATTAAAAGCCTCCCCGTAAGATATTTGTGTAAAGTTATATATAGCATCTCCATTGATGGAAACCACAGATGCTCRCAGGAAGAACATAAGTTTCATTGATTAAATCACAAATTTAAATTAGAAACTGCTAGTGATATATTTCCAGATACAGAACAGAGGCAATATATTATCACTGGTACAMAAATTCACTTTTCCTCAGCTGACTATTTATTATCTTAAATCTACAGACTTCTACAACACCACTCCTTACCAAAATGATTGAACAGCACCATTATTAAATTATAAATCCAGATGTTTATTTACATGCAGCTGGAAACATACCCAGAAATAGAGAAAAAGAAATCAATATATGCATAYTGTAAATGTAACTTAAATGTGCATCTGTAATAAGGGAACATGATATAGCCAGAGCAGCCATCACTGAAACAGCAATGATTTTGTTTCTAATCCACCTATTCAGTCACTTTAAGATCGTTYGTCTAAGCATTATTTAAAGAAGATGTTCTTCTTACCTGTTATTTATGTTCACATAACTTTTTTACCCATGCACCAGTTACTCTTTTTGGAACACATCCATTTAAATTGTTACCTTCTCTATATGGTATGAATATATCTCTCGGGGGGGAGGGGGAAAGACAGAGATCCTCCAGAAGCTGTACATAAAGCTACTGTATTTGAAGCAGCTGTACATAAAGTACAATTTATATAAAATGCTTCAATCAGAATTAGATTGCCATAAAAATACAGTATTTTATGCAAGACTGGTGGAAAACATGCTGGAGTTCAATACTGACTAAAAGGCTACTATGCTTTATGTAAACAATTTAGGTGATCAGTGTGGAAATCTAGGTTAGATTCCTGGCAATGATTCAACAGGAAAGCAAGTCTCAAGAATGCCTTTCATGTCTTTGTGATATGAACTATGCTTCACAAATGTTTTTACATAACTTTGAAGGATAGGGAAATAGATTCTGAAAACACAGGAATCCTCCTCCAATCATTCAAACCCCATATATTTTAAAAATTAAGTTTGTATTCAACTACTATATGGCCTTGTAACATTCAGGCACGTATTGTTCACATATAGGACAAGACTTGTGAAAGATGAAAACATTCAGGCAAGGCTGGACTTCCAGTAACTTAAAAATACATTGATTGGTGAAGTATTTTAGAAATGTCAGTTTTAAGGAAGTCATTCTCAGATTTATCGATGTAACAGGTCTGAAACACATATGCAAACATCAAAGATTCACCTTTTTGTAAAACTGTCTCRGTATAGCTTTCTGTTTTTTTGATAATTAAATTGCTAGAAATATTCAAGTGATCGTTAATGACTCAACACCCTCATGATAATAAGTTGGTAAAATTTAGAAGAAAGGAACACATGGCTGGGGACCCTACACAAGTATTAACTGCCTGTAATTTGTCACCAATCATTAATATTCCACTAGTGTTAACAGGATGTTAGAACATACCTGAAACATAGAGGAGGGTGTGTGTCTACTGCAAACTAATCAGGAAYACTGCTAMTACTTTTAGTCAGAATAATTATCCCAGCTGATAAATAAAACTGACACAGTTCATAACAGTACTATGTAAGAAAGTATCTGTCTTAAATCTGGCAGTCCAGCAGACCAGTCAAGAAGTCTGGGTCATAAATGACTAAGGAGAAATATATTTTCCAGAGCATAAGGAAAGTCTCAGAATGAAACTTTATTATGTATATTAATTGTAAGATCAGAAAGGCTGCCCCACAAGAAAGGCTGCAAGCATATTAAGTTAGAGCTAAGTGAGGTATATCCTTATGATATAAGGATCTGTTTATCAGGGATTCAGGTAGAAGCTGCAGGTTTGGCCTCAGTCCATCAGTGCAAAAAGATGTCATATCTTTATTTACATTAGACCAGCATTACCTAAAACTAAGCATAAATTATACTGAGGCGCCAAAATGATCCTGGCAAAAACCCTTTGGGAAAACAGAAATGCTTTTCTCCATCTATATATGTATGGTCCATAAGTTAAATATAAAACCAAGTTGCTGGCTGTTTTCTAAAGTGTTTAACAAAAGTGCGATTGAATGAAATCTAGACTTAAATTACACACTCATGCACCTGTTTTATTAGCAAAATTAAAAATAGAATGGAACATAGCACTTTCCCTTACCAGCTTGAGACAAACTACAATTACCAGAGCTACTACTGGAAAAAAGATCCCACAAAAAGCTTTTTCAGGCCATAAGTGCAACATGGCCAAGAAAGTATATTCCAGTTCTGATAGATCTAAAGAGAATTCCCAATGTATAATAGGAAACAGTGGTCATTGTACGTCAACTGCTCATAAAGAGCACGTATATCACCTGCTATGGCCTTCATAAATGAAGTTCTCACTGATGAAAGACAAAACGTAGAGAAACAGATTATGTCCTTCAAAAATCCCAGAAGGGAGGTAGGTAAAATGTATGAGACTGGAGGCAGGCAAGACACATGAAATTGGGTGACTTTTTTCAAGAAAGGCAATGCTAAAGCAGAAGGAATAAGAAAGTGGCAAAACAAGAATTTGCTACTGAGAGCAGTGCTTCTGAAGTCTTGGAGTGCTTCTGCAAATCCACAAAACAGAGCAGAACATCTCCAAGATTTATTGAATGTGGTAAGTTTTAGATAAGGTCCTGGCAARAATCTCATTAGAATTCATGGCTATATGACGCAGTGGCTTATATTACGTGATACCAATTGCTTAAGACAAAGGTAATGACTGAAGTGGACTCTTTCACACTGCCCAGTGTTCAGTGTTTTCTGACCACCACACAGGAGCCAGATTTGTCTCTCATCTCACAAATACAGTAGACGCAATACACTCAACTATATTCTTTGAAGGTATTCTTTGATGGTAATATCTGGACGATCAGCTCTGCCATTTCCAAAGAAAAGTCTGTTTTTAAATTTTACTAACTGAACTCCAACAAATACTTGGTTGAAATCTCTTTCTCAGTACACACCATCTTTTGAAGTGATCTCAACGTCTTTAACTCTGCTCACCAATCTACATATCTGTGAAGGGCAGACTAAAGGACTAAGAGCCTAAATATGTCTAAATTTGACAGTTAATTGTGAAATAAGATTGCAGCACAAAATAATCTGGGTGGGGGGGTTACATTTTTGATTGGCTTTAACTCTCGTTAAGGAATTTAGATAGATAACCCTTGAAATCAATGTTTTTCTTCTCTTTGTTTAAAACAAGAACTAGAAGCCAAAACACTTCCATACTGTCAGAAGCGAAAGGAGAAAAAGGTCTCTCCCCATTCCAGAGCTATTAGCTTTGGGGTAGTTATTTGCTCCAGTTTGTATTTGTACACACAGAAGATTGGGAAGTACCAATCCCTCTTATTTTATAATTCATGTTGCATTTTAGTTTTTGGAAAGTGCTACTCAGGCAACCTGAGAGCTCAGCAACTCCAGCAGGGTTAGCGTGAGTTCTCTCCCAGCTTGCTGTGTTACCCAAATCTGATCAAAGGACAAGGATTCCAGAAGCTTGTCCAGCTGTGGTTTTATAATGACACCATTAGGTTTTGCTCTATAATCAAGGCCTCTAAAAGTCTCTGTAGCTTCAGGCTTAATATCTGCGACAAGGTTAACTGAAATCTGCAGCAAGGATAACTACTTTAGCAGATTGTATCAGCAGGAAATATTTAAACACTATTTAAAAGGATTTTAAATAAGCAGATTTTATTTAACACTGCACTAATGCACTGCAACAGAAAATGATACAACAGAGCTGCTACAAATAAACATAATGCTTTTACCCTAACCCCAACCCCCCTCCTTTCTAAATTCTCCAGATCTGTACTATTAAGTCCAATAAGTGGACCAGATCTTTCTCTCTGAAGCTGAAATACAGAAATGCCATACTCAGGCAACCCATTTGCCCTTTGGTTTTGTGCCTGCTGAATCTGCATTCTGAGTCTGCAGAATTAATTACAGTGCTACCGGTCACTGGCAGTGTCAGTGTCACCAGTTCAGGTGTATCAAATGTGCTTTCTTAGCTTCCATACAACTTCTTGAGGAAGGCCACTTCCTCTATAAAACTGGTGTACTCTGCCCTCTAGTGCTAGGTGCACCATTGTAAGTTTAAAGGTATACTCAGACCAGCATAAAGCCTGCAGCAGCAGATRTTCTTTACATACCATCCTAGAAAAGTTATTTCCTGTATGCCTTATCATCTGGATTCGCTGTTAAGTCATGTATGAGTGGTAGGCCTGGAACTGTAGCATATTATTGCAAGAGTCTGCCAATAAGAAAGAGACTTTGGGTCATATCTCTTTGGGTCTCAATGTAAGGCTCACAATGCTGTAAAGTAAGTCTCTGCTTCAGAGCAAATTCAAGAACTGTGAAATCTGGAGTTGTAATAAACATAAATCTGACACCTTCATTATACTGAACAGTAAACCACTCTTCCCAAAACATCCTAGTGGAAGAACACTCTTGGTTTATTCTGGTATTTTTACAGGTATTTCACTGCAACTTGGAAGATGGGATATAATCCCATACCATAGGACTACAGAATTTTTTAGCTGTTGTCCTTTAAGACAGAAGCTCTCTCTTTCATCTTTGAGCAGGTCCTAAAACAAAGGAGCACAAATCCTTAGGGCATGAAATAAGTGTTTTTAAATACTCTCATAACTCAAAAATATTTGAAAAGTAATCATGAGAACAGCAGTGATATCTTAATAAAACATAAGGAGTATTGCTTTCTCAGTAACATTTTTCCTTGCAATTCTCCTCTATACTACATACAATTCTTCTATGGATTTTCCCTCATTCAAATCATTTCACTTTAAGTATTATATTGATATAATGATAGACATTCTTATCATGAGCCTATCACTTAAAATAAGCAGTACTAAAAATAGGGATAAAAAGAACAAAAACTGAGCACTTTTCACTAGAACACGGTAACTGTATGTGGCTGTACATAGTTTGTACTATAATTACTACCAGTTTACAGCAACATTAAAAAAAATACAGGTACTAACTGGGTTCTCCCATTTTTAATCTTCAGATATGTTGAACTCAGTTTTCATGTGTGTCAAACATCTGTCTCTTTTTCAGAGAAAAACAAAGCTCCCATCCTGTCCTCCTGATTTGCTAGGATCAGCCCTTCAACACTCAGGTCTGGTAACAATTTGAACAATCCAAAGTTTAGTTTATGTTCTTAGAATAAATCTTGATGACCTAATTTTCTCACCTTTTCCAAGGAACTCTTCAATACTTTCTCTGCAAAACTGATCCAAAGCTGTTTGTCACAGACATCAGGAATGCTTATTAAACTTGTGGGGGATGTAATTTAGGATAACTCTCTACTGGTTTAATTCAGCTGAGGATCTGCCTTTGTAACACAGTCAATTGGATCTCCTCCCTGAAATACTGGAAACATACTGGAAACACTTCTTACAGGTTGGCAAAGAAAAGCAAGTTTCAAACAGCTGAGCATTAATAAGACTATCTTCTTTTTAAAAATTCATGATCAGAACCATTAGAATCTGCTAGGGAAATTATATGAACACAATTTGTTAACATTGTCAAGTACTATATGCTGCAGAAAATGTAGACATGTACATCTACAAGCTCAGTACAAAGAGAGATTTACAAACATTTTGTATTCTAAAGTTATCTACAAAGTTGCTCTTTGTAAACAGTGTAGATAACACACACCTTGGTGTGTGCAGCATTTAAGGAGAGAAGAACACTTTGACACTAATCTTTTTTTTCAGAATGTGCCTTTACAATGATAATATTTCCACCAAAACAAAACTTAACATTTTGGTCACATTTGATCATTACCTATCACTAGAAATCTCTGCTTATGCCTTTCTGCATTTTAGATGGTATTGGCACCATTAGCTCAGAGCATTGCTCTCTATTACTTTCCAGTGTAATATCTATCTTGTTTCATCTTTCATGTAAGCAGGTGGGAAAGTTTTTGAGATGGATAAAAAAAAAACCAAAACAAACAAACAAAAAAAAAAACCTCAAGAACATTACATAAAGAAATCTCCACGTTTCAAAGTAGAAAATTCCAATCTGCCTATCAGCATTTGCATGTTTGCACTCGTTGTTCCTCTCCTCAGAGCCTCCCGCTCAAATTTTCCTAAGTCAAAAGCCTTTGAAAGATCAGACTGTACATGATCATGTGATTTCTGCTAAGAATTTGGGATGTATCCCTACAAGTTACTCCCTCTCCTCACAGCTACCAGCTCAGCTCCTCAAGTATCCAATTTTGGAGAGTAGGGCCGTTGTTGCAATTTCTTTTCCTGAGCTGCAGCTGCTGGTCTTGGTTACAGGAGCTCCTGAACTCTCAGATATAAAATCCAGAAGCATGAAAACAAGAGCCTGGATTCACTCAGCCTAAATTCCAGCTAGGACCCTGAATTGGGTATTTTCTCCTGGCTTGTTCTAGGCTCCTCGAGGTCCCTACCCATAGGAGACAATAAGCTTTCACTGTAATTTAGGATGTGAAATAGCACTCAGACAGCATCAAAAAGTAGTACAACATAGGGCAAATGGGGAAAGGTGAAAAGCAGAAGAAACAATGGCAGCTCGAGGCAAAGGTGCTGGGGGTGCAGGGGCTGACTTGCTTCTAGTGCTTTATTACTCACAACACAAACGGGGTTTGTCAATACGAGGAAGATATTTAAAGACACTAATGGATGATGGATGCCTAATGGATGCCCCTTTTCAATGTGGTAAAGTGTACATTTGCCATATGTGCTTTTAAAGGGTTTCCTTTTTAATTACAGCTCAACCCCTAGAGATAACAAACACTTGAATTTCCATGAAAATCAATGAGTATTTCAAGCTCTCCACAACTGTCAAGATCAGGAACAAAGCTAACAATTTATTTGCAGTTATAGTGTTGAGAAAACATATCCCTTCTCACGTCATGGATTAACTAGTGTGGGCACAAACCAATTATGCTTCCCATAGTCTGAAGTAAAACTCAGCAAAGTACTAATTTTTGGACAGATCAGATTTTTTCTTATTATGAAAAGTTTTAAACAAATTGAACTATTCCAATAGATGCAGCATTTCAAGAGTTCAAAAAACATTCAGAGAATCTGTGACTTTCTGGTATAGTCAACTAATCAGGAACTCAGCTGTATAGTTATTAAATTAGGAAAATCATTTTGCCAAATGATTAGGAAACAGATGTCAAAGAGGATGAACTTTGGCTTTTTGGTTAGGGTCAGTAACATATTATTATTATGAGGTAATAAGTCATCAGTAAGACTAGGATAAACACTGCAAGGATAAAAATAAGGAAAAAAAGCAGGAAGCTAGGAAAGAGGGAAGGAGATATGAGGAACTCTGGAAAGTCAAATATCCAACTTTTCAATGTAAAACTGCTCTTGCAGAAAACAATATTATAACTCTTTCAGCATTAGCCTACAAAGGAGAGAAGCTTGGGCTCTGAAAAGAAGCAAAACCGGTTCAAATTAAAGATATACAGATCTAAGCAAGATTTTAAAAAGACTTCATTCAGAATGACTGGGATTTCTAATGATCCAAATCCCAACCTGCTAGCTCAGATCATTTCTTCTCCCTCAGGCAAAGTGAAAAATTGGCAGCTAAATAAAATAGGACCAAAGCAAATAGTCTGATCCCTACACCATGTAGAGGTGTCCTGTCATGCACTCCTGCACAGGGCAATCTGAGCTGATTCACTAGACTTCCCTTTGAGGAGAAGGCAAAAAAGGAAGCTCCCATTAGCACTGAGATACTGCCAGTCCTGATGAGAAGATGGGACACCAAGGTAAATAATTGTATCCTACTGAATACTAGTATACTAGGAGAAGGTTGTGATCCCAGCTCAAGAGCCTTGCCCATCCTGGAGGCACTGGAACTAAATTTCAGGTTCTGCAAAAGCTAGTAAAACTGCCTTCACTGGGTCCTCTTGTACTAGACTAGTTCAGCAGCTTGGGGGAACCAGGATGTTTCTTGGTGTAATCAAAGTTTAGGGGCTGAAATTTTTATGCAAAAGGTTAGTTTGGAATAAACAGGAGTCTCTGTTCTCATTATATCTTAGGTCTACCTAAAAAAAAAAACATGAAAACAAAGTTATGAAATGCTCAGCTGGAACAGAATTATCGAAGTTAAAATAAAGAAAAACAAATTATTTCCAGATAAAAGCAACAAAAGCTCCTCTAGGAATTTTATGAATCAAAAGACTTTTCCTTTGATTAGTTTAGCTGAACGTAATCTGATGTAGCTGAAAAAGCTCCATGTAATCATTCAAGATTTGGGGGATGGGAAGTGGGGAATCAAATTCTCAGCCTTTTCAACTTGTCCTATTCTTAATTTCTAAAAGCACAACTATAAAAATCACTTAATTCTGATTTCTATTAATAAGTATACATTTTAGCTATGGGTCTGGATAAAATCAGACCTGAATGCAAAAACAAACAAACAACTGTATTATGGTGAACATTTCCTCCGATCTTTTATATTCCTTTTCAATTTACAACCAGGTTGCATATGAACACACCAGTAAAAATTCCTATGATGAACTTTCAATAATGATTTTAGTAAGATTGGAAGCACAATTATTTCCATTTCAAAACTCTTAAGAACAGTGTTATGGGATGGCAATGGAGATACTGCAAAAAAAGATAAATGGCACTACAAGAATATCAGAAAACTGAGGGGAGGGAGGAAATTAATTGAACCTATACTTTTGATAAATATTTATTTCTTTTTGCAGAAGAAAAATGCATACTAGTTTGAGCTGTCATTATGCTAACCTATATTCTACTTTTCATATTATTAGTAATACATAATGTGGTAGTTTATATTCAAAAATAAAACCAGAATGTATATACCTCATGTATTTATCCAGAAATACACTAAGGTTACTATGGTTACGAAAAATCCATTACCTTTGAATACAGAATGAAAAAGTTTGACTTAAAGTGTGCACTATTTATTATAGCGATCATCAACAGCCTTCAGGAGGTTCTCTAACTGGATTCATTTTTCAGTGTCAGAACTGACCCACCACACCAGTAGCTCATGGCCTSTTCAAGGCAAAGAAATTTGAACCATAAGAATTTTTAAATATGTTTTACACTAACTCAGGATGTAGAAATGTCTTTGAATTTTAAGGCCTTACATTAAAAAGAAAGTATGGCTTGACACTCTTTCTTCAGTAGTCCAAAGGAAATGTTTTAGTTTTATTTGTACCTATTAACATATACAAATTCTGATTGGACCAGAGTAGTGATTACGTTTTGCTGTGATATTTCTTGTCTAAAATTTTGATTAATTTGTTTTTTGTGTTCTAAGAATAATCTTAGTCTGAACAAATGACTTGGATACCTAATTAAACTCTACCAGTAAAGTTAAAATAGGAAGTCAGATAACTATGTTTCCTTATATTCCCCCAAAACATTCATACAGCTTCTATGTAAAAGTTTAAGAATACTGAGATAAATTGACTATAGACAGAGATTACAGAACTCATTGGAAATGGATTTACTTTATGCATTGAACAGGTGAGTTAAACATGGGCTGTTCGGAAAAGCAGCACAATGGCTCGCTAATTAAGAATGACCAAGCACGACAGTGGGAAAAAATACTCAATTTGTCTGTCATATCTCTTGTCTGCAACAGCTTATAGTTTACTTGCTTTGAGAGCTGGATGCTACCAGATCAAAAAGTTACAAAAATTATTAAAAGATGACTCAGATCCTGTGAAACAGTAACACAAAAAAAGATTTAGAGACTCCATGGCAAAAAAGCAGGTGTACAATTATCTGTAAGACTCCCAACAGAGAGGAGTGCTAAGAAAAATTCTCTGAAAAAAATGAAACTGTCAGGGTTTGAAGTGTATACAGCCCATTTTTATTTTAGTTTTAATTGTTTTTCTCTGAAATGCTTTTATTGTAACAAGTAATACTTTGCCTTAAAAAAAGGCACTGGTCTGCTCACTTTTTACCAGAAATAATAGAGCTGCTCTTAAATAAGGACCCCCAGGGAGAATAAAAGTTAGCATGATGGGCTGTGACCCAGGTCCATGTGAGAGCAGAAGAATTACGTAATTTCAGCCTCAGCCAGGAAATATCTTGGAAGCCTGACACTGTAAGCCAAAGGACTAACCTCATCAATACTATCATGTTAACAGAGGGCTCAACCTCACAGCTCAGTCCAAACTTCCTAAATCTTCCATATAGCCTCATTACTGGCTCACTCCACCTTCCACTGGAGTGACACAGTTGACTCTCTAAGCAGAGAAACTCTGGGAAACTCACAGCAACTATGAGATACTCATCCGACATGATGCCTAGCACAGAGCTCACCTTTTACAACATATTTGGTTCCATTCCCAGAATAAATTGGTAGTCCATTCACATATAAAGTATACTGTGTAATAATACCATTTGGTGTTTTTGGTGGATTCCAACTCATTAGCAGGAACGTGGGAAAGGATATTGCTGTGGGTGGCTGCACGTCTTCAGGGGCTGGAAAAAACAAACAAATAAACATATAATGCATGATATATATAATGGGCAGTAAAGGAGGAAGGGGAGGGAAGGAGTCTTAACCACATTCCTAAGACTCCATGAAAATAAATCAGAGGCAGCTCTAAAATCATTGTGAATCTGCTAGAGCAACATATAAGAACATTTTTGGCTTTTCACAAATAATACATAATTTTAGTGAACAACTACTACTACTACTGACTGCAAGACCAACATTTTGAGAACTCTTCTGTCACATGTGAGCCTTCCTAGCCAAACAATCTTCTGTGAAAGATAAGGATATATACTTTGCTCTTTAGGACAGTAACTGTGCTTGTATGTCTTAATCTTTCATGATTGATAACATTAAAAAAGGGAGGGGGGCATGATTTTAGTACAGCCTATTTTTAGTACAAGTTCATTTCTCTTTCTTGATGTTTTTTATTCCAAATTACAAAGTGATCACTTTTTTTTCTAATCATCGATGCTGATGCTATATTATGCACACATCCCTTATTTCAGACTTCTGTAATTCAACAGGTAATAATGTTTGTTTAGCATAGATTTTGTGTACATAATATACTGAAAGTTGGTAATGGATATAATGTAAAAGGCCAACTCTCTCACCTTTCCAGTGAGTTATATCTTAGAACCAAAGCAATCTCATCGAGTATTGCAAGGGGAGCAGAGCTTGGGCCTTAGTCTGGAAGGAATATCTTGTAATATACAAGCTCTGTGTTAGCAATTTAAAACAATAACTAGCAGTGGCTGGTGATGTGAAAACAATATAAAGTAATGAATGTTTCAAGAGGGAAACTGGGATAGCTGCAGGGTGTGATATGGTGTCTATCTTACGTATCATCAATTCACCGTTACTAAGAGCGTGTAACAAGAGCATTCAAAAATAGAAACTCCATACATTGACTTTTTATTCAATTCTTCGGAGGAATAAAACATGTTCCCTATGGCTTTATTTGATCTTGGGGGGTGGGGAGGAAAACACAAACTCTTCCTTCCTAAACCTTCTTRATATGGCAGCACACACGGTGGGTATTTTTCTAAAACACATGTAGAACTCCTGCCTTAGCAAGTACATTTACACAGCTTAGAAAATGAGATATAAACAATTTTTTTAAATTACTGTATTACACCAAAAAGACAAACACAGTACCATATTTCATGTTTCCATCACAGGGTCCATTACCTATCTGACTGTCAGAGGCTTTCATTGATAATGCCACCAGACAAACTAGGAGAGTTTATTTAGAACTTTCAACAGGCAGTAATTGGGTTTTGATTTGATTGGTGCTGGTCATAACTGTTAATGTGTTCACATCAAAATTATGTTCTAACAATATTAGATGGCAAACTCCATTGGGACAATTCCTTGCAGGCATATCTGCTTTGGTAACAGTTTTTTACTGTTATTATTAACAGTTCAACACTTGAGCATTATTTTGATCATTATGATTGTAATTCTTGTAACCTCATGTTAAAATTTTATTTCTTTTATTGGTACTGTATTAGTATCTAAATTACAGGAGAAGATAAAACAATGGAAAGCCTTGTTAAAAACGCAACACTATGAGAGTTACTAGACAGGACTGTGGGAGGGAGGGAATTTTGAAAACTGTATCACAGCATGAAAGATTAAATACTGTTCCATAAATATAAGTCAAAGTCTTCAGTACGTTACTGGTATAAATTTGGAATAACTGATGGTTTTGACTTGATTAACATGAATTTAGAAGGGTGTGACTGGGAAAAGAATCCGGCTTGGACTTTATGTTTAACTGAGAATGGAGTCAGATACGCTGCAGATCTTGTGGGAACAGTTTCTTCAGTAACTGATGTGCATTACTTACCAAGTTACTCTCTAAATCCAAAACATACTTTCTCTTTCTTCCTACTTTAGATCTTAATGGAAGCTTAGAAAACACTAATTTACACTACAACCTTTAAGTCTGAGCACAATAAAACATAAAACAGCTTAGAAGAGAAGGGAAAATATGAACAGTGATTAATAAATAACTCAATTGGTATTTGGAGGTTTCATCACATTGAAATAATTGTTGCCTATTGCTGGTGTTTAGCAGCTAAAAGAAACCACGGAAATCAACCGTTTGATTCTCAATTTCATACTGAGCCATACAATCAATTCTTTTTAGTCAGACTGTCTCTAGATTTACTTCTGAGCCATAGTAAAATGAGGAAGCTTTCATTAATCTTTCAGATGCTTCATATTAATGACAAGGCTCTTGCATGAACAATGTAACAGCAATTAAAAAGCCCATTAATCTGCATTACAGCTATTAAAGATGCATGTCATTAAAGGGTATGGAGTTTGATTCATTTTCACACCCCCCCAAAAAATGGAGCAATTATGGCCTGGCAATGCACTTTGTCATCAAATTAGGTTGGGGTTTTCCAGCAAATGGCTTTGCAGCATTTAGCTCTTCTCCTGTTTTATTATTCATGACTGAAATGTGGAAGTCAAGACCTTTGAAATTACTTTACCTTCTTGTGGAGTGGAGATGTTCAATGCATGCAAGCTCTCAGTACAGCCAGCCAAAGTGCAAGCAGTTAGGGTTACACCGTAGTTTGTGAAGGGATGCAAGCCCGTCAATACGCCTACAACAGACAAAAGCAAGATGTTATAAATACACAGTGTTCAGATTTTTATACATATATACAAAGACAGAAGTAAAAATATTAAGATTTTTCATAATTTGCTTCCATTGTTATGAGTGCAAAAGAAAAAGAACTCAAGGTTTCACTTCCAGTGTTCCAGGACTTAAATTCTGAAAAACAAATTAAGAGTAAATGGCATTTTATTACATTCAGTATACTATTAATTCAGTTAAGTTCCTTTAGTTCTTCACTATAACGGACACCATTTCAAGATTGAGGTGCATGTCTTAATAATAACAGTCAGCTCAGGTTTTTTCTTAGTCCTTCCCTCATCAAATTAATTCTGATACACATTTTGTTTTTCCAAGGAATTTTCACTTTCTCCCAGGACAAAAATGTTTTAATGCTACCTCTGCACTGTTACCCCTATTCATTTTTAAGCTAAAATCTATTTCGTGTATGAAACATCCCACTTGTGTTCCATTACTTTAGTGGCAGTGTATAAGACGTATGTTTGCTATACTACCATGGTCACATAATTCAGATGACACAGTACTCAATGATTTACAAGAAAAAAAGATTTGTAAGCTTGTGCTTTTTCAGGTCCTGCTGCTCTTACTGAAGAAAAGTTGCTAGATTCTCACAAATAGATTAGCTACATGTCATACCAGTTTGGTTTCAATCCCAGAGGAAAAGAAAAGATAAATAGTCATCCTGATACACTGTTCCTATCAAAAACAAAACAAAACAAAAAACCCCAAACTAACAAAAATACCGTAGGAATCAGACATCGCTCCTTATCATTTAAAAAATAAACAGTATTTCAAACTGAACTATATGGTAGGACTACATAGAAATTAAAGTATTTTCAGTAATTTTCAAAACCACCTAGCACTTCCTACTTCAAAGTAGGTCAGACAATAAAGCAATATGGAATGAAAATGCAGAAATAATTAATGTAAAAGAAGGTCAATTCATGTCAAGTTTCATTTTGAACCATATTCTCACCTCTACTATAATGGCATTTAGTAAAATCAATGGAGTGTTGCACTAAGAAAACATACAATTATTTTTGTGGTGCAACCTATTTTGCTTAGGAACTGTCCCATACTGGGATGTTTCAAAGCTGTATCTTTGCATAAACAGCTTTGGAAAAACAAGTACCTCAGAGAACCATCGTTTTTGGCCAAATCTCCCTTAGTACGATGAGAGTGCAAAGTCCTTCAGTATACAAACAGATAATCAGTCCATAGTATCAGTTTTTGAAAAATTACTGAATAGAATGCAACACACACTTAGCTTTAAGCAGAAAGTCTTTTCCCCTTTATGAGCCCTTCATACCAACAAAAATGGTCTTGAGAATTTTATGCTGGAAGGTTACTAGTCATAGCATTATTATATTATTTTCCGAGTGGGACAATCACTTAAAGTAAATCCATACATTTTTCTACTCTGTTTTTCTAATAAGTGTGTTCACATGTAAATGAGGTTAACTTTCATTGAATTAGTAATGTTTGTGTCTTATCTTGTAATTTCTTCAAAATCTTGGAGGGCTGACATTGCAAAGATCTTTGAATTATCTGAGGTCAAGTTGTACTCTTACACGCGAAAAGTAATCAGAAGTGACAACAGTCACTATACTGTAGTTGTGCTAAAGTTAAATGTTGATTAGAATCAGCTCTTTCTCGTTATGTTTTTGATTTTGCAAATTCTCCGTTAACAGTGGAAAGTTGTACTACCATCTTAACAAGCTAATGGAAATGCTACAAAGAGGAAAAAGAACGCTGTGTCAGTCATTACCCAAAAAACTTGCCGAAAATCTTTTCCCAAAGAAAGGCAAATATTTTTAAGAGTATTTAATACGCATAAAATAGAAAATAATGATATTTCAAAGTGTTAGTATCCCTGTAAAGCAGGAATACTGGATTCTACAGTAATTACACTCCTTATCACAGAAACCTCCTCATTGCTGAACAAACAAACTTTTTTTTGCCTTAAGACTTAGTACAGACAAAACACTTATTTCCAGATCATAAAGAGTTAAACATGGGAAAACATAAAAGGTACTGTATGAATTACCTTCAGCAAATAGACGCATGCAGAAACCAAATCCTTTAACTGTGACATTTTCAAGTTCTAGGTTAAGAGAAGCATGGTGTAGTATAAATGCTATATCCCTATTTACTCCTTTGTGCTTCAGTATGCAATTTAGTTTTATTTGTACATTTAGCACTTGTAGCATTCTTYTCTTATGAAGCAGTGAATTAACGCTCCTTGCCTTTTCTGATGGAAGACATTCTGCAGGGTCACAAGTGGCTTCAGGCATTGAGAGCCACGGTAGCACATATGCAGAAAGCTGCCCATAGCAGTAGAAGGTTTGAGTTGGGCTCTTTAGCTGTGCTTTTTACTTTTGACAAAGTAGAAAGATTTTACATGACGCATCTGCAATGCAACAGGTTTTACATCATGTTATCCAGCAGGTTCGTGAAGAACAGTGAGAATTTGAAGGAAAAAAAAATCCTTTGAAAAATCAGGTATCTGTTACTTAAAAAAAAAAAATGTATTCAGTAAAGGCAGCAACTGAGAAAATATTTTGTTTATCTCATAATTAACATATTTCTTTCACACACACATACTCTGCACTATGTTCTCTCAACAAAGAAACAGATGTGCTGCATAGGTAGGCAATAGAAAGTGCACAGGTTTTATTTACATACTTCAGCAAACTACTTTTTTCTCAGCTGCCAACCTATCTGTTTGGCCAGCATCCACTGTAATCTGTTCTCCTTCATTATGTTAATCTGTGGGCGGAAAGATTTCTGTCATCTTCAAATCGCTTGTACAGCAATGGTAAACACCTTGGCCTGTCTGTAATTGGACAGGTGTCTGCATTGGTGTCACCCGGCTYTTAATTCAATTAAAGAACTGGCTGCTCTGCTCTCATTACCCACTCATTTCCTCTGCACTTTTAGTCAGTCAGTGAAATTTACACTCGGTGCCTGACTATCGTAGAGTACAAAGTCAGCAGTCCCATAGCAGAGATCATCACTAATATACGTGCATTAATTTATAGCACAGCAAAATAAATTTTGTRATAAAAAGCAGCCCTATGATCCAATGAAGATAGTCGATGGCTTTATAAAAACTTTTCCTTACTTTTCAATTTGTGCACTCTCAGATTGGCATCTCTTGTCTATACCCAATAACTGATGACCCCATAGGAGTCCATAAGGCTTTCCAAGAAAGGATGCTAACAAAGCAAAATTTGGCCACAGCCACACATGCATCTACTCCACTAAAGTTAACAGGCAAGAGGTAGATAAATTGTCARTTCGATCAGGAGATAGAAATAGAGGGACCCAGAATAGGGTCAGCCACCCATATTTGGGATACCAGTCCCATTCATTCAGTATGCCACTACAGAGTAGCTGAATCCACCTAGACTTAAAATTTACATCATAGACTACGTTCCAAGTCTTAAAATCTGCATGGGGAATCAGAGACTGTAAATCATTCTAACACACCACTCCTATCTGCCCACTTAAAGAACCTTTGGAAATAAATTTAAGTTCTAACACAGACATTTTGACACAGTGACCCCATGAAACTGAATAATGTCATTTGTTAAATACGAATGTAAAGTTAACAGTCTAAAAGAGTGATCTGGAATCACACCTAGAACATTAAACCCACTTTATATGCAAAACTAGTATTTAATTTTCTATATTTTATTTAAATGATCTTTAGGTATTTGTAATATTTAAAGTTAAGTTTCAGAGTTGTTTCCAAGTGAAAACACTAGGTTCATCCCTCTGGATAAGGGATAAAAACACTGGCATGGACAGTAGAAAAGGGTCAGCAATGACTGATGGTAAAATGGACAAGTTGACTAGGTAGAGCTAGTTGCATCTGTATATCCACTCCATTCATCATTCTAATGCATAAAGTATAAAAGATGACAAAATATCCAGATTTCCATWCATTTCTCMATAAAACAAGCATCGYTTTCTTCAGTATAKCTAAAAGATAGGTCTCATATCTCTGGATAATTCAGCCAGAGTCTRCATAACATTCTGGTAGATTTTTGGTGGAAAAGTAGTATTTCTCATCAAGGAAAAAAATGTTTTACCACTAATGCACGAGGGTTAATATACTCTTCACAAACATTATTAAGTGGATTCCAAGGCAATGATACTTACTACTTTAGTAATTTCCTTATCTAAAGGAATTTTGTGAAAGTAGTTGCTTCTCTGTTCCAATCCRTTATCCTGTTTTTTCAGAAAATTGTTTCAAAGCACCATCAGGTCTCCAGAGATGAAAACATACATTTGCTTATAATAACTTATATAGCTTTTACTCTGCATAATGGATTGGTCAAACAAATATAGATTRAGGTGAATTTTTAAAACACATTTATTAAAGGAGCCTTCCCATAAAAACAAAACAAAATCCACTCACCTGTACACACAATTCATGCGAAAAGCTATTTACTTTTATTGCTGCAACACAAATACTAATATTCTTTTCTTACTCAGTTAGGATGGTGGAAGAATAGAATTTTGAAAGGTTAAATCATTTTTTTTTTAAAAAAAGGTAAATTTAACATAATTTTAATCATAATTAGGCACTTCTTTCACATGCAGCCTGAAAATTCAACCCCACCAGGATTACTATTGAAAGTTAAGATTCCCAAAGCCAGCCGCAGAGCTTAACCATAGAAGTGCTATTTGTTTCAGGAGCTCAGTGTACTTTTCACAAAGGGACTTGAAGGATTATTTCTTTGCTAGATTTTTTTCTCTGTTTCCTCTCTATTTCTCTACCTTTTAAGGACCTATTTTGCAGTAAACATGTTGCAACGCTTGACATAATAGATGTGTCTTAATTCTTGCCTAAGCGGTTTTAAAAAATTACTAAATCCTCCCTCCTCAAACTTTAAGACTGCATTTAGCCAACTTGAATGCCTGAGGTCATACAGCATCTGTCTAACAGAGTCACTTGTRTGTCGAGATGCATCATTGCCACACTACATTTAATCACAGTCCACTGACCAGAAAAGGAAGTTCTCAACTGACTATGTTTTTTCGACAGATTGTAGCAAAAACTGTTTAAGTATATGCGTCTTCTATATATTCCTCTCTGGACTGAAAGGCTGTGCATATCAATCTGCCACAYACATCTGCATTCTTAAAGCATCTTCTACCACACACATAGTATGAGTCATAAAATTTTGAAGAATTACTGAACAACAGGGCACCTGTTCTAATTCTTTAACTTATAAGAACAAAAAAGCTTACTTTGGTTACTGGATCTCTCTGGCTGGGAAAACTTCTTTCCCCACAGAAAAATTTCATAAGCAACCATACACCAGTCCCACTGGCCTTGAAGGCGCAGTTCATGTCGCAGTACTCCAAGAAAGGCTGTTGCATTTCCTATAACACAGAACAGTTCTCTGGCTGCTTTAAGTTGCAGAATATCTAATACCTTAGCCTAACAGTCCTCTTTTGCACCAAGAGTTACTTAACCACAGAAAGTAATGGCTCCGTAACATAAATCACTCTGTGATTCTTGATCCTTCCAGGTAACTAACTGTCTGTGTTACCTGCAGTATGATATATTTAAGAAGTTTACAGAGAGGGAAAGAAAGAGAAAGAGAAGAGAAACTTTTTTGCAATCTGATTGTATCTRTAAAAAACATATTAATAATCCTTTCCTTCCTAACATACATTAAGAATTTGGTTTCTTTTTTATTAATAAAAATACGGATATGTAGCTAACAGTTGATGCAATTTTGATAAAATTTTCAGGTTTATTTAATCAGCGAATTTGCATTTCATATGAATAAATTCATACAATAGCATTGGATTGTAAACAAGATTCACTTAGGTCTAAACTCAATCAAGTCAGAGCCCTAAAATTACAAAATATTAATAATCATTTATGTTTTTAAATGCATACATTGTAAAACGTGCTCACAAAGTCTACTAAGTGAAAGGAGACAAGAACCTAYGCTCTGTCACTCTGATTTAGAGTCATTAGGAGCTCAAACACCAGTTGGCAATTACAGAAACCTAACAGGCACAGGCAGATCTATAGGCTACCCTATGTTACAGTAGCCGCAGCAGTCAAACAGAGATCTGAGCGGAGGCTCAGGTGTAGGGCATACTGCTTCAGCTTCTTCCACTCAGAGAGGTGTACGTACCCGCACGTGGGTGCGACACACAGACTGACCAAATCTGCAGTAAATTGCACAGGGACAAAACAGGCCCAGAGTGAGAATCACCTGCCTACTCATTACAAGAGCCTTCTTATATAATACACATTGGTGTTAGCAGGATATATACACCATTCCAAATCCCGTAGCCTGTGGTTTGGCACCATAAAGTAACACTAAAGCATGCCATCGTTCTTCCTGTTATAGGAAATTTTTACACATTTTCTGTCATGTATTAGCATTTCAGACCAAAGGTTACTTCTACGAAATGATGATACAGAGAAAGACTTAAGTTGAAAATGATAACCATTCTTGTATTTAAATAYGGTTCAAGCAACTGTTGAAGCAACAACTTCAGAACATCAGCTTGTGAAAGTAATAATTTTAATATGAAGTTCCAGCTTTTATAATTTTAAATATAATTTCAGMTTTTAGTTACAAATAGATATAATTTAAATATACAAGATCTGGCTAGTACTTTGCATTTATATCTTCATAAAATGCTTTAGAACATTAGAAATTTATCACAACTCAAAATACAGATTCAACAGCTCTCTTACCCCTCTGGCCTTAGGCCCTACATGTATTAATCACGTTGTAAACTCTTTTCAGCAAATTTACACAAATTTCATTAACTGCAACATAGGAGTGTTTTGAGTGCAAAACCCTTGTGTAAATAAAGAGCTCCGAAGTATGAAGCACGAACTCTGCTTGTTGCCTTGCTTTCACCTGATGATCGCTGGACCCTTGCTAGGACTCACTACCGTCACCCCGCTCCAGGGCTGGGCGGCTGCACCATGCCCAGCCCATACCCAGCGCGACCACTGTCCCCAGACCCCGACCCCCCTCAATGGGGCTAGGGCAGGGGCACGGGGATATATTATGTTGCGAATTATGCCACTGGGATTTATAGATGCGGCCAATACTGTCTGCTTGCGCGGGGCCCTGGCAGAACCCTCCCTCCTCTTTTYGATTAGGCAGAGGATCTCTTACTGGTTCTCCGAATACAGAAACTTGCCATTCTAACAGTGAGTTTTCCTTTACTCTGCAGCCCCAGAAGGCAAGCCCAGGCCTATCAGTCACAGACAGCAGGCTTAATTTTCTCTTCTGAGAGTAGCCCTAGTTAGAGTACCTTCAAAGCTGAGGCATATCCTAACCACTTTGATTAACCATATTAAATCATTAAATTAACTTTTCCTGAGATATTCATCTGCAGAGCATAAAAGACTAAAAGGTGAAAAGTAATTATAAACACACGTCAAGGGAAGGATGGAGCAGTGATCGYGGACATGTGGAAGGAAAACTACTGACAACAATTTTCTCATTATCACATGTGTAGTCACATCATCAACACCTGGTTATTTCAGTAATGGCATAGGCAGGATGAACTACAATAACCATATTAAAGTTCCTGAAAGTCTTTTAGGAATACCAAATACTTGTAAATTCTTTTGTAGACTATTTTAGTTAAATATTAATTGCAGCTTTCACTAGTTTTCTTCAGTGCCTGTAACCGGGAGCTGCTAAAATTTAGGTACATGTGGATCTCCTGAAYTCTGTGATGAGATTGATTTGAATTATAAAATATTATCGTGTTTCATAATAGAAGTATTTTTGCTCAGACAGGCAAATGCAAAAGCTTRCTTTTATCTGAATGCTGGGTCTAAGCAAGGAACCCTTTGTTAAAACAAAAACTACAGCACTACACAGAGGACTGATTCAAGTACCCYAGGTCAAGAAGGGTGCAAAGAGCAGCTTAGTGAAGATATTTCTCATCAGATATTTTCTGTGTCACACTATGAAGGGTTTTTGTGCATTTTGAGCACTAATTAATACGGATGAGACATGATCACCTTTCTAGATTAATCTTCTGATAGTTAAACTTACTAAGACAYGTTAAACAAGCTTTAAGGCTGAACAATAACCCCTCACCATTTTGAAAGCAACCTTTACTGCCTAAGCACAGAAGGCAGCTTGCAGCCAGCCATATCAGAAATGGTATCAGCTACTGAAACAAAGGATCATTCCACAAGACATATGTAAAGGAAGATTAAATTACCRGAGAAATTAGGAGCCTCGAGGCCTAAGATGCATGGACTACAAAGGAAAGTGAAAGGAGAAGCCACCAACAGAGCAGACTGAAATAGCGTGTCTTTCATTTGTTTAAATACTGATTCTAATTTATTTTCTAAATTTTTATGGCAGTGTAATAATGACATTTGGAATATACTGGAATGCAGAGTAATAAAATCTAGCTTTTAGGGAAGAAAACTTTTTGTTGTAATGACCSTGGGCTTCCCTTATTTTTGTGCTCAGTATGACTTACTCCAAATATGTCAATGTTATGACATGTTTTTTGCAGAAAGGGAAGATGAGCTAGTGTAGTATCCCATGGACCTCAAAAATTTACACACTAATTTGAGTCATCGTGGAATGCAGACCCTGAACAGCACAGGAGGGGRAAAAAARAAAGAAAGAAAGAAAAACACTGCCTTATCTATTAAGTTGGTATCTTGAGAACTACCTGGTTCAACAGCCAGACTGATCACCCTTATTTCAAGGMTTTTATCCTACTGAATATTCCTCCTGAGATGAAAGTTAAGAAATCATTTGAGATTTTGAAGATGACAAGGGTCAGATTTTGAAAGATTTTTGTTTCTGAGGAGTCAAGAACAAGCATTTGGGACTGTGGGATTATGCTCAATTAAAGACCTGCTGTACCTTAAATATTTATTTTACTGCTTTAAAGATTTAGCTACTTTACCTTGATAAACGTGCAACAAGTTCTTTTGAATTCAAGACACACAAGACAGGCTTCTGGGGAATGGGTGATGCTTCTAATACTTTTTTTTTTTAGCGTGCTCCAGTTATGACTTAGGACCTTACTGCACAGAACAGATCATGGCAATCGTTCAAAAGAATTTATAGTCTAAGCATAAAACAACACACAACAGACGGATATAAAAAGGCATGAGGAAAAAATAAGATAAAGGGGAATGTCAGTGCCCTTAAATAAATTTGCTAGCAGCAGCTTAAGTGTAGTCTAGGCTAACAGGGAAGGAAAATTTTAAGGAGGGAATGGAAAGATACCTATGATTTAACTTCAAAGCATAGCTAGCAGCATTTCCCCCACATGTGAAAGTCAGTGTGGAGGCAAGCATAGAAATGAATATTAAGAAAAACACCTAACAACTGGTCACGACAATGAGCTGCATAAGAGTCTGACAGACTGTGGAAGGGCTTGAAAATGATCYGATACTGAAGAACTAGACTGAAGACATAAAAGGTATTGCGCAGGAAAATTACCCTAAGCTCCAAAACAGTAAGTCTGGAGATGTGAAACCCTGGACTCAAAATAAGGTTTCTACATTTAATAAAAGAAAAGAAAAAAAAGAGAGAAAAGGTAAGGTGAGGAAAAAAGAAGAGAAGGCAAGGGAAGAGGAGAAGGCAAGGGAAGAGGAGAAGGCAAGGGAAGAGGAGAAGGCAAGGGAAGAGGAGAAGGCAAGGGAAGAGAAGGGAGAGAAAAAGAGAAGAGAAGAGAACGCTTGAGGGAAATGAAGTTGGGCAGTATCATGGCATTATTATGAAGCAACAAACAGGTCGCACTCCATTCAAATGCCCTGAAGCATTGCTCACTCTGTTGGGTGACTCATGGTCACCAGGTCACTGATGGAACAGGTAAATATTGGCTAAGCCACAAGAACATAGTTGCTAGCCAGAAAACAGGTTAAAAAACCTAATAGATCTACACATAAACCTAATACTTGAAAATTTCGGACTGCTTGATTTAAGCAGAACCTGAGCTTGGAGTCTTTGGAATGTAAGTTTAAAAAYTAAAGCAAGAACTCTGAAGACCACAAGTGTTTAACTGCCACACTAATATTGCTAGTGCTTCCTAATAGAGCTGCTTCATCAGCAATCCCACTGGAAGGTGTAGTGCTTTCCTCTCTCCTGTTGAATTAGCTAGCCTAGCTGTTGGGRCTATTTTAGTACCTTCTTGTAGAATTCAACAAAGGAATTTCTAAAGGAGCAGTCCCTAAAGAGAAAGTAGGGAGAAACGTCCCTTTAAGCAATCTCAGAGGCAAACCAAGCAAAACCAGCATCTCATAGTCAGGTTCTGTGTGTGTATTTGTTAAATTTGGATTAACTGGGAAAGATAATTTAGGAGAGAAAGACAAACCTGTTCTTGGGAGCTAAMATATTGGATTCTGTCTCCTGAAACAGAGCAAGGAGCCTATACTGTAAAATAAGTTCATCTGTGATGAAGAAAGGCTATTCAATTGCATTTAAACTTACTTGAGATATATTGTTAAGAAAATGTTCATTTTCAGAAAATCAAACCCAGGATTTCAGGATTACCTGAAAATAGAGATTCCAAATACAAAAACAAGACAGAATTTTTCCAAAGTCTTTTTTTTTTTCAAAATATAAGATTCAAATGACTAAGTTTGAAGTTACTTCTGAAACCTCCCCAAAATATCAAGAGCTTTTCGATCTATCATTTTGTCTGTGCTTTACTTTGATATTTGGAGGTAAAGGTTGTTTGAGGTTGACTTGTTTGTTTTTTTAACCTAAGTGAGAACAATCTTTCCATTCAGTTTCAGTAAGCATAAGCTTAGGGATATCTGAAGAAAGCTATGTTGAGTGTTCATCATCACGAGCACCTCCATCAGTGCCATATATTAAAGTACTGATTACAGTCTGAAGGCATTAAAATCAAGCCAGAATAGGGAAAATTCACGTTAAGAATATTTGAAAGGTTTTGGTTCTCTAGAAGTTACAAAGATTGATTTCTTTAAATGTATGACGACTTCCATGCCAAGAAATAGAAGATTATGATTTAACTTCAAAGTTTCTCAATGCAGCACTTTCTCTTTGAATTCCAACAGGAGGCTGCCTTAACTACAAAAGGGGAGACAACTCCATCTGATTAAGATGGAGAGGAAGGTCTCTCAAGTGCTTTCACTTATTTTGTCCCTTGTGAGTAAATATGTTGTGTTTTAGTTAAATTAGGCATTTAATTACAGCTCCACTCCTAGCCTTTCCGCAAGGCTTTATGGACCATAGGCCATTAGAGCTAGTGAAGGGCTAATCAAACTGGCCTGACTCCATCAGCTGTACTTCAAATATTGTTTAAGGGTGTTTACAGTTACAGGATTAATGGCCTCTTCCTGTTAACAAACTAGAAGGAAAAATAATTCTCTACAGTAACGCAAAGTTTTAAACATTTAGTCACATTTCTTATCTACTTACACTACAGAATATTCCTATAATGCAATACAACATTTAAGCATCACTTCAGAGATTTCAGCCACCAGATAATGTAATYATATTATAACATTTCCCATTCTGATCAGTCTCACATCTCGATGAACTTGTTCTAAGACTTGTWTACTTTTTCAACAGGCTTATTCTCCAATAGACTATAGTATAAGTGCAAGGGTAGTAATTGTCTGTTTTGACAAAATGACTTTGCAGCTCCTATTGTATTGCTAACACTCATTTAAATACCATCAAAATTAGTTAGGAGGCTTAATGGTCTACTTCTGGTCCCAAATATAATGCTCRTTCAAATACTATTAAATAAACCCTGAACTTTCTCAAAATTGATTTGAAACAAAAGTGAAATTGATAAGCAGTAGTATAATTACCCACGACAAATGGAGCACAATTAATAGGAGAATAAATAGGGAAAATTAAKTAGAATTATTTCCATTTCTAACAATCTAGTCATCATTGGTGTTCAATTTTTGCTTTTAATTTTCTTTTAAGATCACATAAGAGTCACTGCACTCATGGATTAAACACAAATATTTGCAGATAAATTAAATTTTATATAGCCACAGCATGTGCCATGTCTTGATACAGTGAAGTTTTCATTGATGGTTATGTATCGTCTCTTATTCACAGTATTACTAGCAGCAAATTGCAATTGTCGCATTTATACTATAAGAGAGGAAAAAAAAAAAACTCTTTACTGTCCTCCCACCCCATATGAGAACACAATTGCTTTTCAGCGAATGTCCAAACACGTGTGACAGCACATTAACCTGCCTAGTGTGCTTAGGTACACAGGTTCTCAGACACTGCACTGGGTATCGTTTTCCTAGCCCTCAGATTGCATTTAAATAAACATCTGCTCACCTTTTACCCATTGCAAATCTGCTCATGAAGGCAACCTCTGACTGCCTTCAAAAATCAGTATTGATTTATCACTTGAGGTTTCTTCACTTTTCCATAACAACTCATACACATTTGTGGGGAATAATAATTCCCCCCAGTGCCCACAGATGAGTCCATCCGTGTAGGTTGTACTGAAATCTACATGCTGAAGGTGAAATCATTTCAAGATTAGTAACTTAACAGAAACACCTTTCATTTGGCTTAGCTCCGACCTCAGCATAACGACCTGAATTATATATTTCATGTAATGCAGAAATTGGGAAATACACAACCAAACTATTGCTGTAGAAGAGAAGCTGTAGAAGCTGTAAAATAACAAAAGGAGCACTATTTCCACACATGCAAAACGGAATTGGAAAAAACTTATTGCCATAGCATATTTCAGGTGGAAGAAGCATAGAGGAATTAAAAAAGGAAAGACAACTCCACCACAGGCCATTAAGCATGATAGTCCACACGCAACTTCCAGCTCAGGAATTCCATAAACTATTGACTGAAGTTGTATTAAAAGAAAGGCTTATTCTACACCTAGCACATTTCTTATATTTTCTTCCTAAACATCTCCAGTTTGACGTTGTCAGAGAGAAAAATGCTTGAAACAGTCCCTTGGCTAAAACTAATATAATCATTCTTAAGTTCTCAGAGTCATTTTATTTTGCAGCATTCAGCATCTACCTGCTGTAACAGACTAAACTGGGATTCACTTACTATTTCCTGTTAATGTAAAGAGATGTCATATTTTTCTGCATCCCCAAAGCTACGTGCAAATACCTCTTACTTGTCCAGCCTGGTGTAGATTTTTTCATAGCCCTCACACACAGTCATGGCATGAAACCAACAAAAATTAAAGTTTTGATTCTGGACATCAGCTGTGAATAAGCTATCTAATTCATATGCTTCTAATGTGGTCTTTAATTTCTACTAATACAATTTGTATTGCTCTACAGCATAGATAAAAGAGTATTCAATCAAGGAGTTCATCAAAGCAATCACAGTAATAACAGAAAGCTTACGCAGGTTTGGTACACTAAGTGCATTTCTCAGAAATATACAAGAGATCTCAAATTCGAGAAAATGTTTTCTCTTAAAAATGCACACATGCATTATGGCACAGAAACAACATAAAACACAGATATTTGTGCAAAAACACTAAGCACATATTAATAGGCTTTTGGAAAACAGCGGTAATATATTGCCTGAGGGTAAAGGCACATTCCGAGATTGTTATATTGCCCGAAGGTGAGCCAAACCAAGCCATTAGCCTTGAGTATTATGTCATTAGCATTTTTTAAATTAAGATGAATTATAATTAAATTTGGGGAGTACATAAACAGATTTATTGATTGCATTTTGATACAATGAGTTTTTTTTGTTTTGTTTTGTTTTGTTTTTACTATCGTCCCCTTTAGTCATCACATTACATAATTCAGACTGTTGTCCCAAGGCAACTGTGTAGTAGCAAGAACAGGGAGTCTATTGACAGAGAGCAGAAGGCCAGATGAAAACCATCTTGCCAGGAAAAAAAATCCCAAGATGTTCTCTACATAGCAGAAGATCCTAGAACTTCTTCCTGAAAACGTTCACCTCCTACAACTAAAAAGTTGCAGACTCCAGAAAATATTTCCCAGTTTCAGTGGTTCCTACAGCTTCTATTCACAACCCATAGCTCATCAGTGACAATGCCCAACTCCCCAAGCCCCTAAAGTTCTTCTTTCAGTAGTAACTTACTTTCACATTCCAGTGTTATCAAGCAAAGCATTTGYTCAACATAAATGAATACTAGTTCCTACTTAAATCAGTCAGGTTTATATTTTTAAAGTTAGTGAAGTGTGTTGGTACATCATGTCAAATAGCATCTTACAGGACTCAGCTTCAGAGTTCACTTAGGTGAACTGGATGTAAAGACGACGAGAAAGAAAAATCACTTATGCAAGGCAAAAAACAAACAAACAAACTCCTTTCTCCCCCAATTTCCTCAATAGATTGGAAAAAAAATGTTTAAATAAAACTACTTTTTAGTGTTTGAGTTTTATCTTAACTTCCAGTATATTCTGAAGTCACTGTTGAGGTATGTATGCAGATACTGACTTCAAATACTTCCACCCAAATATTATATATGCTGTGTATACACACAAACAGAAAAGCTCCATACAACTCTAGTAATACTTTTATAGGTCAACAAACAAGGTATAAGCATCTCATTTTATTAGAYGTGCCAAAAAAATGGTACTCAACAACACTTACCTGTGAGCATACCGGTGTCAGCAAGTTCAGCACTAGTGATGGGTACATTGGGACCGTCCTCTTCATATGCTTTCAAAATGTACTTCTCAATTACACCTATGACCCCAGCAGGTTTGTCCCAGGTGACCTCAATGCTGTAACCATTTATACTGTGAACTCCTGAGGGAGTTGGCACATTTTGTGGAACTGTGGAAGGATAAAATAGAGAAAATGGCAGTTCTGAGGAGACTATTGCCCCTATTCTTCACTTTTAATGGCTGCAGTAAATCAGACTCAACCATTAGCATAAATACAATTTATTAGAGTTGTAACTTTTCAGCATTGATTTAATATGACTGCACATCTTGAGCTATTCAGTTTAAGCTATATTTCAAAACCATCAAAACTCCATCTACATAACATTCTTGTCTTGTTGAGGCTTTCCAAAAACATTTAATGTATCAAACATATCTAAGCATCATTCATAAAAAGGGGAGGTGGATTGTATGTGGTTAACAAGTTCAGGCATTATAACGATGCAACTGAATGAAACAAGACAGTATTGCAACAYAGAAAGGTTTGACACTTATCTTTTGGATATCTCAGTCACAAAAATGTTACAAATATGAAACATTTGTAAAAAAATGCGAATTTTCATTTACAAAACTCAAGGGCTTAAAATTTTAAGTATGCTTGTTTATTTTCATATTTCTACAATGCAACACAACTGTCTCAGGGCAAAATAGAGACTTGTAAGGCCTTTTTGCAAAATCCTTTATTTCTTCATTCCATATTACAGAAAATGGAAAACGAAGATGTTTAAAAGACCTAGAAAGCCAAGCTCATATATGCATACAGTTGCTAATAAAAAGAATCATCCCATTTCCCATAACCTTTAACTATTTATTAGATATTGCTATACCAAGTAAAGGTCTGGTCAGTAACAGCTTCATCATAGATGACTGCACAAGGGATGCATAGAAAAGGCCCAAGGAACATTATGGCAGGATGATGGATGATGAGTTTGCTGTAAATGCATGCGGACTCCTGAGCCCTGCTGATGAAGATCACTTGCTTTTCTCACCATCAGGTAACTTTTTTTTTTTTTTTTTTTTTTTTTTTTTTTTTTTTTTTGTAATTTTATTATTTAACTTCATTAAATACAAATGCAACCTCATTTCTTGTAAGAGTACCAGAATGCAACGTGAAAGTTGTGATTCTTCTGAAAAGTAAGATTGTGATACTCAAGGAAGGCTTCAGTTACTACAGTAATATATTGATTTTATTAGTTTTGAAGWGTAGCACAGAGCAAGGTATGGCATGCTATAGCAGATGGTCTTCTCATAAGGGACACAACAAAACCAGCTCAAAAATAATTAAATAGTGCAATTATTTGCCAACCCTTGGGAGTATGTAGCTGTTCAGTGYTGTGGTCAGCTTGCAAATATAAATTTATGGTAGAACTTACTGTGGTCAAATAGTTGATATGAAAATATGTATATATTTGCTCTCTTCTGGGTGGTATACAACATAGCAACACTAAGGTGTGTAAGAATACATTTGCAAGTCAAATATTTACAGGTGTTGTCTTTTTAAGGGCAATTATGGAAACTTTTTTTAAAATGACATATAATTGGAAAGATCATACACTGAATACCTTGCATCAGACTATCTCTCTGCATTGATGGAATGCAATTAAGGTTCAATTTACAGAAGAGRAAAAGTTGCATAAATAAAATGTGCAGAATTGTAAATCTTCAAAAACTTGCTGGCTCAACAAKGTTTGCAAAAAAACTGAACGAAGAAGAAATGTCCTTTAATTTTGCTTCATAAGATTTATGGGAAAGTTGATCTTTAAGGCTCAGCAGGTATTATGCTCCTATTTTGAAACACTCCACACAAGTCACATTCTGCTTTCCTTGTAAGTATTATCTTATTTTCACACATAGTCTATGGGCTATGTTTAAAAAGAACAGCCTCTCCACATTTCTCCTCTATCATTCAGCAGCACTGAGTGGCATACCCATGTGCAGGCATGGAAAGAAAAATTTGCATTAAACTCTCTTCCGACTACCTGCTACATTGACTCCCATCTTCCATAGCCTGCTCCTGCTATCGCAGTCTCTCCTTTCTCACACTTGATTTTGTATCACTTGAAGTTATACACAGGAAAATATATATATATATATATATATATATATATATAAAAAATACTCAGATTTACTTATTCTAGTAGACTCACAAAATACGATTAGGTGTTTAGATGCGCATGTATCAACATACCTAGATGTGCAAATTTTCTGCTCAGATCACACAGCTCAATTTTGCTCTTGTGCAGTTACAAAATATATTTGGAAATTGGCTTTGAATTATGTGTGGGAAACATTTACCTGAACATTTTATAACTGAAATAAGATATTAACACGTTACCTATCCAAAGCATTGAGCATTTCTCTGCCCCTTAGAAATACAACCCCACTTACACTACTCAAAAGTGTCATGTGGGATTTTCTCCAACTTCACGTTAGATAGCTCATGACAAACTGGAATAAATAAGCTTTAAACTATGTTTACCTGATTCTCTTGTACGAACACGGGTCCATGCACTAGATACTGATCCACCTTCATTTGAGGCGACCACCCTATAAAGGTATTCTTCAAAGACCACAGAGAAAGATAAAAGAGGAGAAAAAAGCATAAAGAAAATGAGACGCCAAACATGGTAACACATTAATACAGAATGAAATAAAAAGTTGTATTTTGTTAAAGAACCAATGTATTACCTGTAAATGGTTGCAGACCATTCTCATAAACACTCTGCTCTTTTCCTCGGTATACTAGGATGGAGTCATTTCCCCTGCAGTTAACAGCACTGTCAGTTGATAGGCATCCGTCCAGATTGACTCTGACAGCACTGCTGGACACAGATGCCAAGTTAACGACAGCACCTCGTGTAAATTTAACATCCTTCATGCAACCACCGAAACCTAGCAAACAGTAAGGGATTAGTATCACATAAAGAGCTTCAGTCATTAATTAAGAATCATTTTTGTCCCTTCCAATTCTATATTTTCAGCATTAAAGACTGCAGTGTGCAAATGTTAACCTCCAACATGAAAACTTCCTCCTCCTATTTTACACTAAGCTAGTAGATATTCCTGGCATTCTAATGTTGATTTGATGCCTTACTGAACCACACGTTCATTATTACCAATTCCATCCCATGAGGAAAGATCTTTGCTTCATCTTCTGTCTCTGCTTTTAAAATTATTACTATAAAAGTGACTCTGAATTTGGAAATCATTTTTCTGTACTTTATCACTTGTTAATATTTTGTTATTATGCACTTTTTTTTTTCAAATTGAGAAAAATATATATATTTAATATATAGAGACTATATAGAAGAAAGAGGCAGATCAGATTATCCTAATGCGAATATATCCGGTATATTGTTTGCAAACATATTCTAGAAATACAACCCCAAACTATTCATTTACAGGAGAAAAAAAATRGTAACTTCATTTTGTTTTTGTGTATGTGTGTGTGTAATGTTACTATCAACATATCAGACATGTTAAATTTAATTATTTGCAATAGAAACATTACAAAATTTTAGGTTGAAGTTGTTCAAATTTCTATATATCTTTCTAAGATTTCAATTAAAAAGAAATTACTAAACTGATAGAAAATTGATAGAATTAGTTCTCAGATCTGAGTAAAGTTCAGTGATCAGTGGCTGATATAAAACCAAGCRTTAACCAAACTGAAGACTTCAATCCATCCAAGAATTTGTAAATTGAATTAATTTGTAAATTAAAAATCGGTCTCTTAGAGATCTATATTCTTTTTTAACTTTATGAAGGTATCATATATACATCTAAGGTATTTTTACTGCCTTTATTATTACAAGATGGCAGCTCAGACCAATAATCCTACTGAACCACCCAAGCTGAGAGTCTACTATTCGTACAAAGTTAATTGAGAAAGAAAGGTGGACACCCCTTTWTAATGATTCATCCTCTGGAATGCCTTCTCTCTCCCCTATGCTGGGAATTTAGAGAAAYTGCTCCTTCAAATGGACAAATCCTAATTTAAGCACAGCTCCTACTCCACAGTGACTTCCTCTGTTTCTCAGGCAGTCTGTGGCAGAGGAAAGAATTAATCCCATGTCGCCCAAATATCTTAATCATTAGACAAAATGAACAGTTGTTTAATTTTTGAGATGCATATTATCATAGCCTATTTTAATCCATTTTTATGTTTTTAGATGCATTCATCACCATTTGAAGATGTCTGACRGATGCTAGCCAAATAATGCTCTTTCTTATGGTCAGATAGTTGCTGTATAAAAGCAGTGACATTAAAAATTCTCACAAACATTCCTACCAGCTCATCTCCATCTTGGCYTCTCAGGACCATATGCAATGGGTCACACAAAAGCCCACAGACTCTTGCTGAAATTTCTTAAAAGATCCATAGCAAGTGATATGGGGGTAGGAGGGGGTCAGAGGAGAATGATATTTATTCCTTGTTTTTGCTGTGATAAAAACTATACTCATTTATTCAAAATTAACTACCAAGCAGCCATTAACTGGTAAATATTTATTAACCTGGAAAGGTCTACATATTCCATTACTAACACATGAGTATATTCCTAAACAAAAGTAAGTTTCAAAGCTGTATGTTTTAGGGAGTTGTATAAAGTATGCAAAAATGAAATAAAAACTCATGTTAAGTATCTGCTGTGGACAATGGTATTTTTATGGATTATAGTTAAAATAGGTTGGTAATACAAGCTTATTTYAAACCAAGTGACATTAAAGGAAACCAAAACTAACACAGATTTCCGTACTTTCTAGACTGCACGCCCAAACATACTATGGAGCTATGTCCTGTTTCAATCTTATCTCCTCTTTCGACTGATCTTCCCATTATTGCTATCGTTCTGATTGGTCACACCGATAGAACCTGACAGGCTACATCGGAGAGCATGATAAGGTCAGACGTAAGTTCAAAATAGAGACATAATTTCAAAATAGGCACTTAAGCCAACATTTTCATTTGCTGATACCTAAACTTGCTCATTTAAATCTACATTTAGGAACACATGAAAGGGGGTTCTACTCTCCRAAGTTCTGAATATACATGCACACAGCTGCCATCTTATTTCGCATGGTTTTGAGGAGGCTTGGTGGAAAAAATAAATGTTTACTGATATGCCTGAATATGCACCTCAGACATTCACTTTAGACAATATTTTGCCCTAGATTCTTAATTCATAGATTTCTTTGCTGCGGGAATTGAGAATGTATCTACTCACAAGGCTATACCACCTGCTAAGAGGCAATTCTGACAGGATATGACTGGCTAGCTCTTCTGGGCCATAAATATTATGCACACTTCCTGGAGGAACTTTATATTATATGATACTCACAACCAGAAGAATACTTAAAATAATATTTTTGAGCTGTCTGTAAATACTAGTGCTTTGATTTGATTCAAGTCATTCTGTAACTGCCACCTCACAAAGCTTCAACACAGCTCTACATATATTCCCTGCACGCACACATTCAATATAAACCCATGCATTCAGAATCACTTACTAAATCTCCCACTAACCATTTACTGCTACTTATTTGCCTGTAGTATCTGAAAAATACATCATGACTGAGTAACCAAATTTATTCAGTTCATAAGTAATCAAAAAAAACACTCCAAATCCTAAACAAGAGTTTTAGAGACACCTTTTTGACTACTATTCATACAGTTGGTCCTTTGGTGGAAGCAATTAGTAGCAGGCTGTAACTAATACTTGTCTCTTTTTCTCCAGAAATTAGACCAGAACAGAAAAGTCACAGTGATGGCTTAAAAGATGAGTGCCTCCTCTCCTCCTGGTAATGCAAAAGACRTTAGGTAACATAGCTGAAATTCAAATTCAGAATTTCATAATCCCTGGATGTTTCAGTCAGAATTAGTATTGCTTGAGGAAGGACTAACAAGCTCTCAACAGATGCTACATGTGGCAGCATCCAGCTTAATTACAGTGATTTAAGYTATTTGTATTGTGCTCCAAAAGTTGTCTTTTCCCAGTCCCTGAGTAAAAGGACTAATGTGAGCAGACTTTTGTGAGACAAGTTATCTGAACTGGCTTTCTAYGAGGAAGATTGGAGCCCTGCTGCTAGTGCATCCCAGGTTACTATTTGTCACTCTCCAATTCCACTCTTATAAGTTAGACTACTTCAGATATCACTGGGTTGGAAGAATTTTTATAGTATTCAAAAGGATCAGCAATAAATTTAGCTAGATCAGGTAGAGAGAGCTAATAATTCAGAAAGCAACAATGGATGGAAGGATAAATTTACTTCTCTGCTAAACTTGATCAGTGTTACATATGCATTAATTTACACTGCCAGCAGCTTGGTGTCCACCAAGAGCCTTGTGGATGACAACAGTTTATGAAATCCATAGGCTCCGCTGGGTGTTATCTTACCTTGTTCTAATCCCAGTTCTTTATAGGTATTCTGAATCGCAGGTGGGACTCCTCCTATGTAGACAGGCGAGTTTACTTCCAGCTGCTGAACACGGGGTTCTAGTGTCTGTTCTCTCAGCTCATTCATACTTGCTGAAACTACAGAGCCTTCCTTTTTCACAGTTACTTTCTTCCACCTTCCATCACAATAAAACAGTCCTAACCAGAGATCCAGTTGCGTAAAGACAATGCCAGTTTTTAACAAAATGCTTAATATTCCACTCTTCAGTTCAATCTATGTATTTTAAAACAGAAGATTTTGAAAAGGATATCACACATAGAGCAATTAAAGATGACCACACTGTAGATTTTAAAAAAATCAATTGAAAAATGGCAAATGTAAAAACATTTCTATCTTCAGGATAACAAAAATAAAATTGTTTAACAAAACAAATTAAATACAGTGTATCAGTTAATTTAGAATGTAGGAAACTATTTCTAATTTTTGGACAACTCACTTTAGCATTAATGTAACTAAGTGAAAATAAAAGACAATAAACCAGGACTGTTTTGCCTTTTTTGAAAAGAAGAAAACAGTATTTTATCTACCAATTCATTTTTTGGAAGAATGTAACAAGATAATATGGAAATGAAATGTCAGACCTAATTAAGCTCTTTTTAATTAGCTGGTGAACTCAATTTCAAATTTCTCCAGTATGTATTGATTCATTCTTATTCTTCTAAATCTTGTCAGAAAATAATGTTTTTTGCGTGTGCTTTTTGAGATTAATATGCCAATTTTCTAAAATAGAAATACATTTTACTTAAATTTTTGCTGCAGATGTTTTCAAATGTTTTACTGTTAGACTCTTTATCCTAACTGAATGGAACACACCAGCAAGGAGTGGTGAGATTGTAAATTAGTGGGTACAGAACACTAAACATTTATATGACGAACTTGTGATTGAAAAACATGGATAGGCTCACAAAAATACATTTCTATTTCCATATCAAAAAACTTATAAACTATATTAAACTAATAGTTCTTATTATAAATGCTTATCACTAGTATTGACAAGTTGACATATTTGTTACTGAGAATGTGTATCAGTATTTGTAGTCTGATTGCATTTTCTTAACAGTGACCCCAACTGAATAAAGAACTTGGTCTTTGAGATGTCATTAGCATTGTTCATGAGAAAGTCAGATTTTGTTTGTTCATTTCTTTGGAATGACAAATTTTCTTGTTTCCATGAGTTTGTACCCTTTGGTAGGTAAGGTCATTAAAATACAAGTGACAGATAGATCATGGAATCTATCTGATGAGCATAGCTTGAAAAAGCACCCCACCGGAAAAGTTAATTCTTATTCTGTGAATTAAAAGTGGTARCACAGATCGACTGTGCTGCCCTCAAAACCCCAGGCTGGTGGGAAGAGTGTTTCAGCTGCATGAGTCAGATCAGGACTGCAGCAGCATGACAGCAAGCCAGCCAAACCTAGCACGCGACCTGGCAGCTGGTGAGAGGGCACAGTGTTTGATTTAGTGTCACTACTCAGCACATCCTTCTTCCAATTTACTCATCTTGGCATAGTCTTGAAGCAGGCAGAGAATGATGCTTATGCTATTTGTAATGACCCGGTCTGACATTTAGAATGCCCAAGTGCATCTAGACATAGAGAACTATTCAGCTTGAACTGTTCCATGTGATGAAGATAAAAAGTAGAATTCTAGATATATCTAGCGTGTACCCTGAGCAGCAATTCAGAAAAACTGATTGCTTTGGACAAAATTCTGAGACTTTAGAAAAGTTTGATTGTTAATTTTTCTTGGGTGATATATTATGAGGTTAAGCTATAAATGCACAAAGATCATCATCATCATCTGTCAAACATGTTAGCCACCATCTCTGATGAGAGAGAGATAATATAAGATCATTCTAAGAAGATTATATCAAAACTCCAAACCAGAGCATGTTCCCAGTTTAATGGTTAAAAGTACAGTTGCCGTTTGGAATTTGGGGTACAAAATATTAAGCAGTACCGTAACTGTAGTTAATAACTGTTCTCCATACACACAATGTTTATTTTGCTATACATGAATGTGCATGGCTGGAATTAGGAAAGTCAAACTCAGCTGAATCTGGAAGGGATAAGCAAGAAGAGCTTCTACAGGCACGATGGCAGGAAAATGAAAATTAAGGCTAGTTGCTCAATGGGGCAGGGGCCCTGGTGACAAAGGACCCAGAAAAGGCTGAGGTATTCAGTGCCATCTTAGTCTCAATCTTTACCGGTAAGGTATGCTTCCAAGGCCTGCCAGTTCCCTGAGCCTAGTAACAGAGTCTAGGGGTGTTACATCTTCCCTTTCCTCTTAACTAGATGAAGATCAAGATAGAGACCACATAAGCAAACTGCACACACTCAAGTCCATGGGATTGGATGCGATATATGTTCAAGGCTGTGAGGAAGCTGTTTAGTGTGATTGTGTGGCCACTGTCAATCATTTTTGTAAGGCTGGGGCAATCAGGGTAGATTCCCTTGAAAAATGCATGTTCAAAAAGGGGAAGGAGGAACTAGGGCTAAGTCAGGGACACTGTACAGGAAGCCTTCATGGAGACCATATCCAAGTATAAAAAAGGACAAAAAGATGATTGAAAACAACCAGCATGGATTTACTTAGGGAAAACCATGCCTGAACAACTTGATTGCCTTCTATGATGAGATGGCTGGCTCAGCAGTGGGAGGAAAGATGCTGTGTGCCTTGACTTTAGCAAGGCCTTCAATATAGTCTCCCAGAGTATCCTTGCTATCAAATTGGTGAAACAGGTGGACTGTATTTGAACTGTAAACCGAGTGGAAAACTGGCTGGACAGCAGGGCTCAAAAGGCTGTGATGAGTGGCTCAGAGACAGCCCCTGGCAGCTGGTTACTAGGGGCATCAGTAGGGACTGATACTGGGACCAATTCTTTTTAACAGCTTTATTAATGACCTGGGTGATGGGATGGAGTATACTGTCAGCAAGTTTGCAAGTGATAACAAATAGGAGGCTGCAGTTGATATGCTGGACAGAGAAAGAAGGTTTAAAGAAATGGACTTAGTGGGTTCAGGAGAATAACAAATTGAACATGAGCCAGTTCATACTAGAGCTAAATCACTGTAGCTTGAGTTAATTATCTCAGGACTTGGAAGTCACAGAAGAAAGAAGCACACAGAACACCTTTCTAGAACATTTTGTCTTGGGCAGAAGATAAGAAAGAATCTTTTGGCAGCAAGCCAGCCCTGCGTTCAGTTATTGTTAGTCAGAAACTATAAAGCTGTTAAGAGACCTGTCATTTATGCAAAGGAATGAGTCAAGCAATACTATTGCACACTTGTCTTCTGGTAAGTGGTATAGCTTTTAACCTATATCAGCTTCTAATTCTATGTCAGTGCAAGTGTTTCCTGAGCCAAGCTTCTAACAAAGACATCATAGCTCATGATGAGCATGCTACACACTTCGTTTTCACTATTAACCTTTTTTGTGAGCTGAAGTGTACTGAAAAACCTTCTGTCATCATCATGTATGTGCAGAACACAAAGATGCAAAAGTTGGAAAAGAATGCCTGGACTGATGCTCCCTAAAATTCCTCATCTTAAGGTTAAGAAGAGCTTGAGGTCAGGAGTAGTTAGATAAAAACCTTTTACCTGAGTTAAGACAAACACTGATAAAAATAGCTAATCACAATTTCAGTGCAATAAATAACATAAATACAGAATTGACAGAAAATTTGGAAGCATTGTTAGAGAAGGAAATTGTTTTGTCTAACTGCTTTGTGCTTTGACAGCACTTTCAATTTAATACATCCCGTTTTTCCTTTATAGTCAGAAGCTATTTTCTCCTATTTCTGTTAGTCTTTCACAGAGCAAGAGAAAGGAAACAAGAACAGTAAGTCACACAAATCTTGAGAAGAAAACATGCCTTACATTCATCCCCCCATCCCCATGAGTAACTTGTCCCTACAAATAGTGCCCTCTATGCTGCAAATTACACATATTCAAGTCTTTTCAGCTTGAGACAGTAGTGTGTACAGAATCTTATGTTATTAGTCTATGATCTTGGTCGTTACTTCAGGGCAAAACTAGAATAGTAACACAAAATTAGCTAGACTGCTGCTATTAAAACTCATTACAATTTCTAGACTAAAGCTGCTTGAAATGAGGGAAGCAATCAGCTCTAGAAGAACTCAAAATCCAGGAAAAATGATCTCCTGGAAAATATAGTAATATTAAAAACATATACTGAGTAAACTACTGTTCAGTCCTCCTGAAGAGAAGAAAAATATATTTATATACTTAAGGTTGTAAGTTTTAAGGGAAAGAAATTAGATATAATGCCATGTAATAAAACAGACTTTGACAGCCATTAGTGAAACAGTCACATAGTAATAAATAAATAAATTTCTAGACTACCGTACCATTTGGATATAAAACAATGCAGATTAGGTCATAAAGAATAACAATACCCTCAAAAATCTTCAGACTCTGGGAGATAAGTGTCCCAAATATAATTTACGTGAATCAATTATATCTAGCCATGGGAAAGAACATAAATATAGTCTGGTGATATACCAGAAAAGTATTAAGTATATCTTATTTTGAGAAAAGCGGGTGGGGAGGCGAAAAGGCTAGTAACATAATAATCATAGAACCAGTAAAGTTGGAAGGGACCTCTGGAGATCATCTAGTCCAACCTCCCTGCTCAGCAGGGTCACCTCGAGCATGTTAGACAGGGTTGCATCCAGGCAGGTTTTGAATATCTCCAGAGAAGGAGACTCCACAACCTCTCTGGGCAACCTGGTCCAGTGCTCTGTCACTCTCATAGTAAAGAAATTCCTCCTCATATTCAGGGCAAACTTCCTGTGCTAAATAATAATAATGAAATATTTCAGCCTCCTGTAAATAAACTGCTTTAATGTCACAACACAACAAGCAATTTCCTGATGTTATAAGTGATTGTTTCTTGGAACAACTAAAAAAGTTGTCATTCTCAATTTAATCCTCCTTAACACCTAGTAGTTGATGCAAGTAGTAGCTATAGTTGACCTACTAAGCAATCATGATGATAGTCTAATCACATTTAAAATCCTTGGAGGAAGAAAAATATCAAAATCCAGAGTCATTCAACTAATACACGTGTATATTTTATGGAATATATCTTATCTTTGTTTAGTTATGATCACATTTCTGAAAATAGAAACAGATATTTGAGAAGGCTTTGGCAAAATGAGTATCTGAAACTTTGCAAAAGTTTCCAAAATAGGAAAAAGAGGGAAATAAAATAAATTTTATCACAGAGAGAAAGTGAATATGAGAAGACATATGTAAGTACACAAGCATACTGGCTTGATACTATTCACCCTGTTTCCTCAATTGAAATGAATTGTAGAAAACCAAAAGCTAGTAGTTTATTAATAGATCTGAAGAGTTTAAAAAGTTTGAAAAACTGCAACAAAACATATTCAACATTAAACAAATCTTGGAAAGGACAGAGATATGAATCCTTTTAAACATAGAACAATCTTATTTAACACGAATCAAAAACACAGTTCTGAGGCTTATCTCACAAATTTGCCTAAGGCAGGATTTTTGCAACCTCCTCCACAGCATTGGTAAAACATTGATGGAGATGGAATTGTGTGAGTGAGATGGGGTCAAATTAAACTGGACCACTAATCTCAAGTCTATATAACAATCCTTACATTTCATATCAAAATGAAGAACTGGTATAAAACAAATATGTATATCACTCTTGAGAAGATGGCTTTGTTAGGATACTAAACAATTTCCTTAGTAAATTCTTTGATTTACGATTGAGTTGATTTATTTCTGGTATTGGTGGATAAATTGGGCAAGTCTACACTTTCATGGGAATGAACCGAAAGCTTCTAAGGAAAGTCTTTTGTTCTATATTCTAAGTTCTTCTAATAAAGTAAAGAGAATAATTCTGCTTTTCATTATTGGTATCTTTCCTATTTATGATGTAAATAACAAATGTAACTTATTCTGTGCATCTTTTGGAGTCTTTTTTTTCCTTCCTGCACTTTGAAATGCTGTACACAGAAAAATAAGTAGAATGCAAAAATAACTTATCGTCTGGAATATTTTTAAATGCTAGACATATGTCAGTAAGCAAAACTCACAGATGATATCTAAATACGGTTAATTGTATCAATTTCTAAACTTACTGCAAGATAATCTGGGCCATGTTCATTGTAAACAAACAAAAGCAATCCATTCAGTTGATCTGTTCTAAATTTGAAAGAGATCTCAAATTCCAGTCCACCATGAAAAAGACCTGACTGCAGTTCCAGGAAACCTTGAAAGAAATTGAGTACATGAATAAGTTAATCAAGTAACTAAATGAGTAACTGCAAGAAATCAAAAGCTTACATGCTGCTTTCTACTTTGACATGAAGAACTCAGAGGTTTCAAGATGAAAGTCGTTAATGTTACCACTCATCTTTCTAAAGGCCGTTTCTCCATAACATGCAGCAATGATCCAAACTTGTGTAATGTCCTAATGTTTTACTGCAATGAGAGACCTGGCATTTTTGATACATCATGAACATCTGTGACTCTTCAAAAATTAGACTTCATATTTTACACACACATCAAATCTCTGTGTACAGTTAAACCAGACCACCTCTCAGTGAATGTAATTCCCCTTCCAGGCCACAAAGATTCTTGTAAACACAGAAATCAAATTTTAATCCATTTGAAAATAGTGCTTTTTAACTAAAACTTCTTTGAAAAGCAGATCACCGCAATACTTTTGATATGATCATTTTTTTAATTTCAAGAACATATTTGGCTGATATATAGTACAGCAAACTACCTTTGCCAAGAAAATGTGCTCCTTCTGAGAGGACAATGGGGCATCCTTCCCAAATATGATAGACATTGTTTTGCTCTTCAGCATCCTGCCATTTTAAAGATTCCCAATTTTCATAGGGAGTATGTACTTTTTTCAAAAACACGTCACTAAGACATCCCACAAAACCTTTCCGGATTATCATCTTCATCCCTGAAAAAAGGAAAATTATTTATTAAAACAAATCACTTGAAACTAAATACAAGGCTGAATACGTGTTTTATACAGATTCTTCTAGGGAAAGTTTTCAGGTTTATYCTCTTTAAGCAAAAGAATAATTATGAAGAAAGGCATGCATGTGCTGAATGGAAAGAATTAGTGTTGCAAAAGGTTAGGCAGATGAATATACTCTGAGAAGCTTCATTAGAAAGTTTTTCTTTCCCTGTTTGGATAAATAATAGTAATTCATGTCTTCTATCCCTTTTTCCCTACTGGGGAGAAAAACATAAAGCTATGTTTTATAGAAAGCCTTCTCTTAGACAGTAATGATAATCAATCTTATTTTGATTACTTTCTTACACAGTTGAGGTTTTTGAGGATAATTTTTCCTCAAAGAAAATTATCCACTCTGGATAATTTTATGAATCAAATTTTTAGAAGAACACAGGCACATTTTTCTGCTTTCAGTAAACTGAGAGAAAGGAGGGAAAGGGGAAAATGTAATCTAGTGTAGCTTATATCTCACAGCAAGTAATCAACTAGATTTTATGCTACCAGTGGGTGGCAATGAAAACTTAACACACAATTTTGCCTTCAGGTTTATTTGAAAAAATGTGCAAGTCTGCATATGAAGCCTCTGAGATAGAAATAACAGCTGATTATATATTGCTTTTGTACAAAGTCAAGTCTCCATCATCTGCTGGTAGACTATATACTGAGCAAATAAAGTAAGTTCATATATGATGTCCTATGTTTATTGATTCTGCAGAAGCCAGCTACAGTCCAGCTCCACATAAATAATACAGGTGTAGAATATAACAATCTTTGAGGGATCCAAAGTGGATCCAAAAAATGCCAGTATGTGGTATTCCTGCAGGCTCTATGCTTAAGTTAACAAACATGCTTTTTAATGTATACTTTAGAAAAAAATTTTGGAATCTAAAATGTAAAACACATCCCTAAGCTTCATATACATAACAACTTGCTTGCAGGTTTATAGCTCTGTATATAAAATTCATTAACACGTACACAAACCTTATTGGATATAACGCTGCTTTACTACTGATGAAGTTGACTATAAACATATTTCAATTTATTGCTAAAGATAAAATTCAATAAACTGTAGAGACTTATTTTTGATCAAAAAATTATGTAAATAGTTATGTAAATTAAGTACTATCCTCATGTTCCTGATAAACATGGAACCCTCAGTTCTGGAAAAGTAAAGTCCATTCCACTGGATAGTATTTCTGGTATATCGTATTATATAAACCACAATCATACTCACCTACGTCCTTTCTTAAGATAGTATAACCCTGTGGAAGTCCTCCAACAAAAACCCCAGTGTTCTCTCCAATAATGGTACTGCCACTAGTAGCTAAGGAAGAACCTAAACAAGATAGGTCATTATTTTCGTGTTCAGTGCTTTCAACATATTTTCCATTCTATAACAGAATGGTGGCATTTAATAAAAGATGCTACTGCATCCCATATCYTAACGCCTTCTCATATATATTCCACAAAGATTTACACGTGTTTTACAAAAGAATATCAATTCAATCATAAATTAAAAAGTACAAAAAGATTAAAACTCTTCACACTTAATATTAAATTACCAACTATTCCCAGAGGACAGGTACTTAGATACACGGCCGAAACAGTAGCAATTCGAAAATACTGAATGAATTTTTTAGCTGTGTGGATGAAAATAAGTAGTAGAAGTGAAAGCAAGTGAGCAACAACCTAAGTTTTACCAAAATAATAAAACAAAATGGAACTGGRTTGATTACCTGTGTACTGCCCATCCACTGTGATGTTTCCTAGGGCCTGAATTCTTGTAGCAATTATTTGGTGCCAAATGTTATCATTGTACTCTTTTCCACCATCATTAGTTGGAGTGACTGCYACTGCAGATCCCTTTTTATTAACAGAAGGATCAGAGTTAGAATGTTATGAAGGTGAGATTTACAATTATATTTACTCCATCACTCTGTGGTATATAATATCTGAAAATGAAGACAGAAGTCCTCTGTTTAACTTATACTAAAAAAAGAATGATATTAAGGACTGATTCCCCCACTAAATTTACCTCTCAAACAATAAATGAGGGATCCAGGATCCAGTTTAATTTCTATTAACAATACAAAACCCTGTGTAGTTAGTTTCACTGATTAACATGAAGACAAGGGAAAAATTATTGAGTCATGTGTGACTCATTATTTATTATTTATTTATTTAAACAAAGTCACTATTTAAGTACATCTCAGTAATTCCAGTAACATTGTCTCAGAACTTGATATCACACTTGAACTGTGTGGGAACTTCATGTTATTTTATTCAGCTGAATTCACAAAAAAGACCTGTACCAGGAAATTACTGAACGGAAAAATACTATTTTGCATAGGCACTGCATAATACTAAAGGATCATGACCTGGGTTAAGATAGGCTTCAGAAAAAACAATTTCTTCCTGTCTCAAAAAAAAAAAAAAAAAAAAAGAGAGAGAGAGAGAGAAAGCTATCAAGCAAAAACAAGTTTCCTTATAAGCTTAGTCTAGTGTACTACTTTGCAGCAGTAAATAAGACTGTTCAGAAACTTTTTCACTTCTTCTAATACTCTTTCTAGTTTAAAGATCTTAATATTAGGTATACGAGAATTATATCAGTACCTATTGTGATTAACACTAAAAAGGCCTATTGAAATTAAGTACTGCCCCTATAAAGTGATGTGCCTCTATTAGAAATTTCTGGCCAGCATATAGATTTATAAACACAGTATATATTTTACAGTGGATTTCTAATTAGATACTGTCACTGTGCATCCTGTGCATGAAAATCCATATGACATGTGTATGACTACAGGAAAAATAATTTCCTATTAATATTTACCACATTTCCTATTCAATGCAACCAACATCTTGATATCAAGGCAGTTCATRCAGTAGTTCTCTGTCCCATGATAACAATACAAAGCTACATACTCTTACACACTAACAGGCATTTTTTCATGTACTATTTTTTATTGTCTTCTTTCCTATTTCAACATTTTAATATTTTACAAACACACATTTCATTATCATAGTTTAATAATTAAAACCAGAACTGGTGTCATGCCCAATTAATGTGCCCTGGTAGCATGCCCATTAGTTTTTCCATTAGTGAATTCAACAATACTAATGGGATTACTAGCATGGGATGCTAATTGGGCGTGACATAAGAAACTGGCTTACTTCTTAGCATACCCTTGCTAATGATGAAATTAATGAGCATTTTATTAAATGCTGTCTCATCAAAGTGTACTTAGTTAGCGTTAAAATTGTTACAAACGATGCTGCATTCTAAAGATCAGGTGCCTGAATAAGTGGTTCTTCATATTATGTTTCGCAATAGTCTAGAGCATTAACAGTTTTCTACATCAGAAACTACATTTATTTGTAACCAATTCAATCTAGGACCACACAGCACATATGCTAACCTGTACTTAATTTCAGGGGGAGGGAAAAAAAAGAAAGAAAGTAAAGACTACATTCAGGTTTCAGAATGCACTGCATTAAAAGCCTCTCTAAGACATTTTACCAGAACTACCTGAGTGACTCTATGATCACATTTAAGCATCCTGTTGTGAAATGGCTCATTAAACAGTTTGAAAATCACCTATAGGAAATCACATCTGGATTAGTTTGCTGAGCCATACAATAAGCCTTATCTTTTTGCAGCTCTCAGTAATAAGTAAATAAATATGAATCTGAGTGGCCCTTCTTGCTAAAGTCTACATTCACGAAAATGTTTAGCAACATCCAAAATATAGATTCTCAAAGATGCATTCAGGCTACAGCCTGAATGCCACTACTTTTCTGCCAGCAAAGTTCCTTCACTGTCCAAATTCTTGCCATTGAGAAAGAGAACAAGTACTGAAGTTTTGCTAGTGTTAGGCAGCAAGGCACAGCTGGTATTCTCAACTAGGTATTCTCCATCCTTTTTTTTCTGGGAGTAACAGTTCACCCTCAGATTGTGCTTACTACTTTGGCTGTTACACAAACCATTCAGCTGAAAAATCAGGAAAATTCAGCAGGTGATTCTCCTTTTGCTGAAAAGTTTAGTAAATGGATCATCTTCTAAAACAGAAGAGAAGGACTAAATTCCTTCCATTCTCTGAGAAGAATCCTGATATATTGTCCTCACAGGTGTGTCCTAATCATTAAATAAGATGGTATTCTGGGTTGACCCTAAATTTCTATAATTAAAGTTGTTTCATATTGTCTGAAATACTCAATGCTCCACTGGGAAAGAGACAGAACAAGTGGCCTATAATCTCTGCAAGATAGCTATAATTTAGCTAGATTTGATTGTGTAATTAAGGGGTGGATTATAGGCACAATGATGAGAAGAAACTCCACAGACAGCTGAAGATTTGCGAACACACACACTAAATTTGGGGGAAGGTCTATGGAACAATGTGACTATGAAGACAAGAGGAAGAGATCAGTAAGCAAAGAATCATGCTTTCTGGAGAATGACAGTAAAACAGTAAGGAAGTAGAAAAGAACAGCTAATCAACAAGAAAGAGAGACAACAGAGATAGCTAGGAAAAAGCTAGATGAAGGCATACAGAAAGTTGAGAGATGTATGAATGGACAGGAAGAAAAATGTTTGAAATTCACACWTAGAGAAGGAAGAAGTAAGTTAAGCTGCTGAAGATTCCTCACTAAAAAAAGTTGGTAGAACTATCCTCAGAGCAGATTCAGGGAAGAGAAAAAACACCTCTTATCATGAGCAAAGATACGTACAAGAATCCTGAAAGGGACCAAGGGTAAAAATAATTAACCTGTAAGAAGACATAGGTTCAAGCTGGAATGGAGCACAGATTATTATGTCAAGTTGCTAAAGATACAGTTCAGCAGAAACACACATGTCACCAAAGGAATTTTTTGCAATTTTTAAGAGAAAAGTACAAAGTACAAAAGTACATATGTCATGACCATCACTAGATAAAACAATGCATATAACCCCATTAGGAAAGCATATGAAGTCAGTAAGAAGCAATTAAATATTTGCACACTATCACAAACTATGATAAAAAATGAAGGAATAAGAACTGCTGCAACAGAACATGATACCTGACATTACAGAAATAGCAAATAATGGCAGAGGAGGGATTAGAATTGCAATGCACATGTCAAAAAATAAACAAACTGTGCAAGAAATACAGAAATAAAGGGGGTCTAGTTATTTCCGTCACAGAAAGAATTATATTAAATATTTTTAAAGAACTTCTAATGAATCTAACAAATCTGCATTAAAGAAGAATAATAGTTTATAATAGTAGTACATAGAATAGCACATAATAGAATAATAGTAAATATAGTACCTCCATCCAAGAAAGGGGGAAAAATAAGAATGATCCATGAATGACAAAATCGTTAGTAAGACATTAATAATATGAAATTATCTGGAATAAATGYTGATGATGTGAGACATGTATCTATTCATCTTTAGTTCACAACAAATTAGTTTTCTTCTGTTATATGACTGRCTCTCTAGACAAAAAAGTGATAGTTCTGGTATGCTTTTTCAGTGATACTGCAGACATCACWGCTTACATTCAAGAAACTAGGGATTAGTCATGCATAGGAAGCTGGAAGAAGAGAGATGACAACAGTCAGCTATATTGAAAGAGCAACAACAGAGAAGGAAGGGAAGTTATTTAGTAAAATCCTCAAGATTTGAGGTCAATCATTACTATCTCCCAAAGGATAGTAGCTCAAAAARCAGGGATACCCATGAAATCTGCTGGGTACACAGACTTGGAAGGCTTCATCAATACRTAGAAAGATTTGAATATCATTGCAAGAAGAATGCTAAGGGCTAGGAAACAGGACTAGGTTTAATAACAGAATATAAGCAACAAGGATTTTCACTGATAACTAGGAACTCATTAGTTGTCATTGACAGAAGTAGTCTTGGTTGCTTTAATTAGCCACAGAATCACTAGAATGTATCAATTTGATGTAGACACGGGAAAAAAACACTGTACTATGATGTGTCAGACATGGTGCTTTCAGTAGCAATATCATTGAATAAGGCACTGGTGGCACTGCTCTTGAATACTACAAACAGATTTGATGGAGAGGTAGAATTAAGCACTTGGAGGCTGGGGACCTTTACATATTCTACTCTTAGGTAAATAAGCAGCATCATGACTATAAGGAAAGGTCTGTCTTAGCTATATCTAGCTTTGCGACTATGAATCAAAGTAGAGAAGAGAGTTCAAAGGCTACAGTCATAAATTTCTGAAGTTAACAARGTTTAGATGCTTAAATAAGTTCCTTTGTAGATCTAGCTTGAATCTTTGAACAGCAAAGAGCTCTTTCTTATTTGCAGTATTTGCTATTAGTTATCTAACACGGCTAAGTCAGCAGAAGACTGACCTCTATAGTTCTTCCAATAAAGCCTTAAAAATTAGCTCCCTCCTTCACCCATTCTATTTAAGAAGCAGAACTTCAAAGACATCCACCTCACTTCCAAAAGGAATATCTATTTTAGCTGTCCCCCAACAGAAGGCCACATAACTAATCTTGAAGCAACAGAGTTTTTATCAGCAATTCACCCTCCAGGAAAATGAAAGAAGCTTTGGGAAGTAGCTCCTCTCATCTGCCAGATCTGCCACATGCTGGACTTAGCAAACCACAGAAACATCTTTCATTGGTGACAGAACTGCTAAAAGCCAGTATCGAGAAGCGAAGAGAGAACTGGACAGAGATCAGATAGATGAGAAATGAAAGGCAAAAGCAGAAAGGACAGGGAGAATTAACACAAATCTGGACCAAGCTTATTCTCTGTGGAAAAAAGGCAGCCTCAAGTACGCTGTCTCCCACCAATGGAAACCATGGTACCATCAGCCGATACTTCCCCACGTGCAGGAAGAAGGGGTAAACTAGCAGAAGCCTGCATAGGAAGTAGGAGAGAGAAGGGGAAGAGAAAGAAAGGCATGTTGTAGGAGACRGATGAGCATAAGAAACAAATGTTTGAGAGCTGTTGATCACTAGAAAAGACATGCTTAACAACACAAAAAATAAACATAGATTTAGTTTTAGGCCCTTTCCTGCCCATTAGCCCATATCATGATGATCTTAGCCTCTGCGTGGCACCATGCCTCCTCTACAGATTCTCCAAAGCTGAAGAGAAGCTACATTGCTGCACAAGACCTTTGCAGGTTCATGGAGCACCACAGCTCCATGTGTTTAACCATTGCAGAGCTCAGGAAGCAAAGTTTATGGTGCATTATCAAATCTCTAAATACACACTTTGTGATACTATTAAACATTTCTGTTCATTCCCTGGGAGCATAAAAGGCAGTGCCCATCGCTGTCTGACATTGGAGCATGACCAAAAACATGACTGACTTCCAACATTGATGCAGCAGCAACCTTGCGAAAACAGTGCACATACAAATGATAGCACACTATCAATATCAGCAGTAAAGTCAGTAATTATTCACAGTTCATTGTATATTTAGGAAATACATATGATTCTGTAATGCTTTTCATTCCATGAGATGATTCAGTTTTGGAGCGCAGAGAAAATAAAAATTATCCAAACAGAAATAAAGGAATGTGATCTTATTTCTAATTTTGTGGAAGTTATTTGATAATATTTCCCTGATTATTTCTGTCTTTGACACACTCATTATTAGTGGAAGCAAGAGACTACTTTCATCACATGAATGGCAATACATTAGCTCCAGTAGAAAAGGACTAAGTCTCAAGATGAGATGCTATAAAATAATTGATTAAATAACACAAAATCTTTATTTGATAATTGAAAAACTAATTTCCCCCAAATTGTCTGAAAGATTTGGTAGAGGTGTCTAGTGGTATTGGCAAAAAAMCCAAAACCCATAAAAAGGCAAAAACAAAGTTGTGAACAGTGGCAAACATGTAACTAATTAAAAATTAATAAAGCTTTAGGTTCTCAAAGTTTCTTTCCCCAAAATTTCCAGTTCTTTAAGGGTTCTAAAAAACATAACTTAATTTAAAAACGAGATAAAGTAAACCATCACCCTACATCATCAATTATGTAGAGAATTCCTGGAATATGTAATAAACCTATTTTTATATGATCTTGGGGTCTTTTTGATTTACCTGTGGATCAAAAAGAAAGTAAGGACGACCACTCTTCAGTTGAAGTGCAATGTATTCCTCTTGATTCCCAGGTGATGCAGAGAAAAATATCAAACCATCCGGTTCCTGAGTTCTAAATTTAACTTTAATACCTGGTTAAAAAAAAGTAAATGTGGCTAGTGTTAATTGTTCTTATGAATTCTCACAGTATAATTACAAATGAAATATTATTTTTAAAAAACAATACAATGGTAAGACAAAGCCATGGCACAGAAGCTTTGTTCACCTAAAACCCAGATTAGTCATTGTAGGAGGAATTCCTCTAAACCCATTTGAGTTAAGCTTTGAGAGATGTTCCAATGATTTTGAAGTCATTACTCATCTGCAAAAAAGTCACAACATTGTGAGCTGGGCTGTTAAGTAACCTCTTACTTAAGATAATGTAATTCAAATACTAGCATACTGTTCTAATGGTTGATGAATGAGAAGAACCAGAAAAAGATTTAAGCTCAGTTTTGCATATGGACTTTCACCTCTCCCTTAATGTTTCTATTTGTAAAGCACGAATGATGATACTACAGTAAAAGGTTTCTATGAAGAATAATGGTTTTGTGGTTCCAAAGGAGATACATATATATGTGTACATATATATATATATATATATATGTATATGTATATACACACACACACACGATGGCATCTAAGTACATAAAAAACACCTGGAATAGAACAACTTTTTTAAAAAATTGGAAATAACCCAATGGACAGTTGATGAACTATGCTTAATTAAGAACTTTCCAAATCATTATCAGTAGTCCTCCATATGGCTTCTGATAAACGAATAAAGTAAACAAAATATCATTCAAATATAAAATCTTGGGGGATTTTCACATTATTCTACCATAAATAAAATATCAAAGCAAAAAGCTAAACAGCTTGTAAATACTGGGATATTGTTGCCCACAAAATAAAGTTACTTAGTAATCATCTAAGGACACATTAATGAAGCAACCCATAAAATATTGTGCATCTCAGTTCTGAGGAACAAAATCATAAATAAACAAGTTTTGGAAAACCAACATTTTTTTATGACCATGATGAYTTTCTTTTAAGCTATTTCCTAGAAAATCTTCTTACAGACACAAGATACAAAACRATATGAACAATTTGGCACAACTTTTCTAATGTGAAAATCTAGATATCACAGGCTGAGTCTACAGTTAATCCCTGCTTTTATTGTATGATCATTTTGTAATAGGAAATGAAAAGGCAGCAATAGCAACACCTACCTTTTCTCTAAAATTCAAAGGTGTAATATTGGACAAAGATCTCACATCTAAAAAACCCACTGAAATAATCACTCAGAGGGAAAACCAAGTCATGCAAACCTTATTTTTTCAGTATTACATCATATTCTGGTATCTCACAATTTTGATTCAGTCATATGCTTAATAAAAGTACAACAGTTTTGAACTGCAATGCTAGATTGTAAGGTAAATCTCAGTATAGGTCTCAAATGCAATTAGGACAGTCTAGGATGTGACTGATCTGTGATGTGACCTAGATACACAGTGAAATCTGTGACACCTCCCCTCTTGGAACAGATAAGGAGAGAGTAACCAAGAATTTCTACAAACTGAATGGGTCCCATAAATGATCTGCTTCTCTTAAGTTACTGTTAAGATGACGACGTCTCCCAGCATGGTCCTTTAACACATCTGACAAGGTCAAAGTAAAACACAAACACACCATTTCTATATTATGGTGTAAATCTATCATCTCCACACTGTATCTTTATTTACCCAAGTGGTCCATCTATTTGCACATCTAGCTCCCACCACTTTACACAACACAAACTTATTTCTTTTCCCTTTTTCCTCTTCCTGCAGTCATGTCACAACACCAGCATCTGATCGACAGCGAGGAAGCCAATGTTTTTGGAATTGCCAATCAAATCCCTCCCACTGGAATATGATTCCTCTTTTTCTCTTTTAATTTGGGAGGGGAGCAGGTGGCAAAGGGCTGGGCAAAAATAACTCTAGTGCTCACTCATGCTAAAAATGGTTTAATTTGAAAATAATGTATTGCAAACTTAAGAGTTACTTATGATGCATGAGTCAGGCAGCTAGAAGAAAGAGAAACTGTTGGTGAAATGAAGAAAAAAAACATCTCTCTGTCACATGCATCAATTTTCCAGAAATATTTTTATGTGTTTTCAATGCTACTTCCATATACACTTCCATGACATTCCAGAGTAAAATGTTTTTTACAGATCAGTTTAATGTTTTTTACCCAACTCTATTGAACAATTCAGTCTCTTCCCGCACATTTCACCATCTTATGGCAGACAGAAAAAAATAAGTGATGAAAGTTTTTCATACAGACAGAATCTATTACAAGAAATTAAAAAAAATCCTAATTCTGACACATAGTCATACTGGATAATGCTTCTTAATTACCTTTTCCTAATCATATAGTTGTTCTTATGCAACACAACATGACGCACTCACAAATAAGAAACATTCTCTCTGGATAATGAAAATCAATCATGCTMTTAAAATACCTACAGAAAGCAATTGTACACAACTACACCCAGCAAAGACACCCAGATGCTGTATTATGCAAAAGCCTTTTAACCTAACTTACACAGATATTTTAGTTGAAAAGTTAACCTGCCTTGTCAAACAGTATTTCTACAACTCAGCTTCTTTTCCCCAGTCTTCTGAGTTTTATTTTTCCTTTTTAAAGTAAAAAGCTCAAAAAAAATAGTAGCCATATTTCACAAAGAGAAAGAGGGCATAGCTCTGCACAGCTCAGAAATCACCAGTATTGCTACCAAAAGGCATTTATGAAGACCAAAGGATCCCTCCTTACACCTAACTGAGGACAGCTGCAAACAAAATAACCRAGTATCTCCAAAAACACCATTACTGTGCAATGGCAAGTGTTAGAAAACATAAAATAAATGGTTCTTTCATAACGGTAATATTGCAGTAATTCTTCAAGTTTTGAAATGTTACACAGGAGCGTTGCTTCCTTGCATATTGAAGAAGAGGGTTACAATATCCTTAATTCCTGCTTCTAGAGTTGCCATAGCCTCACATAAATTAGCRATGAGTCAAGGACTATCAGACAATCTTTCTCATTCACAGCCTATAAAACAAATTCTTCTAACTTCATTTGCAACCTATTATGCAATTTAAAGGAGGACTCTACCTCTTTTATAAATTCAGGTATCTTGGACATAGGACAAGAAGTTTGTAAAATTTAGCTCCAAATAAGTACTTCCACACTTCAATACTAGCATTTTTATGTATTTCTAGMAGTGACTACTATGGAGAAATCAAATATTGTGCAAGCTCATCTCCTACAGATAATATTCTGCAAACTTTGCAGATCAGCTGTGTGAGAAAGATTAACCTTTGTAAAAAAGTAGTACAGGACACAGGAACAAAATGAACAAACAATATATTTGCTGAAGTTGATTGGATTATTTTAAAATCAATTTTTGCTTTAATGATAATAGCATTATACAAGATACAATACAAGCCTTGTCTACAGTGAACATACAAGAACAAAAAAAAAMTTATAATATTTTGTACAAACATATACTGTAATAAAAAGACAGAGAGGTGAAATTATTGTTAATATTATTAAAGTATCCCAAAGTGTGTTAGGATAGAGTCTATCCTTCTGTCAGTATCTACATAGTTAAAAGGCTTGCAATAGTGTAATTGTGATTATATTTTTATMCTCAGAGATGTCACATCCAGCTTGGGAGAAGAATGAGGATGTAGGTGATCAATACAGCATTTTGAAGTTATTAAAACAAGAGGTAATATCCTATGCTATCCTGTGAGTGCATATAATGTTGAGAGTTTCTTTCATTAATGTGCCACTACTAAAACTAAAAAGATACACTATTCCTGTAACGGTAGATGAGTCAGAATCCAGCTCTTTATCTAATACAGAAAAAACATATGAAATGATTTTTACACCATTTTTTACTTTCTTCATAAAAGCACAGCATTTTTAAGAACTTCAGCAACATTTCAGATTCACAGTTGAATTCAGATTCTCCTTGTACAACCCAGTACAGTTTTCAAGATCTTCATAAAAGTATTAACAGGTTATAATGTGCAAATATATATAAAATTATATATACTACATATATTATATATAATACATATATATAACAGTGTGCAAATATATATGTAAAGCGGGGAATTTTTCAGTTTGATAGCCAAACTGAACAGTTTTGAAAATTCATTAACTCTGACATTTTTTTTCCATTTTATGCTTGCTAAATAAAAAGTTGAAAAAAGGTTTTGATTGACCAAGACACTTTATTCACCAATTTGAAGAGGTTTTTTTTTTTTTTCCTGTAAAATTTCTTTCCGGTTTAACTGAATTGAGCTTAGTTTTTAAAAAAATCAGCATTTCAAAACACTAAAATATTCAAAGTGTTTAAAGAAAATGTATTTTGTGGTTTTAAAATTCAGAGGGTGAGGAACTGAGGGGAGAAAATAGGCAGAGGTGCAAAGTAAAAACACCTCTCTCAAACATTTCTAAGAGATTCCAGCAAAATGGACCGCTTAAGGCTTTCTGGGTTACTTTCTGGATTAACTTTTTGTCCCATGAACTCTGCTAAAATATCTGCAAGATACCAATGTTCTCCACAAGCAGACATTCAGAGGACATTCAAGTGGACGTTTCTATTCATAACAGAAAACAAATACAACTTGTTAGAATCATTACATATTTAGACATCCATATAGAAAGCTGATAAGTGTCTTAACAATYCCATGGCAATTTACTAAAACCTACATATTATTGCATCAAAAGACCTTTCCAAAAGTGAAAAGATACAACTGAATAGCTGTACAGCTGTACTTCCAACTTTGATGCAGAGAGTAAGAATACTTTCATTTCAATATTTATACTTTCATTTCACAAATGTAGCCTGTAACAACCCTTATATGTCAGATTAAAAAGTAAAAATAACAATTAGATACCCTAGCATATCACAAATATTTTCTTTGTGAAAAATATCTGGCAACCATAGGCAACCATAAAAGGAAAACAATGGACATTGCAGTTGGGAAAAGAAAGCAAACTGTCTATTTTCTGGAAAATCACAAGGCTTTAGAAGAAATTAATTTTGTATAATTTGTGAAGCACGTACATTTTCAGTGAAATTTGTCCAAGAAACCCAATTTGTACTTCCTGTTTATATTGCTATATATATTTCTGCAAATAATTATATAATTGCATACTCCACCTAAATTAACAGAGAACTCTTGGCAAAGTGATCCCGTTATGTTTACTACAGCCCTTATCTGTGCATAATGCCATCTGAAATTAATAAAAATCACACAGGAGAAGTTGATTGCAGCATTAGGTTCTCAACACTCCTTCAGGATGACAAACTTTAAGCATTTACTTAACATTAAGAGTATGTACAAATGCTTTTGCTTAATCAAAGTACATTTACTAACAGAAATTATTAAAGTTTTCTTTTGAACTGGAACAGGGATAGGTGGGRAGTAAAACTCTGGATTAACTGAAAATAATTTCAATAATTAATTTAATTCTGGTCTCAGTTAAGCTGTATTTAATGAATCCACACCATCGTTTATGGTGCTCTATACTTCCATTGAATGAGTATTTACTTGTTATTCACTCTGCGGGAATGATTCTGCTTGCTGCATGTCATCACATGAGCTTAAATAGTACCATTTTAAAATACATTTATGCTACAAAAACATGTATTTTTGAAAAATAAAAAAGGGAGCTTTAGAGAAATGGATCAGGATTTAGAGCACTTTCACATAATGAACAGTGGAATTAGAGGAGAAGGAAGAGCTTGGACATTTTCCTAGACGTAATCATGAAGAACTTCCGCAGAATCCATGCAGTTATCACTCTTCAGAAAAAATCTGTGGCAGCCTACAGTCCTTTGGTTTTTGTACAGAGGAGAAGTTGAGAAGTATTCTTCCCCAATCTACATAATATCTTTTGTTAACTTTGATACAGGAACAAATTCCATATTTTGCTATTATCTTAATGTATTTCACAGTATTTTTCAAGTTCATCATCAGAAACATTAAGCTAAGTTAGTAAATGCATTATTAAGTAAATGCTGTCCATTTTCAAGTTGTTTTCTTTTGAGAGRAAATTTAAAATATATATACTTAGAAGATATGTACATATGTACACACACGCGCGCGCACAYATACAACAAGTCATCTTTTTCCAAACTGTAACTTGTGTCCAGTTCCAGGTCAGCAACCCCTTTTCTTGCATCTGAGATGATATTAAAGCAAATAAGAAGCTACAAATCTGTTCTTAGAATTAGTTAGCACATAAAAGACCCCCAAAACTATTTTGTGAAAGTTTAAGTTGACAAACCTCAATTTGAAGCCTTTTTTTTWATGTGCTCTTAATATCTGAAATTGCCAAAACGTTAAGTCAGACTGAAGGATTGAAGAAGCATAAATACAGAGCATGATGAAAGAATAAAAAGGGGACAATGCGTAGTATTTTCTGAGTAAACCAACTATCAGGCTAAAAYGTTAGATTAGTACCGAGTATTTCTTTTACACTAAAATAGCTAATTTCATACCTGCTTTTCTTATTTTGCTTGCTACTCTATTATACCCACTACTGGTAAAACAAACAGGACATTTTAGCTTTAATCTTCTTACTACATAACCCAAATAACTTCAGTCATGTTTGCATTAATGCTGCATTAATCATGTTGTTGCGTATTAATGAGTTTTCAGGCTATGCTAATTACTGTCATAGATTCTGCAGCAGCCCATTAAATATACAAATTACAGAATTAAAGAGCCAGAGCTCTTCATGATTAATCTTTAAATGGAGAAAAACTAATGATGTCTGTACAAAGTTTCTCTCCACTTTTGGCTGACTGCGCCCAATGAACAATCAATTAGAGTATCTGAAGAAYAAGAAAATTGCTCGTATTAAAAGATTATTTATGTCATTATTCTATATTGGAAGATGCATACATTTCTAAGTTTCTGTCATACGGACTTTTATAACATATTCCAGTCTTTAAGGCCTTAAGTGTTACACAAGGGTAAAAGCTATAGGATTCTAATTCACTATAACATACTTATAGGAAGCTGCTGTTTCCATATGAATATAGTAAATCAATCCTTTTAGCAAGGACACTAGGCCTGCTATTCCCTAGTAAGAAAGATTTACAGCAAACCTTGGTGAAAAGAAAGCTAAGATAAGTTTAAAGTCATTTGATAAGATTTGATGTATTAGTAGCACTTTCTCCCCTCACTTACAGTGACACTTCTTCAAGAATAGAGTAATACTTAGTGGTTAAATCAAGAGATTCAAAATCAGGAGACCTTGAGGCTGTACCCAGCCATTGACTGAGATATGTGACCTAAGAGCCGTCATTTAAATCACACATGCCTCCATATTCCTTTTTGAAGATCGAGGGGCAATACAGCCTGTGTAAGGTTCTGTAATTTTTGAAAATTTCCTTCCTGTTTTGTCCAACTTCTCTTAAAAAATACGTAAAAGTAGCAAAATGCCAACATATATAATTAGAAAACCTACTCAAGTACCATTCAGAAGTATTCTCTGAATACTACATATTATACAGAACATCACAAGTTTCAGGCAGATTCTTATTCCGTATTCATAGTACTCTGCACACCAATAGCTGCTAACAGTTTAGAATTAACTAGGCCATTACAGACATGTCCAATTAGTTCTTTGTAGAACACACTTTCTGGAATTATGAGTCCTTTATCTGTAATTTCCTGATTTCAAACTTTAAGTTTGGAAATAGAGGTAAGCATTCATCTTCATTTCAAGATAAATTCTTTAGAGAAAGAACTGTTTTCTGTTACCTGTATGCAAATTAGTGCATAGAAAGTCTTCTCATACAACAAGGGTAAGGTGAGAAATGCTTCTAGGTGTTAATGCAATGCAAATCATAATTACTAGAAATATGATGACAAGAAGCATCACTTCAAAGATTTACAGCAGTGCAAGCTATAAAAGGTCAACATCACAGAGAAATCAGAAAAATGAACTAGAGGTCAGTAGTTGTAAATAGCAGTCCAAATATAAGTYTTTACTTAGTATTTCCAGCAGTATTATAAATGTAACACTGCACAGAGAGCAATTTAACTAATCACAGGAAAAGAGTATGACTAGAACAGAATAAAATACAAATACATCAAAATTAAAGTCAGTGTAATGATCTGAAACACAGCAAATTTAGACAACAGTGCACTAGCCAAGGCAGAATCCYATCACAGCTTCAAAGAAGTTGGAAGCACAATAAAATGGAAATTTCGCAGCAAGTGAAGAGGCTTATTGATTAGACGATGTACATATTGAGAAGAATAACTAAAAAAGGCTAATGAGTATCCTGAGAAATACTATAGGACAAAAATGGAAATGTAACAACAAAGAGAGAAAAAAAAACTCTTTTACACAGAAATACAACACAAAGCAAATTCATCAAAAAATCATAGAAATTCAAGTTACAAACTCAGCAACAAATGCTAGTTGTGACAGAGCAGCAAGAAAAAGGTAAAAATATATCCACGTTAATGCAAAGTTTTAAAGCAGACCAATAAACTGCAACAAACCTGCCAAATGTTAATATCTCAAAAAACAAACAAACAAACAACAGAAAGGAAAGAAATATATAATTTTTTCAAATAGTTGTATTTGTGGCAGTATTTCCTGTGACWATTTTTGACGTAACAATCCTTTTCACAGCAGGAAGGACGTTCACAGAAGGACTTGCATGGAATAATCAGGTGCAAGTTTTACATAGACAGTAAACTCACTTTTTCATCTTTACAGGAGTGCACTCTAGATGTACCATGACATACCTGCTGACAGTGAGCACTCTCTGAGAGTGATCATGGCTCTTCTTTGATGTTGTCGGGGTAGCCATTTCTAATATACATGTTAAACACAGTTCAGATACCTTTTGATGAGGCACCTGTGAATGCTTACAGTCTTTTTYGATTTATGTTTAAAGTTAGGGAAAAAAGAAAAGCTTAAAGGAATAAAATTGATTGACAGTATTCTAAATATTTTGTAGCACTTATTAAAATATTTTATTTAGAATATGATTCATATCTACCTACACATCATCTAATTCCATCTTCAACACCTCAAGTTTCACTGAAAGCATCACCCTAACAGTCCACAGGAGAACGATCAAAAAACAGATCACTTTTGTGCAGAAATGTAGAGCAGAAAGAGAAAAGTTGACTCCATCTACTCTTCCATTGGACATGTATGGCTAAGCACAAACCTGAAAAATGGCCTCAGCCCCGCTCACTTTAAGGGACCATTTGATCAGAGGCACAAAAGTCAGCAGCACAAAGCTAACATGCCAGCTCTGTTTGGTCCTGTAAAAAGAAAGCAACTAAACGTAATATAGAATACAGAAGAAAACACAGGGAAATACCGTATGGGAAACTAATAAATCTAGCAATTTTGTCTTAGAAATGACTTTAGCTTATGTATGACCCCTGCTTACTCTCACTGTTTCCAAATGCACATAAGGAAGAACTGATCATATATACAACAGTTACAGTCCTCAAGACTTCTTTAAACTATATTTCACTGATCAGCCTCAAATGCTGTTACCATTTCTTTTTCCTTTCATAGTATGTCATAAGTATATGGCCCAATAATCAAACAGTGGATTTCATTTTYGTAGTTATACGCTAGAGGCCATATTCACCAAATTTACCCACCTTCTCTGTTGTGTCCAGCTTCTGTAAAGAATGTGCTACAAAAACCATGACCCTGTGCAGTAAATTAGCTGTAGAAGGTGAATCATCAACTTGGAGTTTGATTTATTCCCAAGAATTAAAACCCCAGACTCAAGCACATACAGCAAAACTACAAGTCAAGCACATACAGCAAAACTAGCATGGTATTGAGATGTCATTTCTGTATCAATTGAATAATCACACATTTTCCAAGTGATAAGCAGAACTCAGAATGTCCCCACCCCCCAGAAAGTTAGAAAAATTCCTGTTGCAGTAGCTATGATCTTGGGAAAGCAAAGATAACACTCTGGGATTTGGGGCATTTAAAATTTATGAAATGTTGACAAATGAAAGACTTTTAAAAGTTATATAGTGTACTGCAACTTCTTTATAGACTTCTGTGAGAAATAATTTCACAGTCTGTATATTAACAGTTTGGGACACAGATCTTTTAATCCTGTATGACCTACAAATCTACAACTTCTGGTACAGCAGTACTAAAGTGAACACACTGGAAAATATGAAACAAATGAGAAATCAAAGAATATGCACGCTATAGGAAAAGTCATAGAGAAGACATAACTTRGATACTTGGAAAGACACTTTCAACTGTCACTAAGCTTCAGAAACTCAAGATTATTACGGAGGAAGGGAGTACAGGAGGAAAAACTTTTGATCTATGTYGAAGACAAGGTTCACTCCACATAGACATGTTCACTTCCTATTTCACGTCTTAGTTATAGTTCTATAAAGCCCACAAATTTCAGTGCAATTATTAACGATTTACATCACTCACAGAACAGCTTTCAAATTAGGCCCCCGTCCTCTTGCTTTTTAAGAGAGTGATGCAGTGATATTCAATGGAAATGGTAATTCCCATACTACATTCAGCAGCACAGCAACTGAGACAAATACACATTGCATGAAATAGATACAGGCCACATATCGTGCTAGGTCCTGTGTGTAGTCATGTGCCTGAACAACTGGGATGGTACAAAATAATGGTGGTGCTGAGTTCATGTCTTCCTCCTACCCAGCTATGCTAGCTGCTCCTCAGCTGAGGGTCTGAGCTGGTATTTTTCCTGCGTGTCAGGATGCAGAAAAGCATACTGGAAAAGTATCAAGCCAACTGATAAACYAAGCATCACCAGCAGCAAAATCTGTCAGTGTTCCAGTGATTTTCACGTATGGTACAGGAGTCTGTAATTTTCAGTTGATTCTAATCAATACCTGGAGGAAACTAAGTAAATCTATAAATTCCGAACTACATTCATTGCCATAAGCAGTATAAAAACTGACCCAGGAATAAGCATGGATAAAGACATTTCAATGGTATGAATGGCCTATAATTTAAACTACAAGGGCTTTAAAAAAGGACACGATTTATACAACAATCCAACCGGAGGCAAACAGGAAAATAACAAAGAAAGCTTATAATTACAGGAAATTAACTGACATAGCACGTGTTTTCTAAATACTAACATAATTCTGTTTGCTCAATATAAGTTAATTAGTAACACTAAACAATAAATTAAACTGCTAGGGCACAGGATGAMTTAAAAAATAACTTTCCTAAAATTTCCTTTCACTGCCTTCTATACACCTGTAGTAAAGCCTGTCTTATATTTGGACTATCAACTCTTTAGTGCAGAGACCACCAACTTTCTGTTCCTAAGGCAAAGATTTAATATTTAACCAATTTTATTAATAAATTAATTTTATTATCAATACCAAAAATAATTTCCCTAACTCTATTTCTTTAACATAGCCCAATATTATTTGGCTTCAATATACTGTGGTATTTTAAGATGGGATAGACTGATTCTATGTCCTCTTTTTTAGAATTTTAATTCCTTAAGGATATCCTGAATTCARGACAACTTTGTTGTACCCTTCCTTTGTGTTGATTTTTACATTATTGCTTAAAACGTGAATGATTTTAGAATACATGACTGACTATTTCTTGAGTACAATAATAAAGAAATTTCTCTCCTACTTCTAATGAATTTATGGAAAAGWTAATTCTTTCTTTTTTTCTCCCTCTGCCTTATTCCGAGGTATAAGGTTTTCTACAACATAGAAAATCATGATTGATTACAAGATTTTAATAGATTAAATCAAAAATTAGGTGATYGGGCATATAACATTACCAGTAAGTATGATACTCTATATTCCTCTTTTTGTTTCCAGAGTGTCCATTTTTGTACCATTGCCACTTTAAACGTCTACGCATTATGCAAAGACACTCGCATTAAGAAAAAAAAAAAATATATGCCTTGTCCAGGTGCTATAACAATGGCTCCTTTTTTTTTGTCACTTTTTTTTTTTTTGTTGTTGCCTGTGCTGCCTGAGGACTGGAATGGCGACTAACTTATCTAACGTCTGTTGATTCATTAAATGTTTTGCCTGCAAAGTTATAGCAATGTAAGGGAAAGAGGAGAAAGAGAAAACCTCACTTCGTCCTTATCAATAAAAGTGCATCAACAAAAACCTCATTTATAGGCGCAATTAAAAACACTGAATAAGCCTTTAAAAATAATAGAATAAACTGGCTACTGTAGGGTTTAGCCACTATAATCGAGGCAGCCAGACTTTTGGCTATTTCAGTGCAGGAATACTGCTGCTGCATCAAGCCGCTGACAGCAGGGCTTTCAGACACACTAACTGCTGGCTAACCTGAATCCCAAACTGAATCCCAAATAGGAAGTACTGGACTATCATAACTCCCTGCAGAGTGCCCTGAAACCTTACACCCAGCTCAGCCCGGCCCCACAGTGGGACCTCTTGGGAAGGACTGCTGTTACCTGCTTGAGGACTATTAACACACTTTCTCCTACAACATGCAGTAGGGGTCCTAAAGCTTTAAGTGCACAAGGATTTCAGTAGGTGGCTTATAAAGCCAGAAATTGTGGACATTTCTGTCTTAAAGCAACCTTGAGCTCTGGTCATTTCTCAGGTTGGCTGCAGATGGTTGTTACTTGGCAATTCTGCAGGAATATTGTGTTGTCCTTATTTCCACCTCTGACATTTCCCTGGCCCTCTCCTGCTCTATGTAAAGGGCAGGAGGTCTAGCATAAAACTAATTACGCAGTCTTAGCTTCATCTAGGATTCCCATTCAGCTCATTTTTCCCCGCATAGCACACACAGCTCAATAAGAATAACCAAATTTATATAGGACTATCCTAAATTTTTGACAATCAGTGATGCCAGCATGACCGTTGAATGTCAGTTTGGAAAAAGTAGGTCAAGTCAGTRTATTTTGATCCCTGAACTGGAACAGTTTGAGAGAGAAAAATACAAAACAACAAGGAACAAATCAAAGGATACTCAAAAAAGAAAACAACAGAGGGGGAACACCTACATTTGAAAGCTAGAGTGCAGAGGCAATGTAGTTATAATACTTTCATCTTTTAAAAAATACTGAGTAAAGCCTCCAAAACATTACAATTAGTTGTTCAAAATGTCTGTAAGGAAACTCATTCTGAATAGTGCTAAAGCTTTAATGGAAAGGATGACTTCTATTCCAAGAGAAATATATATATATATATATATTTTTCCTTTTATAATGCAATAATGCCTAATCCAAATGTTAAGCAWTCTCAAAAACAGTTGTTCTCCATCCCTTTCTTGAATCTTCCCTACAAGGTTTTATCCTCGTTCCACATTTCACTCAATAGTTTATTTCTTGCTCAAAAGATGTTATGTGGGATAGACTGGCTGGTGCCAGTCTAACTTCTGTTTCCTTCATCAAGTTATTAAGGTTGATGTGAACAAAGACCATAACTTGTGCAAATGGATTCCCCCTCCTCCCTCTCTGCCTCTGCAGCAAGTCATTGAACAACCTGAAAACACATAAAACAAAATCACCCAAAGGTTAAAGCTTCCACTATTCCACAGCTCCCACTATTTACTACAGAAGAGTGAGCAAACGTTCTGTTAAAGACMGTATCTGTGCTGGTGAAATGGCATTTTTAGTAAATCGAAAAACTTTTAAAGTAAAGTACAATAAAAGAGCACTACTACTAATTACCATCCCCAACAAAGAAAGGTTTATATAAAGGTGTAACACTGCTTACTCTTTAACTATTTTTTTCTTTACTCCATAAAACAATAAGGATTTGTTCTGCTCTAAAACTCTATCCTTATAACAGCAACCACCCTGGAATAATATCACTAATCCCAATTTATGTCCATGTAAGTGTGGTCAGATCAAAGAATTCTGAGCAAAGGCAGCTTAGATGCAAAGTCTATGGTCAAATTGAGATCATCTCCTCCTTTTTTTTTTTTTTTTTTTTTTTTTTTTTTTTTTTTTTTTTTAAGTAGGTAAAAGTATACCATTCTACACAGCACTGAGCATTACCATTATGGAATGCTTGCTGAATTAATAAATAGAAGAGGGATATAGTTCTGTAGTTCCTCCTCAGATTAAGTATAGGGAAATATTTTATGCTACTTCTACTTGCTTGTACAACATTGCATAGATTTTTATCAGATTGCACAGAAAGATATCCAAACAAATTCAGAAAGCTGAAGGCATGACCCAGCAAAAAGCCTTTTTCCCACAAACAGAACAAAATACCTCATACGAATATAACTGAAAACCAAAAACTTTTAGCTTATACTTAATCTTATGTTTTAACTATAACAAGCACAATACAGCTTGCAGAAAGCACTTAGACAACTAAAGGAACAGTGGACCTGAATAGTAGAATCTGTAGAAACCTTGAGTTATTGAAGGCCAGTATATTTTCAGGAAATAGCCTTGTTTTATAATCTAAATCATAATCATGACCACAGTAAGCAAATAATCACTTCTTAACAAGATAAAGATAGGACTTCAGCAGCAGCACAGGTAACAAGCTGGTTTAATAAATAAGATAGCACTATAAAGTGCTTTATAAGTAACGATCAATGTTTTAAAATCAATGCTCTTGCATACTCGAGCCATTGCAGAGGGGGCTAGCATGAGGGTAAGATGATCTGGTTGATGTATTTTGGATCTGTGRAAATAAATCCATTTATAGGAGCACTTGCAGGATGACTAAGTTAAAAGAGCTCTGCAACAGTCAAGTCTGGCAAGGGGGATGCCTCCTCCCACTGTCAATATTTCAAACTGATAAAGAGCTGACCAAGTGCAATCAGTACTGTGATGAATAAAAGAAAGCTTGGGATCATTAACATTAATGGGACTCGTGTGGCTAAGTGCTCATATATTGTTCTGAAAATTCACCCAGTGGACCAAGAGATTTTTTTCTTTGCTTATGCTTCTCTCTCTCCCTGCATGTTGTATACAGTAAGTTCAAAATATTTGCACTGTAATTTAAAATTTTAAAATAACTTCTTCTTATTAATGTACCATGAGTCTCTGGAAAAAAAAAAAAAGAAGAAAGAAAGAAAGAAAGAAAAAAGAAGAATTACAGAGCTCATTCAGGCTGCCAGAAAGACTTGAGAAAATAGAAATGCCAGTTTTATAAACACAGATGAAATTGGCTGATCTAATATCTTCAGGCAGAGTGCCTTAGCCTTGGGGCACAATGACAAAGACTCTAGCACCTGCCATCCACAATGTGTGTTAGGGAATGGTTAATAAACTGATACTGGATAAGACCTCGATGAACTTCTGTAGGAAGACAGAAATTCACATCAGCAAATAYAGTCCTAAGAGCATATATTGCTAGGATATGACCCCGTTCAATAGCTTTAATTTGAAACTTGGTAGTCTTTTTTTTTTTTCTTTCTTATCAGCTTTTATTAAATACCTATCATGTACTCAGGGCTATATTGAAATCAGATGATGACATGGCTCTTACCTCAACAACCCCCTGTGCAACATAACTTGAGAAACTCTACTTTGTACAATGGGAAGAGCAGGGCAGGGAGGGGAGAGAGGGATAGTTGTTCAGGAAAATACAGAAATTGGAAAACTGGGAAACTGGAAAATRTTTTTAGCATAATTTGGTGAAACAMATTAATATTTGCCCATGCGGCCATTTAAAACAAACATTTTAAAGAAATGATTTTATGTAAGATTTACAGTAATAGCTAGTGTGAAGTCATTTCTAYGAGGAAAATATTTAAAGCTTGCATTTTGTCTTTTAGTTTAGACAGAGTACTCCTAAAGACAACAGAATAGTATAGACAGATGATGTTGAGCAGGCAATGAAATTCTCCTGATAGGGCAAGAGACCTTGCCCTATCAGACCTTGCCCTATCAGACCTTGCCCTAGACTTTGCAAGAGATCTTGCAAGTTCCTCAGACCATGGAGGAAAAATAGTCTAGTGGCAGTAGTAGCACAAAAGATAAGCAAATGTCACTTATGATTTCAAAGATCATTATACTTCCAAGAAATTTTACTTTTTTTCTAAAATGCAGAAAAATGCCTAACTTTACCCTCTGTAAGGCCACCTCCTTCAGTGTTGTTGAGTCATTTTTTCTCAGCCATGGGGGGTGGAGCATTCTATTTACTGTGGTATTCACGCTATTTTAAAGTCAAATACTATATTGGAATAGACCCCTTCTACAGGTATCTAAAGATAAAAAAGACCTACATATGCCATATCTACCACTCTGCTCTGAACCCCTGCAGTCCTAAAATAAGTTCATGGTGAGGCTTAAGGTAAACCTTTCAAGCCTGCTAACCAGTCCCAGCCTTCCCTCACCATCTCATTTAGTCTCTGACGAATGGCCTGAAGACAACTGTGGACGTGACTGAACAAAAAGGCTGGGATTAAGCAATATCTGTAGTACTGTATCCTTGCATAATTAAACCTACTAGCAATATCAAACAAAATTAAAATACAGAATGGTGGCAAACAGAAGAATTCTGAAATTACAAACAAATAATAGGTCATTAACCCAAAATACAACAAATGTAAAATGAACAAATAAAACATCTTTTCAATAGACAAAACAATAGAGAATAAGATAGATGTCAATTAAAAGGCATTCGAAGTATGCATGCAATATAACWTCCAAGCCTTACTGGTAATAGAATCGAATATAAACCACAAAATATGGAGGTTGAAAAGACGATTACTGTACTCAATTAGCAGTTCTACTGTATCATCAACTTTTTGATGAACAAAGTTTAAAACATTCAGAAATTCTGGTCATCTCAGCACAGGTGGACAGAGATAGTAGCATAAAGAAATATTGCTTATTTCCAGCTGTAACCAACCACTGCTTTGTGTCACCGCTTTGCAGGCATGTACCCACTCATATCAGTCCTCACCTTCACGACATTTAGGTAACGATAACCCTSCCCCAGAACGCAGCAGCACCATTCACCCTGTCTGCCATGAGCACATCACCCCACTTGCTCTGCTCACTATACACACTCTCTATAGAATATTAGGTCAAATGTAAAATCTCAGTATGAATCTTCATGGACATCCATGGAACTGGTTCAAGATATCTCAGGAGTGCCCTTCTCGTTATGCTGGCAACCTCTCCCAGGAGCTGCTGTTAGTTTCAAGGCTCATAAGAGCAAGACTGAACTCCCTTTGCAAGCAGCACAGAGGCTCTGGGACTCATCAGATACTAAAACCCAATAATACTAATATATAATAATAATATGACTAGTCTGCAGATTGGTTAAAAAAATAAGAATTTCAGGAGAGCAGTTTCTGTGATTTTTCTACGCAGAATGGAAATATAAAACAAATTTTCCTCATTAAACATAAGCAATTCTGTCTGCATCCCAAGTGGAAGACCAGAAGTTTGCAACTAAGTCCACAATATAAAACTGACTTCAAAAAACAACCTCCCAATCCAACCCCCTAAACAACCAAATCTTCTTCCTAGGAATGTCCAATATATGTGGCAAATAAACAAAAGCCATGTTTTACCCACTATGTATCTCAAAACTGACCCAGAAGGACCATCTGCTTTGTTCAAAAAAAAAAAAATAAAATAAAATAAAGAAGCCAGGTTGCAAAATGTATTACAAGTTAATAATTTTCACATATGGAATAAAAKAATCTCTTTACAATTACTAATTCATATTCTAAAATGAAATGCTATGCATTTCTAAAGATTTTTGACTTTGCTTGCAACATTTTAACAAAATTCTTAGTTCTGCACATTTTAAAACCAAATAACTGTAGTAATATCTCATATAGTTAAGGCCAGCCTATACAGCAATAGTTGGTGATTACCAGATCAAAGGCCTTACTTAAATCAATAAAGATAGCTCCTGTACATTGATTACCATCCAACACTATAAAAATATAATTGCTTACCTCTAGAGGAGCAGTACAAGTGAAATGAAAAGGTCAAAAAAGGTCAATAATTATTTAAATTAAACTTACATCTTCCTTCATCCGATGGACCAACTCTAGCACCTACCGAAATGGTGGTGATTTACCAGTTTAAAGAGACATATTAACATGTCAGCAAAGGGCTTAGCAGTAATTGGGTCAGCAATTTTAAGAAGTCAAGGTTCCAGGTTGTCAGCTTGTCCCTTTATGTTCTCAATTAATCTTAAGGTAATATAGATCTTAAGTCAGTAAGCACAGATCCAACCTCTTTCAGTCAAACCTCAGCTTGGGTATATACAGAGGTAGAGTACAGTTACTTTTTCTGAACTACAGTATATCATTCCCTAGAATGTCTTTAACTTAAAAAAAAAAAAAAAGTCATGCAACAATTTATTGTTGAGATCAATGAATCCCCTAAGTAATTGAATATATAACATTTCTGTCATCCAAATAAAACGGTCCTTACATACAGAACAACATTACTTGGAAGACTTGTGTTTTCTTTTGAATGTGTTTTGTCTTTTGCTAACAGTTGCTTTCTGAATTCACAATCATTATACTGCACTGTTACTTAAAGTAATAATAATTTTGTCCATCTATATTCACTTCAGAGATCACACATCAATTCCAATGCATTTCAGAAATAGCATGAATAACTTGAAAAAAAAGATAGAAACTCTGGGAAAAATATGTGTAATCCGATCTCATTCTGGAAAAAGTATCTTGCAAAACTGTTCATTTTAGAGCTATTTGTTTCATAGTTGTAAAATTCCACATCACATAGCCCCAAAAACACAAGATACTTCAGAAGTCAAGGTCCCAAAGTGCAAAGAACCAGTACAATCAAAAACATGTTATGCTTTCAAGTTCATTTTATATATATTTTAAAAGGAAAAAAAGATCCAGGCTTACTGGAAGAAAACTACTAAGCATGTAACTTGTAAGATAGTATGTCATTATACTGTCAAAAGCATTTCTGAGACTCCTATCTAGTGATAATATTTACTATAATCTTTGGAAGCTCTGTACATACATAAAATAAATAACAAAGATTTAATAAAACTAAAATGTAACAACTTTAACATACTCCTCAAGTTTCTGTACTTATTAAATAAATCTGTAATACTCAGGTGAAAAAGATACTTCCTCCTTAAGGTCTGCAGACTGGAACAGCAGCAGCATTCAATGCTAAATTTACCTATCAGGTCTTTGTTTTCTTTTACACGGATTTTTTCCTAAAATATACTCTTTTAAAAATAGAATCTTCTATAGCCATATTTTCTTCAGKCCAACTGCTTTTTGATTACACTTTAAACAATTAATTTAAATTGCCYTTTTTATCTTAAATAATTGAAGTCTTTAAGTGTTTTGATTCCTCCTTTCTTTGGATCAGAAACATGAAATTTGTTTGAGTGTGGTTATCTTGAGGTGAGAAAGATGGGGCTCTCAATCAGTCATGAAATTTCTCTTTGTAGGATGATTTGTTGGAGGATTATAGGGAAATTCTGGGGGAAAAAAAGATTCTATTTACATGGAGACTTCTCCAACATAGGTGCCAAAAAGGTTGTCCATGGAATTGATCCTGACCACCAAGTTGGGGTGGTGTGATAGGCACTAGAAAACAAGGTGAGGAGCCTTTCCCCTAGACTCTTAATTTTCTTCCACTTGGTGTCTGGAAGGATGAAGAAAGACAGCCGCTTGAGAAATACAGAAGGAAACAAGCAAAGACATTTTAACAGTCAATTCATGTAGGTGAAAAAACACCAAAAAAAAAGCAAGCAACAAATATGGGCAGCACCAAAACAAGAAAAGGATTTAAAAAATAAAAACAAGAGAAATAGGAAAGAACTATTTCCTAGAGGAAAGAAAAGAGAATAGCAGAGCAGGAGGATCTTTAACTGCTAGGAAAATCTCTCCTTCAAAATCAGGTAAAAAAAAAAATATATGCTGCCAGTAAACACTGAATGGAGTGAAAAGGCATACACTTCTTTTTATCGACAACCTCATATACAGATGACCACCTAGTTCAGATCACAAAGAGATATCTTGAGTATGAAGATTTTACACTCATTGACTTCTACGTTAGTCAGCAATGTTCCACATGATGGGCATGTCTGGGATTCTCCAATGCCATAGTTTTTTTTTTTTTTGATTTTTATTTTAAATCTTCAAAAGAACTGCTTAGACAACATTAGGACTGTGCAAGTAAGCTGTCAAAATATAGGAAATACAGGAACTAAAATTGTCTGTGAAAAATTAATGCACACACAAATAGAGAATGAATAATGATACAGTCTACAATTATACAAACACACTTTTCCCAGAAGATACCTGCCTCAAGGATTTTATGGTGTTCAGCAAGTAAAACAGAATTCATGTAGCAAATAAGGAATTTGTGCAGAGAACCCTGTCTTGATGTAGTGCTCCGAGGATGTATAATGAAAGAGGAAGGGGAGGGAAAGGACAGCTTCGTAGCTGGCACAGTTTAGCTAGTGCAGGTCACTGGCGCTCTGGAGAATTCTGTCCCTATCCCTGCCACCACATTCCTACCCAACGCGAGGCAAGTCACTTAAGCCAAACTTTTCAGTTACTCATTTGTTATGCACTTTTCATTTTCYTGAATGCTTACATTTTAAATAGGCCCTAGAGATCTGTGGAAGSTTTAAGTGTTCCTAATTGAATTGAGGGCAGTAGAAACTCTGCTTTAAACACAAACTATTCTTAAAACTTAGCTCCTGCCTATCTTAAACTGAGCGCTCAAAATAGCAAGGACTCTTTGGCACTTTTGGTCCTTTTTTTCTTTACCCAAAATTCCCAATCAGAAAACAAAGCTAATAATATAATGAAGTGTTTTAAAGATTAATATTGATGATTGCAAAACACTCAGATACTCCAGCAAAAGATAAGATAGAGGGAAAAAAAAAACACACCTGCACTTACTGAAGAATTAAATATGTAGAGTAAGACAGATATCAAACCATAAAAAAAAAAAAAAAAAAAAAAAAGGAAGAATTTTTAAAAAGCATGCTAGTCCATTCCATAAACAAAGCCTACGGATGAACTAGTTTTTAATCAAAAAACTACATTCTGTCGTAACACAGAAGGGTAACAAGGATGAATTAAGTTCATAAAGCTTATTTAAACTCCATTTTGTAAGTTTTAGGAACTTCACTTTGCAACCCTAATTTGTCCCATAGGTACTAATGCAGACAGCCTATTTTTTCTCCAAATTACCACAATCTAATCCTGAATGACAGTTTTGACATAATGGCATTATTCAGTCCATGATCTGATTGATTTTAGACCTTAAAGTTGAATCTTAACACACGTAAATTTTTAATCCTTTAACTTCTCTATTCTGCTAGCAATTGWTAAGGACAGTCATACTAAGAGAAGGTATTAATTTGATCACCCTGAAAATCAATTAGAAGGCAAAAAATTTCCTTTTACTATTATTATGAACATTTTCTGATCAAATTCACAAAGCAAGCATAATCAATGCTTGACTTCTCACACATTTCTAGTGAATACATTATTCAGTAGTTCTACCTTCACTATTTTATTTTTAAAAGGCCATGTGGGAAAGATGAAGTTGTATCTTAAAAGCAGGCATAGCTTAAGAATGGAACGTCTTAAGTCATCCGAGCAAATAATCTTTTATAGAAAAAAATAATCTAAATAATATGATCCAAACACAAACCAGAGAACTGTGTGAGAAGAGCAGCAAATATGCATTAATTTTGCATTGAAAGTTTCACCTGACTATATAGTACCAACCTTCTCTTTGCTTCATGCTTTTTGAAAACTTTCTGTAGAATCCAAAAATCAGGAAGAATAGATACAATTCTCACTGTGCCTGTCCAATGAACTCCTCAAAAAGGAAAAAAAAAATCTAGTGCATACAAGAGTTCGTCCTGCCACATTCCCTCCCATCACCCTGTAAATTAGGGTCTTTTTGTCCATATACAGGAGAAGTTCTTAGAATAGTTCCAATTATGTGCTCAGAAATATTTGGTTTCCTAATTATTTAAAAAAAAACAAACAAACAACAACAACAAAAACAAGCAAACAGACAAACAAAAAGAACCAAACAGGCTTTTCTTCAATGTACTGGTATTTTGAAGGTGAGGAAGAAATTGGAGAGGATTTACATATCATTAAGGAAGAACTTTGGTGAGAGAGGTAGCATCAAAGATAATAGAATTCCTGGCATTCTGCCCTGGCCTAGCCAATATTTTCCAAATAGATGTAGYCTGACTACACAGCTAAAAACACAAATTTAAGAGGATTTAGCATTATCAGTCTAGCTGAAAATCTTGAACAAGTGTCATTGCCACTGACCCTAGCACAAAGTAAAAAATGTAACATTTCGGAAGTTTTCTTAAAAAGTATCAGAAATTTGACACTTCTTAAATATTCCTGCTTGGGTATTATTTCCCATCAAGTCCTTGTTTGAAAACTACTTTGGATTACAAGTTCAGTTATATCAGCATACAAGAATCCTACAAACAGTCTTAGGAAGTACGGCTGTGGCAGACCACTGGCAGATGAAAATTGGTAACACTCAGCTTTATTCCTTTCACYTTTCTCTGTTCTACCATGTTTTTGAGACTGAGAATTTCCAGTAGCATCCATACTTTCACTATAAAGGATGAACATCCACTGAATTACAATTTCCTATGCTCAAACCTGGTCCAAGTTCTTTCTTTGATCTGCATCATTTCAGTCCTTCCCATATCTACATAGCCCTAGTTATATGAAATGAGTCTCTATTTGACACTCAGTACATGAATCTCTCACATGTATAACTTGCAAAGAGATGCTTGACACCATTTTTTAAATAAATTTTCTATATTTGTGCAGCTTCTACCTTCTAGCTTTTTCTTTATGCTGGTTATTTTCAGCAAYTTTCGTTTTCTAAAATGTCCCTCCCAATGAGTCCCTCCATCTTACACCTCTTCTTAGAGATGCATTGCACAGAGGTGATGCACCATCACAGAAGAAATCCCCAAAGATGTCATGCCTGAAGCAAAAGACAGCACTTCAATAACAGTTTATTTTCAGAATCATATATATAAGGCACCCACTATCCTTGCTGCTGAGGCATAAAACCAGAAAGTTTCCTTGAACTCCCTCTCTTCCTTATTCATCCTTGTAAATACAGAATATAATCCCACTTTCAGTTTCTGCAGTGAACTGGAGTAATACATGACAACTCTGTTCTTATTTAACAAATGTCAGACTAAATGCTAAAACAAAAAAATTATTTGTTCCACAGTCACTCTTTGTGCAGGCTCCTATGCAGAGTTCCTACATCAAATCCTATCAACATTTTGTTAGGAAGTGGGCAAAGAAAACAAACAACAAATACATAAATATGCTTTACAGAAGGAAATTAGTTTTGCATAAAACAGTTCTGYATATAGGTGCATACACTAGAAGATTAGTTTAAAAAATACAAAACTAGCAGAGAATAAATATTCTTATTACATTTGACTAAACAGCTATTCTTTGAAGTAATTGATAAAAAGCTTTTCTTCTGGTGATTCTTAGGAATAATGTCCACCATATTTCAAAACAGCAAATCTCATTTGCACAAAGTGAACAGAAGCACAATTAGTGTTGCAACAAAAGGGGAGGAACTGCTGTTTTAAAGAGTACAGCTCATGTGGCTACATTTATGACAATCAAAAGACCCAATACTGTATCTGGTTTTGCRTAAGCAGACAGCCGAAGCTAATGATGATCTAATCTGGCAAAGGGGTATTTCAACAGGGAGAGAGGCATACCAACAGTAGGAAAGCTATTGCTTTTATAACTTTTACTGTTGGGGCTAATACCTGCTCTCAAAGTTTGCATGCACAGGCAGAAATATTTGTTTTTAACCAAGCAGCACACAGTGTCACACGATATTGGCAAAAATGTGCTTTGACACTGAAGCCAAGAAGATTCCAAAAAATTTGCAACTGAATACCAGAGCTTGTGCTGCATATTTAATCTATTAAACTGCAAAAGATAAATATAAGAAATCATACAGAAGGAGAGAATCCTTTTTTTCCTGTAGTGGCAACATTAAATCTTTTTTACAATAAAAAAGATGGAAAAAGCAGATGCTTGATACTGATAGTCCATACCTAACAAAAGCAGTTCATCTTAGTGAAAATATTACCCCTGAAACACTGGCAAGGTCAGTATCAGCTTGGCTTATTTTCTGCCCAAGTCCCTGTTGTGCATGTTAGAAAACGTTTTAAGATGTTTTGTTCATAAAGCAGTACAGTTTGCTTTGTTGTGCTGGATCACTCCTTTTTCTCTGTATACAGCTCTTCTCTCTACCTATTTTTAGGCTTCTTGGGATTAGGAAGGAAGGAAGGAAGGAATGTGTTTTTCAAGATGAAACTGTGAATTCATTTTAAGTACTAGGACTAAACTCTAACTGAAATGGCTGTGTGAACAGTTCTCAGGTGAAAAAAAAGATTGTGCCCTTTCTTACTGAAGACGTCCACTTGATGCTGTTATGGAAGAACTTTATCTCACTTTCTTTCACTGAAGATGAAGACATTTGTTCAAATTGTTTTGTGAAGAAAAGGGAAGCAAATGCAATCAATTGGCACAAAAATTAAAAAAAAAAAAACTCTGAAACCTATGGGAGCCATCTATTAAAAAAAAATCCACRAGGCAAATCCTGCAACAGATTGCCAGAGAGATTGTGGAAATATTTCTGGAAATATACTTGACTACGTATGGAGATGAAACTCAACTCAAAGGCAGGTCTAATTGGACCCACTCTGAGCAGGAGCTTAGGTTAGATGATTTCTCTTCCAACCTAAATTATTCTGTTCTCCTATATTTAGTGATTAAAACTCATTTCTAACCATCAGTAGTCATAAAAAGAAAGGTTGCAAAATATCTAGAGGAGAAAAAAAAAGGAGTAGAAGCAGAACTTGTCCAATTCATCCAACCTTTCCCTTTTCTAGAGGACTGTAAATCAGACCTCTGTCTATGTGAAGTTCCTAAAAGGCAAACAAGTGATGTTACTCCAAAAAAAAAAAAAAAAAAAAAAAGAAGAAGAAAAGACATGGTAGGGCAAGTTGGGATAGAGGAGGGGAGAAACGCAGATCCTTTCTTCTAAAATTTACTTGGGAAGTGAACATCTGTCCTAGTTGCACTGACTGAGTTTGAGTGTATGAGAAGGTATAAGTTTGGAAAGCATTCTTAGAGGTCCTGAAGCCTATCCACTTACCCTAAAGCAGAATCAATTTTACCTAGCTTATTCCTGACAGATGCTCATTCAACTGTTCTTTAAAATCTTCAGAGTCATAGTTTTTGCTTTTTTATTACAACAATCTATTCCTGCACTCAACTAGCCTGAGTCTTTCAGAAAAATATTCTTCTAAGAAGCCTAAATCTCCCTCACTGTATTTTAAGCTCATTAATAGTCCATTGCTCTTTTATTCATGGTAGACGCAGAGAAAAGTTCATTATCTTCTCTAAAACTATATGTATTTTTGCATAATTTAAGAGCATTATCATGTCTCCTTTTGGTCTTCATTTTTTCTATACTCAACAACCTCAATTTGTTTAGTCTTTCCTCTTACAGTGCTTTCTAGACTTCTAATCACATTCGCTTTCTTGATGTTCAGTCATAATGCATCCCAAAATTTTCTTCTGGGATGCTGGAAAAGGTTTATTTGGCTCCACAAGTTAATGAAAATATTTGTTTCTTCTACTAATTATGAAGTGATTCCTCAAGATTATATGGAATAGAATTTGTTCTGCATTACTGCAAGGAAAATTCACTGTGATGAAGACCTAGGAGGAGGTTGAACATTGAATGACCACAATCATTCTCAACAAATTTAAGGTACTCTTGTTCAGTGCTCCATGGCAAACTCATTAAGAAACACTGTTATTGAAAATAATTCTCCATTCTGAGAAATGTGTATGTATCTGAGTCAGAATTTGGCAATGAAAACACTTGCACTTTTTAAAAATATACATTTTTAAGACTACTGCATGACACTAAAAATGTCATTGTAAAAAGCTCTACTTGTAATGCTCAATATATGAGCATCTTAGCTCATACCGTTATTTCCTGGTTATTACAAGGCTGAATCTGCATCATTTAGAGGTTGGCAAAGAGTTCACATTCTAAGCAAGACCAGTTGCTTTTCAAGTGTAGTATCTTACTTCAGAAAACTTGGATCCAGAGCTAGACCCAACATAAAGACTTGTTCAGAGTGGAACTGCATTTTGATTAATATTACATGAACGACTTTCTTTTTAAAGAGGTAGCATCCAAGCAGAATAACACTCAAACAATAATAACTAATTCAATTGTTTTTAAAATATCGTAGTCATGATGCATGTGATTTGTTCAATAAAACCTGGAAACTAAATGTTCTTCCTTTTATCTGTCTTTAGGGGCTTAATCCTGAACACTTGCTCTAGAAAAGACTACTACATAGCTTTTTGTAGCACTATTCTATATGAAGGCAGAGTATCCACCAAGATACTGGTAAGGGTGCACATATGTTTTCTCAGAGAGTCACATTTTCTGAGAAAAAAACGTGATCTACTACTTTCTATGAAAAGAAAAGGTGAAGGTGCCTCCCTTCAGGAGAGGTTAATAAGTTATGAATCCTGAACAGAAGACAGTGCCTCCAGTTAGAACCAAACTTGATTCTAAGCAAGGCTCACTTACGCAAGTTAAAATACATGCATGAGTTATTATTTGGTCCAATCCAAGCACTTCAATCCTGGCCTTCAACCAAGAAGCAAAAGGTAATTAAGCAAAAACTCTTTTCATAAACAGAATTGATGACTAGTTGTTGATACTCATACACACACACACTCCAGCAGCGCCTAAAAATCCCTACCCATCTTACTACGTAAGAATATGAAGATCTTAACTTCCATGCACATCAATCACGGAACTCACACAGCCAGGTTAACATGACATTATGTTCAGACTCATTACCCTCTTTCTTAGGCTTCTGAATGTGCCATAGGAGGAGGGTCCTAAAAAGGTGCTATGTCTGAATCCCTTTTTTGGGGACCCAATCATCAAAGGAACAATCCAAGCACAACTTGGATTTAAAGGGTATTTAGACACTCAACTTTTTACAGTTCTTTGAATTCCAGCTTACCTGTCTACACCATGAATAAAATACTACTTCTCTTTACAGTTAGAGAACCACAAAGTCAAATATAAGAATTTTTCTGCACTATTCTGATTGCAGGCCAATAGCCACACAAGCAGAACTGAATAAGGAAATCAAACCAAACAACTAACTTGTAACAATTTCTAGCCATTTCTAGAGGCCTTTTAATTAAGCCTTAAGTATAAATTCCTGCAATAAATAGAATTTGAACGTCCACGTGTGCAAATAGACTTATGAAGTAGCCTTTTGAAAAGAAGGTCTGACAGGGCTCCAAACACCACTTCCTCTAGCAAGATCTTTTGAAAGTGTAATCCTTTCTTGTTAACCAGGTTATAAATGCTGAATATGAAGAAGTCAGGTTTCCCTTTTATTGTATTACTGTTATATTAAATTAAACATAAGGACAGTAGCTGTTTAGCAGGCCTCAGATTTCAGAATGAGGGAAATTCTTTAAATAGAATGTGTACATAATCCATACTACTTCCAGCAAATTTCCATCAGGAAAAAAAGCATCTGTAATTTCCTCTTTTACAAACAGAAATAATGTACAGTACCACAAAAATATGRTATTTTCAAAACCACTGCCAATTAATGGACTTCTGTCTCATCCATATTGCAATTGTCTTATGTAGGGTCTGGTAGGCAAATCAAAAATGCAGGACACTGTACTAATCACTGATGACTACAGAACTTTGGTTGTAAGGAAAGCAGGTCCCATGTTTAGGAAACCAGATAAAGATACTGGAAATCTGGTTTTAAATCCCTTCTCCATTAGCGACTTGCTGCAAGGTCCTGAGTAGGCCACGGGCCCATATTCAGTAAGGCAGTTAAACAACTAACTTCAATTAAAAACAATGGATTGGAACTCCCAGCTGTGCACTAGGATATGGGATTTATACTGTGCACTTCAGTTACCTATCTATAAAATCAGAATCATAACACTTTGCTGTCTCATGGGGAGATGTTAAGATAAACACCTGAATACCTCAATCTTCAGACTGATGGAGAGACAGATGGGTCTCCTTAGTCAAGACGAGAATGCTAACAGTTTATTTGCTTCATGGTACTGTGATGAATATAATGAATGCTATTGTCTCTATTAATTTAAAAAGATTGCAATAAGTATTAAAAATAAAGTCTGCATCTTCAGTGAAATGATATCACAGATGCCTAAAACATTTCTTTACAGTTTGAAGAACTGAGAAACTGCACATGGACAGTTCTGGCAGAAATATATATATTTTTTTTACCTGACTTCTTCTCTACCCAATGTGTACTCAAAGCACATCTTCCTGTGCAGCTGGAAGCTTTATTTCAGACAGAAGGATATTGCTTAGTGTAGCCCGTGTTCATTGCCTAACTTTTTTTTTTTTTTTTTTTTTTAAGATAAATTTGGAAAAATTCCCAGATAATGCATCTGCCCCTATCACTTGCACCTCAGAGTGTAAGACTAGCCAGAGAGGTAGCAAGGACAAATGCATTTATTAGCAGTGAATAAACAGATCCATCTTTTTCTGGATTAGCACTGGGTCATCCCACATGCACCAAAATGTATTTGTTTACTGACTGACATATACAAGCTGGCATGCTTTTGTGTCAAAAATGCACAACTGCATTCACACAAAAGCCACTCCTTCTATACAGCACAAATGCCAACTGCCTATCTTCTTCAGAGAGGGAGAATGAGAGAGGGCCTCAACAAAATAAGTGCAGAAAACAATTCAAGAATGTTCTTCATTCTCTTAAGTGTCTTTTTTTTTTGGTCAGTTTGTCAGTTATTTTCCCTCCATCATGTTTTGTAAGAAGGACTTTAAAAAAACAGAATTTTATTTCTCAAAAACTTACTGAGTTGTCGAGTATAGGAATTATACATTTCTAGAGTACCAAACATGCTGATTTAACCTGCTTGTCAGTTATTACTAGCAGCTGTGTGGACAAATTGCTTATCATATTGTGGTTCTAGGTCATCTCCAGAAATTCAGACTAATACCTGATCTTATAGAAAGATCACAATCAAAAGTGATAATAAATTTTATCTATCATTATCAGCCACCAGGCGCCAATATGAAGGGAGCTTTATTTTAACATCTTCCCCCATCCCATCTGTTCAAATCATCTCAGACCACCCCTCTGCCATCTCAAGAAACTTTACTGAAATTCAGCTTCAGTTTTTACAGCATAACAGAAGCCCATAGATTGAATCAGCGCTTGGGTAGATTAGTGTTTTATTTTCTTGGTTAAAATCAGACAGACACAGTAACAACCCAAGTAGTGCATTTCCCTCTTCCCCAGGACTCTGAGACTTCCGATATGAAGCAGGAAATTCAGTGATATCCATCACTATTTGTCTAATTAAACCCTTTACGTACACCACAGTGATAGGGCTGACTGGAGCTCCAACAATAAAAATTGCATCTCACAGTTGGTGCTTAGACCATCACAACAGCAGACAGAAAACAGAATAAATAAATAAATAAATAAATAAATGATTTTTTACTAAATATACAGTAAAGAGTACAGACTTTGATGTCAGGAAAACTATCAAGCAATTTGGATGAGTAAATGTGCGCACCAGCTGTTCCTACAGACTCATGCACAGAGATAGCTTTTGCAAGTCATCACGGTGTCAGTATTTAACTACTACATTATCATTTGTTATTATTACTTGATTCAAGTAATACCAGTCAAGTCAGCACCCTTAGGTGCTTAGCACACTAAAGGGGGTTGCGGGGGGGGAGGAGAAGGAGGTAAGGGATGTAATCTTCAGCTTTTTTTTTTAAATTACAGTCAGTGGGAGATCATATAGAGCTGAGAGACATTAAAAAAGGAAAGAAAAAGAAAACTCATTTCACCTATTCCCATACTTGCAAGTTCCAAGACAACTATGTCCAAATATTCTTTCCAGAATTATCTCTGGGCTCCCCCAAAGGACAAAAAATGTCAGCTACTGAGCCCTCTTCAAATCTTTAGTGTGGGGGGTGTGTGGGGGGGTGTCAATAATGCTGCATGCTTTTTCAGTCCTTATTCTGTCTTAACACAGGAGATTCGGTACGAGCTTGAATTGTATCGCACTGCTGTGGTGTGGCCTTGGTGCAGTCAGTACAATATCTAACACTTGTGTTACTGTTATCTAGACACCTTTTTGATTTCCTCTATCAGTCTCACAAAGATGTATACATACACACACACTTTTTTTAAAGCTATCAGCTCTGCCATTTCTTCTTTACTTTTAAAAATTAATGTTCCATGCACATTTCACCTCTACAACTTCTCAAACACCTGACCAGGTTCATCCAGGTATTTTCCTAAAAAACTTATTGTCTAGATATTTGCTCTATCCGTGAAATGTAGACATCAAAAAGATATGAGAATCGTAGAATGCAGCACCCTTGATATGCTTAGATCTGAGAAACTGCCAGTTCCAAACTAAATGCTGAGTCAAAAAGAGAGCTGATAACACGCAGCAGCCCAGCAGCAGCAGAGCTGGGTCAGACTGGCAGCCCTTCCTCGTTCTTTGACGCAGCAAACAGAACCACAACACAGATGTTCTGAACAGGGAAGATGCAGCTTTCTGAGCAACTCATGCAACCTCAGGAACCCTCAAAAAGATAGCAGAGAAAACAGGCCCAAGTATTTACAGCAAATTCATTGAAAAGGTTTTATCCCAGAGGAATAAACAAAATCCAGCTTTTATTTACCACCAGGGTATGAGTGAAATACTCAGCAACATTCACTATCACATACATCTCTATGTCCAAAGCCAAGGGAATACAAATCCTACATGTCCAATAAAGTTTTCCAATGGCTTTTTCTCAACAATCTTAACAGCCCATACATCACTAACAATCACATTATACTTGTAAATTAAAAGCCACAGATTTTACATAAAAATGAGATAGAAGATGATAATAAATGGTAAAACAAATGCAGAGTACAACTGGTACATTTTATAAGTCATTTAAACTCATTTACCTGTAAAGTAAGTATTGGCAGGGAGAGTAGAACTAGCGAATCTGTAATATCCATTKCCTGGGAAACGGATTCCTTTCATTACTTCTGTACTCAAGGTGGCTAAAGATGAATCCATCCTTTCCACCTGGTAGATGGGAGAAGGCCCATTAAGCTCTTCAGGTTCCTTCCAATTTATCTTTACCATCGTGCTGTTTATTCCTTCAAGATGAGGGGCACTAAGTTTTCTTGGAGCTGTGTGTTTAAAAACAAACAAAAGTTGCCTATGTACCATTGTCCACAGTGCTTGGGAAATAATTCATTACACACAATATTTTTTTCCAAAATATCCTGCTTCATTTTCTGGTCACCTTAAGAATAAATGTRGATCTCCACAGAACATATTTTAGGTTATTTTTAGAAAAAGAAATCTTAATCCTTTTAAAATTTACTTTTAACTCCACAGAAATACTTTATGCGTTTATTCAGGCTTTGGATAAATGTCTTTAATATTATATCCAGTACAAAAATGAACTCTTTTTTCCCATAATCTTTGAGAATCTGAGTCAACTTCAGCATAAAAACTACATCTGTATCCCTTCCTTGATTAGTCTACCATGTCATATTCACCATAAATATATACACGTATGATTTTCAGTATTCGGTTTTAGTGCAAGACCAAAGGAGAATCTGAACAGTCAATTAACTCTTATATCTCAGCAGTATGGTACCTGACAACACAAGTCTTATCCTAGTCAACAAGAGCAGACAGCTATCCATCCAGAACACTGATGTCCCACTAGGTTTTTTTCCTCGTGGTATACATATAAACTAAGATGACATTGGCTTATAAAMAGATAATTATTCAGTTCAAGAAAGTGATCTTCTCTAACTTCTCGCTACCAAAATCAGTGCRCTGTAAGACTCTACACCAGACTGTTTCTATGAAGGTATCGGCATAAGATAGTTTTACGTTATCACTATGAACCTCTTCTTGCRAAAACCAGCATTCTGATATTCTTTTAAACATTCTGATAGGGTTGGTCAGTCTATAGCTAAATTATGAACAAAATCATTAACTTTTTTAAGTACTGTCCAGTAAGCCACTGGAGGGCAGCACGACCTGTTTGGGTAATGAAGTAATRGCCATACAGGTGTGAAAGGAATGGACCAGCTTTGAAACAGCAATACAGACATCATCTGGGGGAGAAGCACAAGAACACTTCACTATTTATAGAATCTATGTGCACCTTATCTTGCCTTTCTTCTTCCACTTCTTTCCCTTAGGAAGGATGTGATTTAACAACAAACTTCATTTGTAACCAGGAAGCGAAATACAATGACAACCTGTTAACATTACTTGTTCCAGTAATGACATAGTAAAGAGCAATAAAAGYCTTTCAAGAACACTAAAACCTAAATTAAAATATGGGTCTTCGAAGTCTGACATACTACCTCACAGCACACCATTGTATGCACTATGAGCTCTTTACAGAGCAAGACTGCTTCATTTAGAATGAATTAATTACATCCTCTTAAATATTTGTGCATTTACCAGATCGTTAACATATTTTTCATTTCTCCCATTTGCCTGTAGCATGTTGCTAGTTCTTTCCTTTCCTTCCTCCTCCCCCCCACCCCCCAACTTGATAAATATTCTTGTTGGGAAAGCAGGGAGTGGGGGAACTGGGAAGCTGCCAGTGACACTGGGTATGGCAGGTTCCTGCTTAGGCATCATTTATGACTTCACAATCTAATTAGTAGCTCATGCTATGCTAGAAATTTATAATGTCAAAATTGAAGTAATGCAGCGTGAGGTCATAAGCTTTCCTGCCGAAGCAGGGCACAGCACTAATGAATTGCAGTATTAATGCACAGGTTTAAATAGAAAACATGGCTTAACAATCAAAACTTCACCTTTGGAGGGAACTAGTGTACGTCAGCATTTTAAATGTGAGCATCGAGGTTGAGCCCTCCAGTTCAGCTCACTGATGGTAAAAAGGAAATGCTGAAATTCATTATTTGTAAAACATATACAGCTAACACTTATGACAATAACAGTATCTTCCTTTAAAGTCTAGTATTAATAAAAGGCAGTTACTTGGACCATAATTATGGCATCCCTGATACCCAAACTCAAAGCTTTTATGGGGCTTATGCAATTAACTACTTAAATGCATCGTAACACTTGCTTCTCTGACAGGGAAGTATTGATTTTTTAATCATTTTCAAGTCTCCTCTAGCACAAATAAATGTACTACAGTTACAGTTAATGCACTGTGTACACGCATTAAACAGTGGCATGACACAATTTATTATTTTGTGATATATGGAACAGAAGCCTACCCTTTCAGAAAGTAACATCCTTGCTATAATGTTAGTATTTAAACTATAGCATCATTGATGCTGGAGAATTTTTGTTCATCCAGACAACGGGAGACCATTCATAACAGACTACCTAAGTCCACACCAAAAAAAAAAGCCCCAGAACAAAAGAACCCAAACTCTGCACAGGAACAGAGAGGATGGAAGAGAAATATGTATCCCTAGCCCTGCGTGGTACTAAATGCTGAAATTAAAAATATTCAAAACTGAAAGATACAGTATATATTTTCCTAAAGGTGTCACTGTGGTACCTGTAGCTACTTTCAGAAAGATGAATTGACTATAATTTTACCTTATTTAATTTTTTTTAGTCACGTTCTGTTAAGACACATCTGTCAAAATAATGAGCATACTAGATTTTAGTGGATTCAAAGTCACATTTTGTGTATTTTAATTATGTAGTTTTAATGTCTTGCTATATAATACATATTTAATATATTATAAAGCTAAAACAGTATTTAAAAGCCTATGATTGCTGCATGCCATTGTGTAGCAGAGGGCACAAAAAAGACCAATAAAGACAGATGGTCTATACAGCTTATGTTGAAGTCATATATCTAAATATAGATGTTGCTACACAGGTCATTACAAATAAGCCTTTCCCATGTGTGTATGCACACACATGTACACAAAAATGAAGTTGGTAAGTAAAGAGCAGTTAATTTTGTTTTGTTTGAAATAATATCATTTTAGTTTTAGACTCGAAGACAGATGCCAGCATTTCACTCTGAACAGATGGTAATTCCATCTAATAGTGCATCTCTGTATTAGTAAGGTCTGTTGTGTATACAAACAGTAATAAACACTAGGTAAGGATCAAAATAAATTTTAATTGTTGACATTAAATTCTGGCAGCCACAGTTCTAAGGATACAATACTCCTTTCTCAAGTCTGTCAGGTTTACTAATACAACTGCTAAAGCTTTTCCATACCCTGCCAGATTCTTGTCCCAGGAATAACATATTTACACTGTGGCTAAATTTAACAGGCTTACATATGTTTGAATAACTACTTCTTAGCATATTGTACAAGGATATCTGGTTACCCTTCCACAGAAGTCTTCAATTAGCCGTTCTACATTAACGGGTGAGGTTTCATTGCTGTCCAATTAGTTCAAAAAGGTAATAGTAATAAAGTATACAATTTTTGAATTATCGTTCATTTGAATTCAAAATGCACACATACAAATTAAAACAGGAATGGTCAGCAAATCTGAGGGCAAAAACTTTGAAAAAAGCTTTGAATTTTCTTTGCAGATACAATTACATGCAAAGCCTAATGCTCACCCATTTCATTTTTGCTACGAGTTATTGCTTCGCAGGACCATGAGATGGCCATAGCACTTCTAGCATGATCTTTGCTTTCTGTACTTCACAATAGCATCAGCTATTTCAACAGTAAATGAGTCAAGAAATAATACCTGTGTCTTCTGACAATATTTTAACTTTTTAAAAAAGATTTTTAGAGCCCGTTTTGGAATTCCTCACAATAAAGGAATAAAATGACTCAAAACGGACATCCAGAGAAAATTCAATAAAATGGACATGTTGCAATCATATTTCTTTAAAAATAGATTTAAGATACAGTATTTTTTAAAAAATCATGAAAAATATATTGCTTCCACCATATGGGGCAACCAACGACTCACCAACCGATTTAAGATGCAGCATATTGAGCTGACCATATGTTACAGTGCTGTTGAATGGCTGAGTGATTCATGCCCGTCACATTCTAGTATATCAATTAAAGCTCCTTGAAGTCTGCATGATTTGTGTCTCTGTTATTAAACCCTGCTAATTCATCCCACTTACACATCTGTTATAAATCTCTAGGAGTGCTGCATGATTCATGGCAATCTGTGAGCATGGTACAGCAAATTCTTCTCCTTGTAATTAACAGTAAATTGTTTTACTGCCATGCAATGAATTTTTCAGTTATATTGCAAATGAACTCCTAAATGCACGGTTCTTTCCTAAGAACTGACTTATATCATTAGGCAATTAAAAAGTATTGCTTTGAACCAAAAGCTTTTAATCAAGAGGAATACAACTTAAACACAGCTTAAAAATCTTGCAAATTCGGCACAGAGGGAACAGAATAACTGAGCTATTTTCTAAAGTATAATATGTTGTTTAGCAGGGGTGAAGAAACAAATAACTTGGCTCCCTACTATTTTCTTGAAACTCAAAGAGCAGTTTAACTACAGCTTGAACATTTGGCAAGATAAGTTYGAGCAAATACTGTTTATCTCAGAAGTTACTTAAGTCATCTGTCATTACCAAATTTCTCAGATTGCTTTACACTTTTCTAATTGTAAAACAGTGTCTTTATTCTTGAAATAAATAATTGGATAATTAGCTAAGATGAATCATCAGAGGATTCCAATGCTGTTCAAGTGTTCTTGTCAAAGGTGAAGCAAATTCATTTCAGCTTTGCCTCTGCAGCTTTCTGAAGAGGCTTTGATTTTTTTTCCCTGCTACATTCTTGGCAGCAGCCTCAAATTCATGAGTCCATACATCAAGTCAGTAGTTTAACAACAAATGAAATTAAATTCAAAGAAGGGAAACTAATTGAAGGACAGCAACAAAAGTGTTTGGTAATGTGCTTTTTAATATGGCATGCCACATTTGCATGATAATTTTTCCTTTTTAGCATGGAGCAGAAAGTGACTAGCTTAATGAGGGATTATTCAAGACAGGAACGAACAAAATGCATTCATAACTAAGAACAAAGATTGTATTATGAAACGGAAACAGGCAACTGCCGAGAAGTAACTCGGATGATTGGTTTATGCATTATGAATAAAAAGGTAGAAAAATATTTATATTAGTATTCACTAATGACTATATATACAAGATTGTTGTAATTAAAATTATAAATTAACATATTAAGAGTGCTTGTTTAATCACTTTGGGTCCTATTCACAAAGAAGACACTAATGTACATGCATGCAAAACAATGTGTGTTTTCAGGCCAGCAGCAACTGGCCCTCATATTTCTCTTCCACAACAAAGGAAAATATATGTTACTAATTACCTGTTTAATGGGTATTTGTGATTTCAAAATTGAGGCATAGTATTTTGTTGAAAAGCAATCTATGACAGACATAAACAAATGTTATATTGCCATGACAAATGGGATGAGGCTTTTGAAAAGGGCTTGCACTGGACCTTATTCGTGAATGGAAAAAATGGACAAATTACTCAGACTAAAAGGGTAATCAAAAAGAAAATGGCATCAAGGAATGTCAGACAGCCCAGAAAGCCCATCAGCATCATTACCCCAGTAAACCCAGAGGCAACTCCAAATCCACCAATACAACTGCTTGAGAAGTCTGCCAAGAAGCCAGATGCAGCTGGTGCTGGAAGARTATCTTCTACAAATTAGCTTCTGAACCCTATAATTGTCATCAAAAGCAAAGGATCAGTAATAAAATGTGCTGGGGCAAATGGCAGCAATCACAAAGCTATGCTTTGGTGTCTTGTAAAAATGTTTTTAAATTAAGTTTAAGAAAAACTAAAGGACAAATGAAAGACAAACTTAAYTGCCAAAAGTAAACTCAGTCACATAGTACKCAGTGAAACATAGCTGTATAGATTGTTTAAGGCACTCTGACTATCCGATATTGAGAAGTGTAGGATGAGCAATTGCTGTACTGGTCTAGTCCTCATTCAGCTAATTCCATCCTGTTGAAATGTCACAAATTGGTGAGGGCAGGAATAAAAGGTAAGTGTTTGCCTGCATGCCTGAAAAGTTTGGGAAACATGCATGCTTCATCTTCACAGGTGCTGCAAAGAATAATACAAGTCATTCATAATTTTAAGCAAATACATTGTTAAAAATTGCTTTTTATGAACCAGCTCTTTCAGTGGTACCAGCTAGTATAGCTTTCCTCATTCCAAGGAACCGGCTCACAGTATTACATAAGATATAACCATGGAGCACTTACAAAAATAAAGTACTTCTGAAAATAAAAGTATAGCCTACAACCTGATACCAATAACAGGCTGAAAGCTACTCTCAAAAATCAACAAGAATTTGAACCTGACAGAGCTTGAAGAAAGCAAAAAGGTAGAATTTGGCTCCAGATGTTGAGACAAAAAAAAAAGTATAATTACTGTCCAGTATTACTTTCAATTACATTCACGTAGCTCCACTTGACTTCCTTGAAGTAGCAAAGACAAAAATGAAGCTAAAATTTGGCTCCAAGTTTTCAAAGTAGTTAAAATAAGCTTCTTCCTTATTTATCAGCCAAGACTTTCAATAATGTAYGAACAATATCGCAGTACTCAGAGTATTTAAAATAGAGCAAGGAATGTGGAACGTACATGGACCATAAAAACATCCTTAGTTAACATTTGTAAGACCCATTGAAAAAGTAGAAAAGAAACACTTCAATGATTTGAGCCTTTAAAATCTAGCTATTTTTGTATTTATACCTGAACATACCAAATCTAGGGTCTAATTCTAGCCAGTCTCTGAGTAACAGGGAAGGGTTAATCCTCTTCTTCCATTGCCACGACATGCTTGCTTTGGTTTTTCATCCTAATATTGGACTACCACATCATGCTGATCTTCCAACATTATTTTCCATCATTGGAGTTGGTGATTAATCAGGTATACATATGCAACTTCTTTTATTTCTCATATGTCTTTCCTATTCTTTTTTTCTCATTTCATATTTATTTGTGACAGCTTCCACTCAGCTTTAATATAAAATAAAGTATTTCTTATGAATTCTCTATTTTGTTAGCTTCCTTCTCACATTCTCCTGGCCATAATGTATTCTTTTATTGCTATTTACAAATATTATGAGTTTGTGTACTGGATGGGAGTTCGGTTGCCAGCCTGACAGGTGCAAGGATGCATGGCTGATTTTGGTTTTCTTTCATACTCCTTTGCAGCTGCTCATGAAATATTCCAAGTACTGATGTCTACACTGAACCAGGTTGGAAGGTATCTACTTGTTATGTATGCTTCTGGATTATTTTAACTTAAAATAAGTTATCCTTTGAAAGATTTCACATTGGAAGAGCAAACCGTTGCTGATATTTCTGCTCACTTCAGTCTTGCTACTAAATTGTGACCCAGACTACAGAAGTCTTTCCTTTCTTTTCCTTTTTCTTTTCCTTCCTTTTCTTTTTCTTTCCTGTTTTCTTTTTCCTTTCCTTTTAAATTCTCTCAACTTTTCTTTCTCAGCATCGTTGTTTCTAATGATTTCATGCTTCTTTTCTGCCTTTGTTTTTATTTGCTGTGTCATTCCATATAAATAAGCATGTATCAAGAGAAAAAGAAAAATGACGTATTTCTAAGACTATCTATTTTCATAGCAAGTCTTCAAATTAACCTAATGAATATAGACATAGTCTAAAAATGACTTGCAACTTCTGTTGGCAAATTTTAATAGGAACTGGTAGTTCTAAACGCAAGCTAGTATAACTCTATTGGACATCCCAAAATTGCACTCATCAAGGTACCCATTGATTTAAATGTTCCATGTAACAAACCAGTATTCTCCACATAAAAATAGCTTCTCCTCCTAGAGATAGAGAAGAATCAGTATAATTCAGTATAACCTCTAGACCAACTTGGAATACAGTTAAAAGCTCCTGGATTGTTATAGTGACACTTCAGTCATGATGTCCTCCAAAAAGTTCCCTTTGCCAGAGCATAAGAGCGACACAGAGTCAGGGAAAAGTTTGTGCCAGAGACACATTTCATAAAACAGAATTCCTCAGCAACGCTAGAAAGGCAATTTTAATTTTTGCACCTTTCAGCAACACAAAAGGATATTAATAGACTAAGATTTGATCATCTATTTTTATAAATGACAGGAGCGGCTTCTCCTAACTTACTTTGCTCTAAGGTTGAATTTGCTCTGATTTAAAAGTAAACACGAGTAGTGTTTCTTCTAAATTTGCTTTTAAAAGACCATTTTACAAAAAATAATATTCCCAAATGGAACATGCATAAAAAAGTCTGAATGGAGACTCTTAAACAATTTTCTCCAGAAATGAAAAATATGAACAATGAATAATAAAATGCCATGTAAAATCTGTTTTATTCTTCAGTTTGTCAAAATTTAAGATATTGCATTAATACGCTTTAAAAACACGAAAAACCTTTTACCTACATGGCCTAGAACTGGTAAATGAGAAAAGACTACACTGAGAAACATCTAATAAATCTGGATATATCTATTATTCTATTTTGTATTCCCCTGCATTCCTTAATATGAGTGGTCCCTAAGTATTATTGCTACCAAGGAGGAGATGGTCAATAAACAAGCTGTTACTCATAACTAAGCTACTGTTTCTCAATATTTTAATAAATATACAAACACAAACTTGGATCATTTGTGCTAATAAGGTGTCTTAGGCCATACTTGTTTCCATGGTTATTAGTACAGACTGGAACTCTGTTCCTTACATGGCCGTGTGGTATTGAATAAAGTTATGCTCATACAAATAGGAAACTCTTTAGACAGCCAGCTTGAACCTTTAAGACGTTGCAGCATAAAGAAACAAACCGAAATTGAAAATCAGCAATTCGGAAAGAGAGAAGACTAACAACAATCTTTGTCCACTGAAACATAAGGACTCTACATCAACAAAAGAAATAAACCATATATCCTCCAATGGAGATCAAATAGAAAGGTATTTTAATAAGTAGATAAACAACAAATAGCACACTAAGGGTAATATTCCAACAGCCTAAATTCCACTTCAGTTCATATACATAAAGCTTCCCATTTACTGGCTCTAGGCCATTCCTTATTCCCTGCCTGAAAGCTCCTATATCTCTTCATTGATTAATTAGAGGGGCTTTGACAGAATTCAGGCAACTCAGATATGSTCCAGAGAGACAAGAAGAACATGTTGGATAGGCAGAAACTTTCAGATTTTTTTCCTTTGAGAGACAAAATTATCTAAGAAGTGATTTCAAAGACCATCATCACAACATCCCTGTAACAACACCACTAATTGTTTAACTGAAAATGCTAATACTGTGAAAGTAATGCTGTGTTTTAATGCCTGTACAAAAGGAAACTGTAGTGTTAAGTGGCCAGATCTCTGCAGGTGACCACCAATATGTCACATAGAAGGGATTTTAAGCTTAAGTCAAACCGAGTACCTTGTTTCAGGAATAAAAAGATTTTCCTAACAATTTTTCTCTCAAAACCCTTTTGGTCCTTTTATGTCTAAGAACTGAATTCATGCCAGTCTTTCCATCAAAGTAAATATAGGATTTCTCCATCTCTGTTCYATACTGATGCTTATTTTTCCCCAAATGTGGAGAAAGCTAGTATCTTTGAAGCCCTTGAAAAATGTGATTGAAATTATCTCAAATCTTGAAAAATTATTAAGGTACAGAGACACATAAACACAGTTTGTTAAGCATTGTTTCCTTAAGAAAGTATGATACCTACCAAATCTAATAAATATCAGAGAGTAAACCAACATTTCAGACAAGCAAACTCAAAGCATGGATGTTGCCTATGGTTTAGAGACACAAATGTACACACTATGTACACGTTAGAGCCTAAATACAAAAAACATTCAATTCATCATTCATGTTCAGCACGACATTTCACAGTACAGGCAATTTGTACGTCCTGTTGTGCAAATGTTACACATACTTAAAAAAAAAAAAATCAAAAACAACAAAGCTTAGCAGCATACATGAATGAAAAGGTTCGGCCACATTTATGTACAATTACAGTTTAAACAAACAGGAGCAAAAGAACCATATAAGTAACTTGCAATTAAGAGCATGGTACACAAATCCTACCGCCAAGGCAACATACCTTAAACCTGCACTGCAAAAATATTGTTTTGTTTTTGTTCTGTCAAGGTAAGCAAATAATAATTAAGCGAGTCGCTTTGTATTAATACAACACCCATCCCTGTCACTGTGCATCAAACTATGATCATCTATAATGGTATTCATTAGCAAACCGTGTGTCTGCTTTGCACTTTGATACAGACTGTTTCCTTACCAGCTGCCAAGGTTTGCCCTGTGCCTGGCTCACTGGTTACGCAACCAATTTGATTGCAGAGAGTAATAGTGAAGTTGTACAACTTGTACGGTTTTAATCCTGTCACCACGTAGGACAGCTCGTGAGGCTCAGCTATATGCAAAACCTGCAAGGCAAACATATTAGATGATGAYAGTTGGCTAACGTCATCAATTCAAAGGAATAGAAATGCTACGTTCACTAACATTTTGTTTCTGAATTTGCAGATTCCTTCGTTTGGACATGGAAAAGCTTGCAAAGACCTACYGAGGGAGAGGATTACTTTGGAGAATCTCAATAAGCTAGGATTTAAATGATTATACTTCCCATCAAACTGTTTTATGGGGTAACAATCCAGTTCCTGAGTGGATAAATGAGGAAACAAAGTTATTGCCTTGTAAAGCTGCTTGGTAGTGCAGCTATCACTACAAACAGAAGTGCAGGACAGAAGACGCTACAACGCAGATGACACCACTAAGCGATGAAATCTGACCGTCGCTGAATAAGTCACTTGATTAGCTGGCCATTACAACGGATGGGAGTAGGAAATACCTAGAGGCATATGAATCTGCTTTACTTTAGCATTATTTTAAGCTATCAGTTGGAGACAAGGAAACTGAATAAGATATTATACTTTAGATAAATTCTTTATCGGATGTTTATTTAGATGAAAAATCTCACAAGTCTGTGTCCAGAAGCAATTTATAAACAATTATATATTATCACAACAGCCCTAGAAGGTAGGTAGGCAATATTATCTCCATCTTATAGACAAACAAACTGAGGCCTATCTGTGATACCATTAAAAGCCTAAGTCAGCTCTGAACTGACACATACAGTGTCAGAGTACCTGATCTGCTCCCACACTCTGATTACAGATGATGTTTCTTTGCTTGTTCCTAAGCTTTTTTCACTATTACTGCCATGGTACTTGTTTGCAAAACCCACTTATTCAAAAATTAAAATAGCATTTTAAAAATCATTTATTTAGACTTTATAAAATGGTTTGTTTTTATAATAGGTTTTCAAAGACTTGTCTATTATCCAGGAAGCTAGACAAGTTTTTTTTTTCTTTCTTTCTTTCTTTCTTTTTTTTTTTTTTTTGGGATCTTATGGTTGTTGGGTTGTTGGGGTTTTTTTGTTTTTGTTTTTTTTAGTGAAGGCAGAGATTCCTACAAAACATGACTTTAAGCATATCAACAAATACTGCAATAATACAGAATTAGACCACATAAAGATTAAGGCAATTTAAATGATGCTGCTTAATCTGGCCCCTCCTGCTTTGGAATCCTACCCACCGCTGAGAACAAGCAATTTCAGCACCACCACTTAAAACCTAAAAACAATGTACAACATTAGAGTGTAATCAAGAAAATGACAAACCGAGAAGTTAAAAAGATCAGAGGATGTACAGCAATTGGGCAAATAATTTCATCAGGATATAACGGAATTGAGAAGGAAACCAGACTTTATCAATTTTCCTATTATCAGTTAGAAAAAATCATATTGCAACAATAATACCTGGGAAAATGGTGGCAAGAATTTTTGTTCAGTCATCAAACTTATGCTGTATCCAATCACTTCTCCTCTTGCCAAATTATCTTCAGGTTTTTCCCAAGACACATTGAGGGAATATGGTGAAAGAGGGAATACTGATGGAGATGGCATGAATACTGGGGCTGAAATCAAATGAATACAGTAACATTCATAACATAAATGAGCAATGTGTCATGCAAGCTTTCTTACTGTATTTGTAAAACACCATCTCTTTTATGGACTTTTCAGGTCCAATTCCTTTTTAACCAACTTTTCAGGTATAACTGGAATTTTCATGTTATTTTGAAACTACATGAAAAGTATCTCACTCACCCATCATTCTCCTGTTTCCCACCGTGGCCACGAATGCTGATTAAAACTCGGCCTATGTCTTCAAAGCTCTACTAATCAACACTAAAGTTCTAAACCCTGTACCAGGTAGGAAGTACACATAAATAAAAAGGTTTGAAGAAAAACTTTGGGTAACTTGGGAAAAAACCGATAAAAGCAAAAGTGTTCAATACTTCAGCATCTTAAAAGCAATTTTGTTTGCTGGGCCAGTTTAGAATTAACATGTCTCTCACTTCTTACAAAACAGTTCCCTTGTCTTCCATTGCTAAATCTGTAAAAGGATTGTTTGCACTGCAGTTAAATCCCCACCTGATTACTCTGTAATAATAGCATACCAACTCACAGCACTTCTGTTACGTACAAACMACCACACTAATGGACCTCTTCCCAAATACAATTTAACACTTTTATGACATACCGTATTTAAGAACAGATATGCACAGAGACTCGTTTTGAAAGGGGAATTAGTTTAGTCTGCTATTTTTTCAGGAGTAAATGATTGAGGACATGATTTTCAAGCTATCTGTAAACAAAAGTATCAGTGATGTAACATAGACGTTTAATCGCAAAACACAAGCTTTATCAGCCTAAAAGATCAGATTTCTCATATAAGGATTTAGATAAATATCCATTATTTCAGAATAATATGCCAAATGGAAAGTACTTATTAAAATCTGGTCATAAGAACTGTTGTGAACTGATTGAACTTCTAAAAAAAAATCAGTCCATATTATAATACTTGGCCTTTATACAAGCATATAAGTAGTTTTAAGTGCTACATACCTGAAAAAATAACCCTCAAGTTCTTCAAAAAAAAACTTTTAAATGATCAAAGCTAAATCTAAATGACCAAATCCTCAGCTCAGGAAAACTTATTTGAATCCCCTTCCAGCACATACATACTTTTCCGGGCAAAATTCCTAAATCATCCTAACTCATTACAAATTGGTGATGAAAACAATCTTCTCTCATATTTTCTCTTTTTAAAGAATATATAAATAAAATAGTGGGGAAATCAAAAACTGCCTAGTAGATTTCACAGTCTTTTAGTTCTGAAATTTTGGTTCAAGTGGCAGAGTTTATTTCTTCAACAGCATGATTTTATTGGTGAAGAAATTTTTTTCCCCATCACATACTAAGTTCTGAGAGACTCTGACTTCTTTTCAATTAGAATCACAGAATTGGTAAGTCTGGAAGGGACCTCTGGAGATCACCTAGTCCAACCCTTAAACAAGTGGCCCATATGGGGATTGAACCCATGACCGTGCCATTATTAGCACCAGGCTCTAACMAACTGAGCTAAACCTAACTTAGTTAAAAATGAGAAAAATGCATCCATTTTGAATCATTGCTGAATTACTCTTATTGACCAAACCTTAAAAAATGCATTCCAATTTGTTTAGTGAACAAATTCAAACCAGCACTTACTTGCTTCTGCTGTTCGTCCTGATACCCAGTCTGAAGATATGCTACCTGCCATGTTTACTGCTAGCACATAAAATTCATATTCTGTGAATGGTTCAAGATCAGTGACTATGGTACTGGTCTGAGGCGGAGCCAAGGCATTTTCATTAGCAGACTCCAAAACCGGTTGAGGACTGAGCCATCCACTGCTTTGGAAAACACGAATTTCAGGAGGAAGAAAGTTCCCATCTGATTTTAATTTTTCTCTCATGTAAAGTTCATATCTTATAACTATACCTAGACAAAAATGCAAGCCAGAAAAATTAGTGTATTAAAACTATTTTTAGAGTTCTACTAAAATATCAGTGCAAATACATTTAAAGTCCTAACAAACAAATAATGAATAAATACAGAAAATATGTCAAGTTTTTTTTTCTTTCTGTTATTTTTATCTAAATATTCACTTTTACATTTTTTTGGACTACACTCTTTATTTTCCCCTCCATATAATTTTAGAGTTTGCTAGTAAAGTTTGCTGACTTACTCCACAAGTTTTGCTATCTGTACTTGAAAGAAATACACTAAAGTTCTGACCAAATGTAACTGGCAACAAGTTCAGGCCTCCGATTTTCAAAGGAACATTTTCTTTTTGTTTTACATAACAGATAGGACAGTATTTGAGCAGCAGTTAACTGCTGACCTTTTAGAAGAGACTATTGGATAGGAGGGGTATGTGTTTTCCATCAAACCTACATACCATGTAGGCAGGAAGGTCTCACCACTTCAGAAAATAAAACTTCACTATTACAGTAGAAAGTGATACATGACCTAGGTAGGATTGTGGAAGCAGTCTAGCTCCAGGAGCACACAGAGAGCTGACTGCAGATTTCCCAAATGAGAAAGGAGAGAGACATTACAAAGCCAGAAGATGGCTAATTAACGTACAGTGTAAGTATTTGGGGMTGTACGCATGCACAGAACTGCAGAGGTGGCTTTGGAAAAAGGGCTTTTCTCCTTGTCTTCTAAGAAGATGAGGACATCTGACCAGACATTGAAGGAAACAGAGGAGCATTGCTTAAAACTGCCTGTGCTGTTAATTAACAGCTATTTTAACCTAAAGATAATTGAACTATTGGTACTTTGTTATTCACTGCCATCACTGGAGGGGAGGATAACAATTATATACTAGTGAGTTAAAACAAACCATATACTGAATATAATATATCTTTTTAAATTTTAGAAAGCAATACAACCATGATACTAGCTCTTTGGCACAACAGCATGGAAGCCTGTCTGTAATRCGGGTGGACAAATTCATGCGACTTTTCAGCTAGTTAACATGGGATTCCAAAGCCAAAAAAAAACCCATAACGGAACGGTTTCCAGTATAGGGGAAACTAGAGTCAACAACCTCTACACATCTAAGATAYGTTCTCTAGTTGCTAGCTCAAGATGAAACCTGTATCTTATTTTTCGAGCTTTCCCTGTTATTGGCACTAGTTATACCTAACCATTCCTACACATGCCAGAATCACATTCTCACTTTGCTGTGAGTGCTCCATTACACCTCTATGCTTGTGAAAAGATCTGTTTCCAGCAGCCGCTACTGAAAAACAGCTCACCCCTGCAATAGCAAACAGAGGCCTATGTGCTACAAGTATCAGTTTGGAAGAAGGATAATCAGTCCTCCTTCCACTTTCAGCTGTTGAGGAAAAGTAAAAACGGAATCTAATGGCTGAGGTTGGTTTTATTGACCCCCATATGAAGACAGATCGGGCAGGCACAGCCACCAAACTATGAAGAGTATATGCCATGGGTTGAGCAGAAAGTACTAAGAGCAAGTATCATGATCTACGTTGTAGGTACTGCCCCTCCAAACATATAGACACATTCTTGTGTGGGCATTCTTAAGTCTAATCTGGAAATATTATGCAAATAAGATTTTCACAGAGGAAGGTGAGCTCCTCCATAAACAGATGCTCATTCTGTGAACAGATAAGAACACTTGTTTAAACAAGTGCAAATATTTGTGTGTGTAATTGAAAGTTCACAAAGCTCAACTGTATATATATTAAAAATAAAGTGTTTAACAGTAAAATATGTGGCATCACAAAAGCATCTTACAACAGCTGTGTTCTCAGACTCAAAAACCTGAAATATTATTAGGCAAGTTAGACCAGCAAGTCTTGGCAATGGCCTAAACCCTAATAAAGTTATGCTGGTAATAGAATTAGTTACTACACATGACGGATGGTTTTAAAAACAGACTTCTCTGTTAATTTTTAGATTTTTCTCATAATTGTTACCTACTTATTTATTCTCTGTACAGCCATATTACCACATTTGTCTGAACTCGGCGATCTGGCAAATTAGGAAGAAATTGATTTTACTGTAAATGTTTAATTATAGATGTGATTTTTTTGTTGCAGCAGATGCCACTAATGGCTAAATTCTCGTCCCATCACACTCAGCTAGAGTTCTGGACTCCAGAAGAACAAAATACAGACTCTGACAATACGTTGAATGGTGTCAGGCAAATGCAGATGCTGCCTTACTTTATTCACTGTTCATGTCTCATGGCTAAGGATATTCTAACTAGATTTGAAAAAATACTGCTTTTTCTTTGCATAGTCTTTGATTTAAGAAAGTAAGCATCGTATGTCCTACCGTTTGGCTTCTCAGGTGGTGCCCATTTCACAGCCAGTTCCGTAGAGCTGATGATATCTATAACAGGTGGGTGTAACCCTTCTGGAGGAGCTTGTGCAGTAATTACCATTACTGGCTGGCTCTTTAAGCAGCCTCCACTGGTACATGCTTCCACAGAAAAAACATATTTTGTAAATGGAATGAGATTCCAAATAATTGCTGAGGTTTTTAAACCTTCATACTGGCCACAAGGCTGGAGATCAACCAAGCCAGTACATGTCAAAACATATTTTTCTATGGGCCCAGAGTCATTTGAAGGGATTGTCCAGTAAAGCAAAACAGAATGATGACTAACAGGAAAGACTGGGTTTAAATGCAAGGTTCCTGTAGGTATCCCAGATTTTGTTCTGTACGTCACAGAGGCACTTCTAGTAAAACCATGAACATTGCTGGCTTGGAGGTAATAGGAATAGAAGGTATATGGAGATAAAGCAGTATCAATGAACGTCTGAACACCTAAAAYAAACAGGTGAAAAAAATTTAATACACACAAAAACCTTAATTTGCATAGTTAAAAATAAAATCTTTCAGTTCCTAACTCCAAGGTGTAAGATATTTATGCCTCCTTGCATCCTCTTCTTCCTGAGATCACTGACTGTAACTTTCACCATAACTTTTCAGGGGGTTTTCTTTTTTTTCAAATAGGAAAATAAGCCTCCTGTTTTCCCCTTATTTTCTTCCACTGTACATTGGCATCACTATAGAAATATTTTTTCCACTTAATTCCTGCTTTAATCATGAACAAGATTAACAATTATCTTATTATTCATCCTTCACTTGCAAATAATTATTTTGGTTGTAAATCATCACCAATATTAGCAAAGTGGCTTTAGAAAGATAGACATTCTGCAAATTTTCACACCCTTGTTTTTGATTCATGTGTAAAGCCATATATTTCACCTTTCCATGCTTTCAATTCCTTGTTTCTAAAATGGTACTTGATGGGTCATTTGTAAAGCACTTGATCTTGAATGAAAAGTGAAATATAATTGCAAATAACTACTRAACAGGTATATCCCAGACCGTATTTACTTTCCTCAGCCTCCACTTTTCATTACTTTAGGCAGCTTTTTAACAACAGGACCATGAAGACCTTCAGGGTTTATCCCAGACGCAGTTATACACCTCAGCCTGTATCCAGCCATGGTACAAAATGTGTATAAATACAATCATAATACCATACATGGTTTTGTCTTAAGAGATAGTAGACAGTGAGTAATATATTACGTGTGAGATCATGGAGATTCTTAAACTTTTGCAAAACAGGTATTTCTATATCCTCTCTGTGCATTTGCACTGGCAGGCCAGTCCTGAGTGGAGGACCTCAACGTTATTMGTATTGCTAGATATTCAAACCTTGACAAGCAGCAGTGTCAGYCCAGTAATTGCCTACAGCATTTCAACTACCTGCAATGATCACATATGTGTCGCTGGGGTCCAGTCATAAGAAGCCTGGGTAGTCTCATCTTCGTGCCTTTGAAACCTTGGTATTTCAGGCAAGGTTCCAAAATGGCTGAGCCAGCTGTAGCAGTGGTTATTGGGATATCAATGTGCATTACGAGAAATTGGATTGCAACCAGCAAGTTTATTCACTGCAGATGAACAACTGATCACCAGATGGTAACTTTATTTCAACAGGAATATAGGCTAGATAAAATTGGATAAAAYCAAAAAGTAGAAGGTTCTATGTTCCCCTGGAAAATAATCCCACCATCTATTTAATTACCTGTATAAATAATTAGAACCAATGTGATTTGGAGTTAGAATCACAAGTAGCTTTGTGTGGGAATTTCCTGTATTTTAGAGCAAACATTTCATTTTATCCTCAAGACTGGTATCTCCTGAGTTTCTGGCTTCTGAGAGCACAGTTAGCAAAACATTAATTTAATTGGGTATTCTGCAATACTATCAGCCCGATCATCCAGCCAATTGAGGGGATTATTCTTAATTTTCCTTCAAAAAGTTCAATGTTTCTAACTCTCATAAGATCATTATTCATCAAGTTGCACTCATCTGGCATTTCATGAGCATTACAGATTCTGCACTATACTGAGAACAAAGTAATAGAATAGTGTCAAAATAAAACAGAGTTCTGCCACCAGAAACAAACTGTTCTCAGTATTCAAATACCATTCAGTTGATGATTTCCTGGCAATTGCCCTAATTAATGATGTGAAAATGTCAGAAATGTCTTTTTAAACTAAATCTATATTTTTACAAAATAATGGTTTGTTAAATATAAATATGCTAGTGTCTGATTACCCAGCTAATATAAATTCAGAATTGTTTAATCTTTACATAAATCTATAAGTACAGCCATGAAATAACATCCTCAACAATGCATGCTTTCAAGTACATTACAGAGCATAAATTTATGAARACAAAATATATTAGCTTTACTTTTGAAATGACTTCATATTTTTAGTATATTTAGGCTTTTAAAGCAATTTAAGGGATTGGAATATTTTCTATTAGATCTCCAAGCTTTGTTGTCATGTTTCTTCCTCTTCTCACAGTCACTTAATCCCAGGCATATATGGGTCACATACCTTCCTTCACAACATGTACTGAAGAGTGTCCAAATATACAGCATCAGCCACACATTGTAATCAATTGCTAGAAATACTGAAACACAGTAGCTTCCTCCAGAACATGAAAATACTAAGCAAACCAAAGCATCTGTCCTTCCACTGAATAAGTCAATAATTTTTTTCCTCCCGAGTTCATAGCAATACTAAGAAAGACTTATTTTCTGCAAAATATTAATGCTACATTGCTCTGAAAATGCAGCAAACTAAAGAAACTGTTAGAATAGAAATCAAAGCTTAGTTAACCACACCTGTTTTCTTCAAAACAGTTGTGTGCAGTATATACAGAAAAACAGCATCCAAATTCAGATCCTTTTCAGTTAGAAGAGGATCAAGAGTAACACAAAATGGCCTTTTCCAGCCAGGACAGAATCCTGAACCCTTGAGGACTGCCTTCTGAGGATGCCTTTGCAAGCCTCAACATGAGAGGAGTGGTGCTGCGAAAGGAAATTAGGAGCTACACTGATAGCCTACAAAAGGTGCTAAAAGTTAGAGACCACAAAAAGCTTTCCTAATCTGTTAACAGCTTAAGATTGGGAAGATGAAAAAAGGCGTTTTAAACACTGTATGGTCTCTTCCATTTCCTGTAATTCTGCAATTAGCATTGCACCTTTTTGGTTTCAAAGCATATGAATATTTGCAGGAAGCRCTTTCAGAAAGTCAATTCTTCAAAGCGCTTCAAACTCAAAAGTAAAAAATTATTGGCCATTTGGGGTGATTCAGTTTACATGGGTTTAGTCTGAGCTGTCCATTTCTTTCAAATAAAAGTAATAAGCATAACAGTCCACTAAAGGAAAATGGAGTAACGTATTCAAAATCTCAGTGAACAAAAAAGCAGGGAGAGCAGAAATAATAAATAAATGACATTCATATGTACATACACAATCACCTAAAAATCTTTGATGTCTTCTTCTTATAACTACTTACTATAAGGATAATAGTCTTCGGTTGTATAAATTTCAGTCTCATCCCTATATAACTGGTAGGTAAGTCTGTTAGAGTTTGGAGAGTCAGGCGAGCTCCACCGGAGGCTGATAGCAGAAAAATTGAGAACTTCTCCTGTAGGAGGAGGTTGTTGAAACGGAGCTAAAACACACACATATGGAAAGAGAGCATTTAAAAATAAAAGTATTCAATAACCACAAAAATAAAATTAAATAAAATTGAAAAGGGAAATGTGTTTTTTTTCTTCAAAGAAGTACTTTCAAGTAAACATATGGTCACCAAGGCCAGACATTATTAAACTAAACTGATCCATCCAAATGCTCTCCAATAAAGCTTTTTATCCACAAATTTAACATTCATCCCCCCAAAATTACAGCAAGCGTACTGCAGTTTTCCAGAAAATCATTTCTTCCTTTTCATTTTTATATATTTTAAGAACTCTGTAAAAATGGAACATGTTTATCTGGTCACATTGTTGAAGTCTTTAATTCAATCATCATTTCTGTTTTCAGAGAATTATTTCCATTAGCTTATGCCAGGTGCCGCTTATCTGCCTCTCATAGAATAGAAATACAAAGTCCACAAACTAACTAAAATATTACGACAGTGTTATAATATTTAATTAAATCCATAAAGAACAAAAAGGGCCAAATTCTGAAGGTTATTTAGACAACTCCCATTACTTTCACTGGAATTTAAATCTATTGAGAGTGCRGTGTATAACTTTTTAATGAATCAGCTCGAGATTCTGTTCTTATTCATGAAAGTACTGCTCAAAAAAACAATTCTGAATTTCACTAGCCAAAAGTCTCATGCTGTAAGAAAGAGAAGTCAAAGTTCCTCCTATGTCCCTTTTGTAATTCAAATGTATGATCATGGWGTTTTCTGAGACAGGGGCTATTATTTAGAAAAAAAATTTATATGCGTTGATATATACACACACATAGGCACGTATGTGCACGCAAATATATTTATGTTATTATTCAAGCCAGAGCATGATACCATATTCTGCTATGAAAACTCCAGGCAGCTTATTATTACTAAGGAAAGCATTTCTCTGTCACCCTCAGTATACCGTGCAYTAACACGGAACAAGATGGTCCTTTTTGGCAGATAATAAATAGGTTGACTCAAAGGTGCACTTGCCATTTCCCTGCCCTCTTTTCTAATCCCTTCTACTTCCACTGAGGCAGTCTGGAGTGAGCAATCCTACACTTCCACTAAACATAGCAAGAGATATAAGGCCTTTTATACTGTTTGATCATACTCTGAAACCTGATAAGGTTTTGGAAAAAAACAAGGGGGTGCAGATATAGGAAGGCAGTACAGAAACCAACACAGAGAGTAAGCTATCAAAATTGGATCCAGAACCATGCAGTAAGTTCTCCCTTACAATCAGCAGTACAGGAAAATATTAACAGTAGAAACGTGTCTTTTCATTAACTTTTTCTCCTTCTATTCATAAACCATCCTCATCTTCATTATGTGGAGATTTGCTTACAATATGCAGTTCACCAAAAGATAATTATGCAAATCTGTCCAGCCAGACTAGTAGGAGATAAGCAAACAGTGAATCTCTGGACAGGAAAGCAACATGAGGACTTCCAGCCTCACACGTGACAAAAGTAGAGAATTATGTCAGTATCAGTGGGTCTGACTACTTGTGGGTTTTTATCAAATACCTAAAATGCTAGTTAAATATCACTAAACAGAGTAAGCTAAAGAAAAGCCCTGTTCCTACTGCAATCTCTCAGCCAAGAAATATGAGAAGGTATTTCTAGCGTCCATTGGATTGAGCACAAACAAACGGCATCCGAGAGTCTATAGGAGCAAAATCTGAGAATCAAAGGAAACATGTGCTCCTAAATCCCTTTGGCACTTTTGAATGTTTCCGTCCACAAAATATATGCCTACAAGACATGCTACTTGAGCAACCAAACGAACTTACTGAAATACTCCTTTATTCTCCATTCTCAGTCTCATGTTATTGTACGTTGCTCCCACTTTTATGTTATTTTACAGTTTAGATGTGTAAGCAAAGTATTGTATTTCTAGGTTTTTTATGCAGCATCTAAAATATTGCTGGGCAGAAATACTAAAAAAAAAAAAGTCTTTTTTTTAAGAAAAGATTTATTGGGACAATGATAGCAACTTATATTTGCTTCTGTTTGCAAAGAGGTACAACAAATAATGTGTGTCAACACAATACTGTGTTACAATGAAAATAATCACAAATAGCAAAAGTAGGCATTAAACCAAACATCAAAGTTAGGCAAAGCTCCATATCTAGGCAACAAGTTAAGACATTTTGATATGAAAAACTAAAAGATTGCAATTGCTATATCTTTTATGTCCAGAAGAGGACTCCGCTTGTCATTTAGAATACTGCCTGAGCTGTTCCCACATTTTCCAGCTAAAATCTATGATATTATTTATCTATGGCATGTTATTATTAATCAATTTTATAGTTGAATTGCCATTGACCTTTATCAAATGTATATCCCAACATAAATAAGTAGGTTGGTTTATGTTTGTAAAGCACTTTGAAGATGAAGAGCATCATAAAAGTGCCATGTATTATTATTATTATACATTCAGTTGAAACATCCTACATTTTTTTAAAGACACAACAAGCCAATCAACTATCTGCACAATGAATAGATACTGTGTGTTCTACAGAAGAGTACGGGGAAAAGCAAAATATAACTGTATCTAAACACTTCTAAACTTTGAGCAAAATCACCTCTGAAAACAAATCAGTCTCTCTATTCCATCATATTTATAATACTATGCATTATGCAATGTATATTATTTGAAATTTAAACTAATTTACAATAGAAAAACAAACTGGAATCAAAGTGAGAGCTGTCTGTTCTCATAAATGTACTCTGTGTATGTGCATTTCTGCTTGCAAATCTATAACATGCATATACCACAATGATGAATATGATATAAATGCCTACGCAGAATAAATAAATAAATATTATGCAGGAGGAGGAGCTAAAAACATACTTCAGAGATTACTTGGGAAGGTCTAACGCTGTAGAATGTTGCACTGTACATAGTTAACTCAGCTAATCCTCACAGTAGTACCTGGTCTGTTCATTACTAATCGGACCCACTCAGAGAGATCGGCAGAGCACCTCACTAACTGACCATACTGCTTCTAAGACTGGGCTGTTACCTTTGTASAGCACTACGATGCGTCACGTAAATGTAACGCTACTTGTCCAGAACCAGCTCAGGTGCTACCAACACAGCCTGGCATTTTACAGTATGAATGTCCTCAAAGCCCTTTTCTGAAAATGGAACTGAAAAAAACATCTCTCTACATACAACGTTTTTCCTCTCCTTTAAAATTTCGTGCCAATATAGAGACTATGGACTGGTGGGCAAACATGAACATTTAATTTTAACTAATTATGACCTAAGCAAAGGCCGTTTCCCTTCATATCGAGACTCACTGCCAGGGCAGAAGTGCAGATGTTCCACTGCGACATGATTCATTTCAGTTCCTGATCTGATATTCAGCATAACATTAGCCCCTCCTCACACATGCCAGCTCAGGGAGATCTGTTTCACTACACTGCATATTTTCCCAAATTGACTGAAAAAGCTCCATGAAGAGACAAAGCTACACTGCACTGAGGACCAAAAAYTCAAGTTAATCACAAGGTGAATGTTCACAACATGATTGCAGGAAAGAAGGTTAAGCTCCAAGCTGTGCAAACRCTATTGTGTTCCTGTAAGCAAAAAGTGAACTCTGCATTGGTCRCTGCAAAGGAGGTGGTGGGAAGCGCAAGGGAACTTTGGCCCATTATTTCTCCCCGGCATTAGATTCATAAATATAAGTTTTGTGAATGATACAAAGCATTCTGTACATCTTTCCAGAAAATACTCCTAAGATACTTGTAATGAAGAACTTCAAGGAAGTTTTTTTTTTTTTTTAATGGAATAACTTTCCAATAAATATGGGGGAAAGAACAAAAAAAAGCCCCCAAACTGTTTTTTTTTTATTGTAAAACTAATCTAATACTCACTAAATCAATAAAAAGCACTAATTTTAAAGACATGCTTTTAAAACTAAACATCCACTTACTTTTACTGCAGCCAAATAGGTTGTGGACATCCAAATTACTAGCATTGGGAACACAGTTGTCACATTTCAAGCCAGTTACAAATTGTTTACAAACACACTGTCCAGTAACAAGATGACAAGTCCCACTAATGGCTCCTGCAGGATGACAATTACAATGCTGACATCTATAAACAAAACCAAATCAAGAAGTGATCAAAACACATTAACACTTCAGTTAAGCACAGTAGGGTTTTTAGTAGATTCTTTTGTCTTATGTAATTAAAAAATCATAAACAGTTCAGTAGCCTGAGACACAGTAGAAAATCAAAATATTACCCTTATTAAAAAAGTAACTTCAAAATAAGGTGCCTATTACTGAAACAAACATTAAAATCCCAATAGACTCTAATTTGTATAAAACTGCTTAGAAYTAACAGAGGTTTCTCTGTTGTATATACTGATCTATATACAAAATACATAATGTTTGATAATAACCACATTATGAACTAATCCTGCAGCACTTACTCATACAACCATTATTGCATAACTGTAGAGTTCAGAATGATACATATGTAACCAGCTTCAAAGCTGTCTGCAAAAAACATTCTAACTTGAAGGAAACTAGGCTTTTTGTGAAAAAAAAAATAATCAGTTAAGAATTTCTTGTCCGCAAAAGCAAATATAAGCTGCAAAAAAAATTACATAGCACAAATGAA
>NW_028185706.1:156317-217340 GCF_003343005.1 Rhea americana | reverse complement strand
AAAAAAATCTCAAACTAAAATAGAGAAAAGAAACACGATGGCAGAAAACTAACTACTATAATACTATAATGGATAGCATATTTTCTTTACTGCCTGATATTAAAACTGAAAATAATTCAAAAGAATATGTAATTAAACGTGTAAAGTAAAATCATAATTTAGTTTAGAAAAAATAGAGCATCAGTATCATACAAATGTCACATTTCTCTKGTGCAGATCTCTGGCATTAGTGGCACACTGTTTCTGTATTAATTTATGCTTTGGGTTTTGCATGTGAAAACTCTCATGATCAACTTGCTTTTCAGTTGATATACTATTTTCCCATTGACATTCATTTATAATATAGATATTGATGTTTGATTCTGCAAGAATTCAAAGACTTGCAAAATCTTAGAAGYTGAGTAATCTTTCTCTTATTGCAAGCACAACATTATTGGGCAGTAGCATATYACCTGTTCTAATACAGTCCATCATTATTAGTCAGAACAGAAACAGTCAATGGCAAATAAAACATAATACTTCAGATTCTAATTTCACCATCTTTTATTTGCTGCAGATTTAAAGAGTTTTGAAAAAAATCAAGGACTGGGAGAAGTCTGGGACTGTGCAGTATGCACTCATCCTCCTCGCCCTAGGCTYCACAAGTTCCTTTCTCAGGCACCAGCAACATCAGCCTAGTGGGAATCTTAAAGTACCTCAAGATAACGAAGTGGCAGAAGGCCATTAGAAAAGTCCAATGGAGAGACAATCATACCATGTCCCCTATGCTCTGCTAAGTCAAAGACTGTTCTAGAGTTATTGATTTATATTTGGCTGAATTTCCCATGGCCAGTTTCACCAAGTCCAAGGAAATAGGTGACAGTATCTTTAGTCAAGACAGTTCCCCATCTTCCCAGTCACCATAACCACCTTGTTCTATCTCCTTCTATCTATATGAAGGTAGAAATAAAAGTGAGTTATGTTGTAGGTATTGGCTTTTAAAAACAAGAGAGAGAGGAGGGGAGGGAAGGGGGAAACTGGAACATTAAGCCACTAAAATTCAGGTCAATAATCAGTGAAATAGACATTAAATGTGACAGATTTTTAAACAAGTTTAAGAAAACTCTTCACATATATTTCTGCCCATCACAGAGCTCTCTTTATTAGAGTTCCTCCACTCCATGACAACTCTTGCTGTGTGATCTCCTGGGTAATCATTCAACACCCTTAAAAAGGCTGATAAAAGCTAAAGCTGCAAAATAAGCTGCAAATTTGTTTTATGGACTAATATTCCTTTGGGAACAAATAAAATACATTCTCTCTTGGAAACCACTATACTGTAGTTTGCTTTCTTTTATAGTCAAGAGAAAAGGGCAATTTTTTCAAACTGTATTAAGTCTTTTCATCTGCAGGCAGTGCATCCAAATCCCCCTTCAAACAGAGGTTTTGCTTAGACTATTTAAATGTCATGACTGAAAAAATGGTTTAGTTAGAGGCAAAAAAGAAGATAGAATTATTTGCTCAGCAATGTAATATTTTATTATTTCATAATTTCATTACATGATGATACTGAGTATGTATAGTTTGTGAGCTTTTTATTTAAACAAGTGTCTCAATACATAAATAGTAAGAGACAATCTTCTCTTAGTATTCCCTGTATATTACTGTACCTCTTATGAATAAGGGTCCCCTGAGCCTTCCAGTTTTCATTATCATTCACATATGAGATAATCAAACTCATTTTACWTACACACACATTTACAGTAATAGTTTTCAGTGCTTGACAGTATGGGGATTGTTTTTGCTTGGAAGAGTTGCATTTTCTTCTAGGAAAAGTGTAGATACCCTACCTCCTTCTATACWGATTTAGGTCCTGATCATGCAAATAACAGCATAGAAGTCATCCTATTCAATTCTAAAGTGTTACTCGCATGTATTTGCAGGATCGTGAAGACATATGCACTACTTCCYTTAACTGCAGGACACTAGAATTGGCTTTACTTTTATGCATAAATCATGCTTTTCAGCACTCTAAAATCAATTGAGGATTTCAAAGAAACAATTTTTTTTGAAATATTTAATTGTATATGAAGTATTTTCAGTGTTCTTGTTAAATGCTACTTCAYCAAGATACTCTAAGTCAAATATATTTGAGTTTTATTAAAACAGAATTATATATAATCAAAGAAGACGGACTTCTAAAACATGGAAAGAGAAACGCCAGACCAAGATGAATTGCAATATTGATTTTGTGAGGATAAATGGTTTTTGTAATATTAATATAGAGAAACCTTTATTACATTGACTCTCTAGGTGCAGTTAGAGCCTCTCCAGCAATCTGTTTAAAATCTTCATTTTTCATCCTTATGGGAAAACCTCACTTGCTAAATGGATTTCATAAACAGTAATCTGTCAAGATATATATATATAGATAAACAATTTGCGATGTTCATTGACCAGTTCATTACAGTAAACAATACAGAGGTAAGGCATCTYATATATGTACCAATGCCCACAGCCACTGAAGATCTGTTCAGACTACTGGCAATATCCAGAATCTCAATTCCTTAACAGTTGAGGAAATTTTCCTGCTTTATAAACTGGAATRCATTAAAAAAATACAGAGTTCCTGGTTTATCTTACAAACCTCACAAAATTAATGCACGCAYGCACWCACACACACATTCCTCTGAGACCAGTAGGATTTCAAAGGCTCACAGTCTTTGCAYGTCATGATAGCAACACGAAGTCTCTGTATACAACAGCAGAAAAGAACCAAAAGTTAAGGCAAGTATGTCTTTGCCACTACAGAAGGCCCCCACTGTGTTTTATTCTGTAAACCCAGATTACTTAAAAGATGCAAGGACTGTTTTCTTCACAAAGTAAAAAAATACTTTTTCTTTTTTTAAAGAGGATTTTAACATTCAGAAGAAATGATAACAAATAAAGCCCTAGATTATGATTTTTAGTGAACAAATGTTTCTGCCCAAGGAACAGAGGTACATTGCCCAAGTAGTTGTTAATCAGAATGAAGTCAAGCGTATGCAACACTAGTTAGTCATGTTGCTTAATGTACTATCAGAGTAGTCTTCAAYATTGTCATGATGATTACGGAATGTCAAGGCATTAAAGCCAACTTTGATTCAAATTCCTAAACTGTAAAAACTTCCTATCTTTACAGCAAGATGAGCTAATGCTTTGGATAGATAATTCTAGCTATGCTATATTTTGAATCTCAGAGGACAGATGAAGATGCAAGTAGTTGGAGCCCACTGTTTAGTGCAGGAGAGCTGTTGCTTAATAGCGACTAAAATTTTCCCATTGCCTGCTTGCCTGCTTAAATGGAAAAGAAAATTCAATTCAAATAATTTTTTTAAATTACTAAAAAAAAAAAGGAAGATGCATTTAAAAGGGAACTTTAATATTACACAGTTTTATCCCTTGTCATTAGAAGTGAGAGGAAGTGAAAATAGGAAGTCTTTATTCCTACAGATTACTTAATGGCTATTAACAGATGCCTCTCTGACCCACAACACTAAAAAATAATTTAAAAAAAATTTCCTAACGAATGACTGTAACATAAAGTGAAAAATCTGCAGAATAACRTGAAGTAAATGCAAGAAGACATGGAAAACCACTGCCTAAAAGCATCTCAACCCCATACTTCCCGGGGGAAAGGAGCACAGAACATTGTGCAGTTTGTTTAAGCCTGCTTTTTAAAAAGGCAAAAATACCAAAGATAAAAATACTTTGCTACCATCATTCTGTATCAAAATATGATAGTATTAGAGCTGTGCAATCTTACTGAACAACATTTAGTGGGAGGATTTGGTARGAGTGTGAGGATTAGCAAGAGAAGATGCGGGAACAGAAAAACAGAGCAACAGGCAGAATAACAGCACACCACCTATAGATATATTTTACCACTCAGATTCCAGGGAACATATCCATATAATATAATCCATATCCATATAACTTTATTGTATACAAAGACCTAGGCTACATTAAATAAACAATTCACATTGTTGCACATAGTTAAGCACAGGAAAAGAACAAACTCCTTCAGGAAAAGATTTTTAAGAGGAAAGGTGCTGTGAGTATTTCTACTRCTATTGCTAAAATAAGTTTGTAAAGACAGGAATATTTGTAATTTTTTGCTTTATTTTCCATTAAAATGTCTTTTGCTCTGAAATTTTCAAAAGCATTAACTGTTTATAGGAATAGTACACCACATTTACCAAATATCATTCAAAATGTACACTTTAATCGTTAGTAATTAGTACCTTAGAAACCAATATATCTTACTGAGGACCAAGAGGAACTGTAGTGAAGCAATATAAAACACCTATAACATTAGACATACCGTGTATATAGCTTTCATGCTGCTTCTACTTAAATCAGTGGCAAAACTTCTACTTACTCCAGTACACGTGAGCACGAGGGGTTGTATAACATATTATACGTAAATCTGAGAATGCACACATGAATTCAAGGGAAGGATTAACATAAACAGATTACATCTTTTCTTTTTATTGTCCCTGAAACCTTAGAGTTAGCTAAGGCAAGAAAAATGTAATGAAGAGGTTATAAATTACCTGTAAAAAAGAAACACTCACCTCCCTGTGACAGAGTCAAATCCAAAATAAAGTTCTCTACAATGCTCACACGTTCGTCCTGTTACAGAGGCATCTCGGCAAATACATTGGCCAGTAAATTTATCACAAACCTGATTCACTGAACCAACTATGTGGCACAGACATGGCAGACAGCCAGTGACACTGGATGGAGAAAAATAAAAACCTAGAAAAAAGAAAGTGATTTTAAGAATATATAGGAAAAARAATTTWAAAAGTGAGCTCAGCAATGATYGTTACTAACTTGTGTATAATCTGGRATGGAACAATAGAGCCAGMGGTAGGGTAATACACAGAACACACTAACTCAAATAAAGCAATACAGTCCTCTTGCAGGGTAGGGCTTCTGAATCTTTTCTTTGGCATTTTGTAAAGCTATTATTCATCCACTAGTCGCCAATTCTGATTCTTTGCTCTCTCTCTTCAGACTTTATTTTAGATGAGGAAATGCAAAACAGGCGAACTACATTAATGTGTGTGTGTGAGGAAAGTAAGACCCCAAGGATATGACAGCCATTCATGAAACCACCCACAAGCCATAGGAACATAAAAAATACTACACAAAACACAAGTATTTGTCCCGTCTAGTCTGGGATCTCATCTCTGACAACAGCCAGTATTAAAAAGTTGCAAGAARCATAGATATTTTCTTAGAAAAGTCTGTTCTTAATCTTTCTTACCTAAGAGCTAACTTAAGTCATGAAACATGAGGCTGTTTCTTAAAAAAAAAACCCGCATTTGATGAGTATCCCCAGGTTTACATAAATATTTGTATTTTACTCTACTGAGCCTATAATTCGTATCTTTCAGCAGTACATTTGCAGAAGCTAACAAACTGTTGAAAAAAGTAATTAGCCTGCTAYCAGAAAGCTATCATTCTGAATCTCATCCTTTTATGTTTTTGTATTATTACAAATTATAAACCGCAGCATTCAGTTTACCTTCCCTGCAGCATATTTGGTGTATTTCTGCTATATTATCTTTCATCTTTTTTCCCTCTTAAACAATCTTTATCTATGCAAGCCTTTAACTGAGTTATTGATAAACACAGGTAGACACTGCCTATCCATCTCTAATCTGAGCATTGAAGAAATTATCCRTTATTCACTGCCTTGCCTGAAATTCCAAACAAATAGATTTTAGGCATGATCTTTTTTTAGTGACACTGTGCCACTGGTATAATCTATTTGCTACCTATCTATCGACTCCTTCCATTCTTACAAATTTCTTTTCTATGCACCATGCCACAAGACAATTCAAAGGAATTAAAGGAATACCATTAAGMAATATAATTGCATAATGTTTTACAAAATTATTTTCTATTTTTTAGTGGACCATCCAAGAACCATTCAGTGAGTTTTTCACACAAATTGCTCTAGTCTTTTTTCTGAGTGGTACAGTTAGTAAAAATACAGTGGTATATATGAGTTATTCAAATGATAATGGTGATACAGTATTAACTGACATTAGTCAATAACAAATACCTCTCTCAGAGCATCAGGCCCAAAACAGGGCCATTAGTTAAGAGTTTCTGCCTTGTCAGCTGGTGTCATTATTCTTTACTGCACAATTTAAGCAAAACATCTGTCTTTGCTCAAATTCACATGCAGTATTTTGACAGACTTCTTGGACACATTTCCCCTCTCTCGATTTCCATCTGCTTTTTTCTTAGTCATATTCTCAGTTACTCAATCTTTTTAGATGTCCAATAACTTTCTCATGTCCTGCTTTATAATAAAGAGCCCCAAATTGCTTTGTAACACACCATCTTGCCCAAGGCCTTATTATTTATTTTGTCATACAAGAGATAGCCTTATATATACACCCCTAGGGTAGTATTGTCTGTCTTTGCAGTAGCGTTTCACTGTGAGCTCATATCCAAATAGCAGAAGAACTAAACAAATTGAAAACATTAGAATTTTACTGCTCAAATCTTTGCTCAAGTTTAGCCTCTGGTCCTCAGTGAGATAAATCTCAAGTGGACAGTGAAGCGATATCAGTCTCCAGTTAACATACATTCGCATCATAAAACAACCATGCTGTTGGCACTTTATTCCAGAGAGGCCCAGAACGGAGCCACCACGGAGACTGAATAGCTTCAAGTTATCAGTGAGGCAGCATGTATTATCTCATACTGCAGTTGACTGCACAGTACAGTACCCATCCTGTGCATAAACAGAGGAGACCATTTCCCGGCAATGTCACTCTCGAGCACAATGAACAGCTCCACTCGAAGAACGTAATGGGAAGATAGGAAACGGGTTTAAGCCTAGACTCCTGCAGAAGGTCAAAGCACTTTTCCAGTACCAGTATATAGTGTGCAGTGAATGATAAACACTCATGCTAACTTGGACTCTTCTCACTCAGAAATTTAGCATAGAACTAATGTGTTAGAAAAGATCATAGTGGATAAATAAGCACATCTCTAGTACAGAAATCAATTTCAGCTGAGCTGAATTGRTCACTATAGCACCTGTTGTTTCTGCCACAGCAGCAAAATGCATAATTAACACCTATATCTTAATGTTAATCAGCCTCCAGGTCTCCTAATGTCATAAYAGCCAAACCACCGTAGAGCAGTATGCTTTTGGCACGATGTGTTTTGATAAAATAATCTTTTACAAATGCTCTGAAAAGTTGTTTCACTATGCTAAAATATATTTTTAAAATATCTTTAAAAAGTTTTAAATAGAAGATAAAAAAAAGTAAAAACGAGGAAGAGAAAAGGGGGAGAGAAAGTTTCCCGCAACTAGTTTATAAAGAAATTAACTAACATTATTAATGTAGACAAGAAAAGAAGAGATTAAAAATCCATACTGTTGCTCATAACTATTATTATTATTTACTGCCACCACCTAGACTTTGGCAGGAAAGAATAAGAAACAACTGTTGATGCAGGCTTAATTTACAGCAATGTTAGAATGGTCCATAAAAGTTGCTTTATGAAGGATCCACTGTTGCATAATAGAGGCAATTTCAAATTTGCAGAGAGCTATTGCAAATCTCCACAAGATCTAAATATATAACTGGTATTATGCTCATTCTTCAGATTTTCTCCAGTTCAACTGCAATTGATCATATTTGTCAAATATTCCTTCAAAAGGAAGAATAAGAACCATAGTAAAGTATTCATCTTCCTTATTTTAATGATATTCTTATCATCTCTACTTCCATGTGTGTGTGTATGTATATTTATATATATACATATACATACATATATATACATATATATACATATATATAAAAACACCTCATGAAAAAGGAGCACCTGAAAAATCCCATACTGAGCTTACACTGTGGTCTTTCTTAACCACAGCCTATGCTTCAAGTATAATTAATATAATAGTGTTAACAACACTGATAGGTTTGTCATTACATACCTCAAATTCTTCTGGTAAAGACAGGATGTAATATGTATATAAAGCTCAGTACTGGTGCCTGGCTGCACCATTCTACACTCAGGCTTACAGCTTTTCTTTCATGTTGTACTACAAAAMGCCCTGGTCTATGAATGAAGAAGATACAAAAAGCCTTCTCACAGCTGTGCTTGCACTCCCCACAGGATCCAAGATCTGCACTGAAAAGCATTTTTATGGAACATGTTCCAGCCAGTGTGGCACCATAGTCATGGAATAAGACATGGACAAACTCTTCAGACTTATTTCGGGGCTAGAAAAATTAGTTTTCAAATACTGCAATCTAGCACATGTCAAGAGCTAGCTTACATAATGGTAAAACTGCTGCTTTGTTTGGCTTCAGGAAAGAGTCAAGTGTTCCTCTCTTTTCATATACTGCCAGTTAAAAAAAATAATAATAAAGTGTACAGAAATCTACTAAAAATTTTACTTGYATGAAAATAAATTGGAAAACAATTGATCACCAGTACAGCCTAACAGATGATACACATGCTGAATGCTCTGGATGCAATTCTTTAAAAATTCTCAYGGTAAAATAATTTCCCAAAGTTACATTTGGTTTGGTTTTGTATTTTTCTCCACCGGCAGCTCTTCCAGGATTAAGATTTTTGTAACYGCTGGAAATCTCTCAAACATTATTAAGGCACATAAAATGATGTAAAATGGAGGAATCCTGTATTYTGAAGTTATTTTAAATACCATCAGCTACAAGAGACACATAATTATTAATTATCCAGAGAAAGAAAGATGTATAACCTGTATTCCTCTCAAAAAATGCAATTAACAGTTGAAGTGTCCCAACAACCTAGGAAGTTTTTGATATAGTTTTATGGTTACCAGTTTTACCTAATTAACTGTGTGCTTTTAATTAGGCTGTGTTGGCTACAGATATACTTCAAGTGCATTTTCTTATCTTTGTCCCAAGGCGGAGTCAAAGGACATATTTAACTTACTTGAAACCAATTAAACTCCTCCATGCTTCTATAACTTAATTCCACTATTACTACTAGACATTTTTCTCATCTTATCTTTAAARAAATATTTTGGATGTATTTACAAGTGGATATTACTATATTACTCATAATTAAATAATAGAAGACTATTACAAATTCTTCAAAAAAAWTGGAGTTCAACTGTTTTAAGAAGTAGTATTTATTTTGACACATTAAGTTGACCAACATATTTTACCTCTTCCATTTCATCATGCAGCTCTTTATTACTTAATTTTACTGAATTTGTTGCTGCATTCTATCTTTGTTCCRCTTCTCTTTAAATATACACTGCCATCAGCAGCCATGACAGCAGCCATGAACTACCTAACAGTACAGTCTGAGTGTCTGGAGATTTTGGCTTTGCAGTTTTGTTTTTTTGATTTTTTTTTAAAAAAACTTTTGGCTTAAATAGTTTACCTCTAAGCCTCATCCTTCCTGTAATAACCACCTCTATTTTACCCTTTCCTTTGAAATATATTAACCAAGAGTATTTATAAAACATACAGCTGAATACAGTATATTTAACATCTAAGTCAGCTCACACAGGGATTAACACTAAAATGTTAGTGAAAATACCACAATACGCTGTGCTACACTAAGAGCAATATAACACTCCCTCAACATTAAGGACTTAAAGTTTAATCTACAGAAGAGAGCTCAGTGTTCATCACATATACAYTTACATTCATTTCTTTGCAAYTTTAAAAATAATTCTTAGAACAAGRCTATTTTTAAAACAAAAACTACTATGTAAGTATTCCTTTGAGTGCCGTGCAGACTTTTCCACATACCAGTCTGTTCATACTATCAATTAAACCTTTCTAAACCATTTAGTTCTACATAAACCCTGGCCTTTATTTTTCAAGGACAAGGGCGGTCACTGACTCAGGAAGCCTTGACATCACTTCTCTGCMGATCTCTGATTAAGTGGCTGCTGTAGTGGGTTAGCAGGTCAAATAGCACTGGAGGAGGAACTAAGAAAAACAGAACACTGCCTTATTTATTAGTATATGTACCTAAAATAATTTAAATTAAAATATTTTTAAAAATTCTTAATGGAGGTTAAGCAGCTTTTTTAACCTCTGTTCAAATTATTGAATGGCATATTAAAACCAATGGGGCTATAATGTACCTTCTAATGTGACCTGCTACTTTAATAAATTGCATATGCATTTAACTTGAACTAAATCTATACGTTTAATATTACTAAGGATAGGTTAATAATGCCTGTAGCTTCACTTTATCCAACTACTGCTTAAAACAAAAACATTAAAATATAACTGCAGAGCTACCTACTTAAAATTAATATTTAAAACTCCATTTACAGTAGTACAGTACAGAACCTTGAGCTGTGATGCCGCAATTGCAATGTCAGCTATTTATAGGGCCAAATCATAAGTAACACTTGTGAAAGTCAGCACATCCCCAACACGGTAAGCAGGTGTAGGTTTTTCAAGTAGCATGCTTGCCAGTCTCATCAGAGTTCAAAAAACATCTCATCAGAGTTCAAAAAACATCTCTGTACTTCCCTCCACGCTGAGCCTGATGCATGAAGAATTCTTCGAGAGGGCTCTACCTCAGCTTTATTACGGAGATAGCTGCTATTCATATAGCTATATGCTAATGTACCTCTTAAGACTGCAATTTAGTGAATGGGCYATGAAAAGTTGTGTATTTTTTCAATACCTAGAAGCACTAGGCCTAAYCCTATTTCGGACCTGCTGAAACTGCTGTAGTAACATAAGTTACACAACCCCTGCATGGCAAGCGAATAAATATGTGATGGTGAGTAGGACATTAATTCTTCATTCTTACTCACAGAGTTAGAAAAAAATATGAAAAAATGAGAGCAGTAATAACTTAAGTAAGAGATATATCAGGCATCAAGCTCTGTAGCTGCACGTTAACAACTGTAGGGATTATGACAATTCGTAACAAAACAGAAGTTACTACATCAAATAATTTTTTTTTTCCAATATCCTTACCAGGTTTACACTCATTGCACCTTCTTCCCTGATGACGAGGCAAACACACACACTGTCCAGTAACGTGGTCACAAACTGTTCCTGCTAATGTACCCAGATTGTCACAGTCACAACGCTGGCAGCCACGGAGGTTGCTAACGGTGAGGTTGTACATATGAAGCATGCACTGACTGCACTGAAGGCCAGTTACACCAGCTTTGCAAGGACACTGTCCTGTTGATTTGTCACACAGCAGAGAGCCGTTTACTGTACCTGCCTTATCACAATTACACGGCTGACAAACAAAGGAAGAATTCTGTTGTGCTTTGTGGAAGCCATCTATGCATTCATTGCATTGTCTTCCTCCAACATTTGGTTTACATGCACATTGTCCTGTCTTAGCATTGCACACAGTTCCAGAAAGTGATCCTGCAATGTTACACTCACAAGCTTTACAGCCACCTATATCCAGGCCATAAAAGTTCTCCACGCAGGTATCACAATGAAGTCCTTTTACTTGTTCCTTACAGCTGCACTGCCCAGTAAGAGGGTTGCAGAACTGGTTCACTGAGCCATGGATGTTGCACCAACAAGGCTCACATCCCTCTTCATTAGAATTTCTGAGTGTTTTAAATCCAAAATTGCAACTATCACACCTACGACCTGAAAAGAGAAAAAGTATTATTAAAAGAAAAAGCTGAAACATCACTCATTTTGACAGGGAAAAAAAGTGTAAGTACACTACACTTAGAAAAAAAATAACTAATCTTTTCCTTCACTACCATAATTAACAGGAATCAAAAGACTGCACAAATCAATTGAACAACAGTGGCATCCCCAAAACCTGTTTACTTTTCTAATTTGTTTCAGAAACAACGTGTTTTGGTTGCCTTCTCAATACAATTTAAGATACTTCTGCAAGAGATTTTAAAACATACCTAAGAAAAGAGAATTTGTCTATGCAACTCTCTGAGTACTACCTGTTGCAAGATCAATTGTTACACTCTTTTCCCTATTTAGTAGAAATGCAGTACACAAGAAATTGTGCTGGGCTGTATATCTTTTTTGATAACAGATTTATATACTATACAAAAAACATTAAATATATTCTAGGACAGCACAAGATAGACTAATTATGAGTGAGTTATTTAACACTGCAGTTCAATTTTAACATTGATTATACGTATGTTGGTGTTTATTGTTAGCCCCTACTGAAAGCAGAAAATGCTTTCCATAATCCAGAATGAAATAATATTTTTATCTAAATATATGATTTAGTTAACTCCCGCAGTGCATTAAAATCTAAACTGTTTTTCTTAATACTTCATCCTGTAGCTTTATTCACTTTGTTTTCAAAGTCATTGCTTTATCCCTGCCCCAAGGGATAGCATTTGTATTTTAGTTTATAAAACGTACATTACAAGAAAGCAAACTAGATTATTATATGAAAAATGCAAATTTACAGTTATGTATTTTCCCTTGCAACGAGAAAACCCTTCACATCATTTAATTGTTGCACCTAGAAAAAAAAATGTAATGTTCTAGCAAAATATTGCCATCATTCAAAAAAATATAAAAACATACAAAAATACCTTTAGTAATTATATGTAGGAAAAATAAAATTTAAAGTAGTAGGAAATGCTTTATATACATGGATAAAAATTCAAAAACTCCAACAGAAGGCAAGTTCCTTTAACAGTGATGAATGACTCACCTAAGGCATATCATTTAATTTCAATAAGGAAAATAAAAAAGGACCACTATTGCTGCAAATTTTAAAAATAACTGTATTGTTAACAAGAATTATGACTCATTTTGAACTATTAAAATTGGTCTACATGGATTCATATCATATCAGTTTTAAAAATATGCGCAGTGCTTATTTGAATATGCCATACATATTCCTGACAGGTAATCTATTCCTAACGATACTGARGAAGGCCTACAGGGCATCACATTCAATGTTAACAAGTACAGGGGAGTTAGCACGCTTGGCATTTAATTCACATTCTTCTACCTTTTTATTCTAGATGAATGACCTACTTTAATAAAATTATTGGTGCTAATGTATTTTACTGGTGATAGAATCATTAGTAAGATTTAACAGTTGTGTTAACTCTAACAGTTCATGTTTCATAACACCACAGTCCACAGATGCATTTTTCTGTTCTCCTGTTTGTTTAAATAGATAAAATGGCAACAGACAGATTGCTCTAAAAACCAATTTAGAAATCCAGAGAGGAAAGCTTTCTTTGTTMAAGTTTACTGCACAGTTTTGGTAAATTACATTTGGTAAATCAAATTAACTTAAACATGTACTAATATACAGAAGCTTATTTACACTTAGTTTGGGGGGGGAAAAAAAGAAAAAAAAAGAAAAAAGGAAGAATCCTGTCTGAAAAGAATTAGGTCTTTACCCTATGTACAATCAAACACTTGTTTAACAACAATGACCCACCATATTACAGGYAAATTTGCAGAAAGAAGCATACATTTTTACATTTTTGACTGTAACATTTTTCAGTGGAAGTGAAAATAAGAATTATTATTTCCATTAAGGAGACAAAATATTTAAAGCAATATGTAAACAATTAAGTATGCAAGAATCAGATTCTGCACTTCTTGCACATCAAACTTCTACTAAAGTTAAAAAAATATATATATTTTCAGACATAGGGGATAAACCTTACCACACTCAAAATGAAGGCAAAAAACATTATCTAGAGAATGTCCATTTTATTCAACATAATTGCCCACTTTATTGAACATAGAAAATGTTTTTAAGATGAATAAAAAGAGTCACAAAGTTATTTTTGACTCTTAGCACTCCTTTCACTATATGGAAAACATAGGTACTTGACATTCCACAGCAAAGAGAATACAAACTTCACATTTATGTCTGTTTACAGTTCTTTTCCGTATTTGTTGTTATTTTGTATTTGCTTTTGGAAACCCCAACCACAACCGGAAAAAGAAAAGAGACAAAGAATGGCTCACAATGCTACAAACCTCTAATGATTCAATATTCACAGTTCAGTGAATTATAAATTAGCAGACACTCGAATTTTTGTTAATACAACCTAAAACTACGGTTAGCTGAATAAAAGTAGGTTTCTAACTGTGTTAATAACAAAGCAAAAAAGGATTTTTTTTTTTTTTTTTAAGACATATGTATGGTCTGAGACATGTACAGTTACCATGCAAGGCTCACTTTATCAGGAAATTCTCCTTGCATAATATTCCCATACATCAACATTTCAAAGTGTATTATATATACTGTGTACTTCGGGCACTTGATAAATTTTGTCCTTATGTGGCTGTGGCTCCCCTCAAATATGCTGGAAGTAATAAATTGCTATAATCAAATCTAATTTCTGGAAAATACCTGTGGGAGTAACAAACAAAAAAGCACGTCTTGTAAAAAAATGATAAATAACACAGAAGGTAGCAGTTTATTATAATCAGCTTGGCATTGAATTACAAAATTAAAATTATGTGGCCCTTGATAACTAACCCTAGCAGTGTACATGATCTGTGGAATTATGTTGACTTACTTTGCATTTCATAGGARCAGTTCAAAGAAATATAATAGAAAAAAATGGACAGATTTATCACAAAGGACTCTGTAGCACAGAATATTTTGAGAAAAAATATATCCATTTATTTTGGTCTATTAAGAAAACTAGCATGGAAACGATTTGCTTAGAACTCATTAAGTATAAAACATTTTGAAAAAGTGTTAATTTCCTAAAAGAAATATCTATGCAGTAAGCAAATTACATTATTTCTGTGTATGGAGCTGTGTAAGCTAATGCAGCTATGCCATAAAGAAACTTCTAAAGGGTTGATTAAACTAAGCTTCAAGCTGTATTTTGATAGAATTATTAAATTAATAATTTTCCAATAGTTAATTTCATTCATTTTTTTTAATCTGCCTTCAGCAAAGAAGTTTACCACACTTTCCATTTAGAAATCAAGTGGTTTTTATTTCCAGAGATAATAAGAAAAATGGCTCCGAACTCTTGCATTACACATACCAATAACATTTGCTTTGCACTTGCACTGGCCTGAATTTTGGTGACAGGTAATATCTCCATTGACTGTCCCAGAGGTATTACAGTTACAAGGACTGCAGCCATCAGGGTTTGACTGTTGTAGATTGTAGAATCCTTCCTGGCACTGATTGCATTGTCTGCCAGACACATGTCTCTTACAATTACACTGGCCTCCAATCTAGAAAGATACAAAATATTATAGAATGATGAACATATCTATTTTTAGATGATACACTCATTAGCAACAAGAATGGGARTATAAGATGTGGAGAAGAAAACTTTAAATGGAACAGGAAAATAAGCTTGTGTAACACACTTTTTTTCCCCTCTCTCAAAAAATTAAAAACAAAAAAGAGAAATATTAAAGAGTAACTATTGGATTTTAACTACATTTAAGTCATGAAAAAGTCTTGTGTTTTCAAAAGGAGCAGAAAAAGAAATCGAGTAAACAATGCAGAAATATTTACAAGCTGGACAGAGTAAACTGTGAAGAATAATTACAAAATTGTATTGTATAAATGATAATTTCTCTTAAATCAAACACTACTTTTTGATCCACAGTTAACTATAAAACACTGTATCATTTTCAATGGAATCATTTTCTGCATTTTTTTTGTTCAAATCATGTGCTTGCTTATTTCAGCAAAAATGTTAGTTACGTGAGAATGAAGCAAAGTTAAAAGACTTCCTGGTTGATCACTGAARAAATACTCCATGACAAATTCTCTCTTCCTTTACAGAAGGATGCGACCCAAAGGCTCAGTATATTTGAAACCTCCTTCCTGTTTGAAACCTCCTCCCTGTTTCCTCTGTCCAGCTAGGGTCTGACTCTTCCACCCCAGCGACAGGATACAAAGTTCCTCCTCTGTTCTCTGAATGGGTAGCATTTGAGTCATTCTATGTCATGCCTGAGCCATCATGATTTGAGGGCTTCTGCCTCATATCTTGTGGAAGACTAAATAGCTCCCAGAAAACTATCTACATTTCAAACCTCTGAAAGCCAGACAAAACAACCACTGTATTCATCACTTTCTGATATGGTGGAAAAACACGCCACAGGGAAACAGAAACAGCAAAGGCATAGGTAAAAGAAAGGAAGAGATTAGGCAACACACAATATGATGAGGACAGGGAGTTGGGCACAGAGACGCATAATATCTGGTTTGGCAAAGGTTGATGATTTATAACCAAGGAATAAAACAATCACTATAGGACAGAAACCTCTAAAAGGCAAATAGAGGGTCTTTGATTCTCTATGAACAACAGAGAAAAGGTGAGCAGGCCATGAAAAACAATGGTACTACAGTAAATGTTTCATGAAGAAAGTGGTGACTGAAATTGAAAAAGAATATATTTTCTTTCAATTGTTTCATTTTCATCTAAACATTAAGAAAGAAAACCTACAAATACTTTGGGATGAACATTAGGTCTGCCTTTTTTAACACACACTGGTAGAAATTACACATCAGCCATTTACATCTTTCATTCCTATTATATCATCAGAGGAAATGGGATTGAAAAAACATTTACAGGTTAGAGAACATCCTTGATAACTTCTAGTCCCCAGATGTCTTCACTGTTAGTGTACACCACAAGTACAAATTATGCATATACTTCTAGCCTAGGAAAATCATACTGCTTTCAAWAAAAATGTAAAACAAAGCCCAAAACCCTATGGGAAAAAAACTGCACTAAAGTTCCTTATGGGTGACTAATATCTTCTCTTTTATGACGTGTAACTGAGCTGAGGCTTTTGAGCATGAAGAATTAAAGTACTGCTCTAACACCAGAAAGCACGGACGTACGTATGCCTACTCCACTCTACCCTGTCCACTTACAATTTGCAATACTAGTGAGATACATTTGCAAATTCTGTAGCTGCATCCACCATTCTGTGTAGCGATATTGAATAACAGGGTTAGATGGAGCAGTCTGCAGAACAGTGACTGTGACAGGAGAAAGTCTCGGAAGGTCATGCCCCATCGTCCAGCTGAGTTCTGCCTCCTGGCCTTTGATCAAAGAAATGAAGCTTGTGCATGTCTTGAGAAATTTAGTATGCCCCATTTAAGCTTTGTATTCTGAATGCTGTATTAGCAGTGAGGCACGAGTGTTTTGCTTGCTTTTTCTAGATTCTTAGCAGTTAGCAGGAGATTAGTATAATACAGTATAATAATTAGCTAAGTTAGGATAGTGTCTGTCACATTTGAAAATGGGAAGGTACAGTAAATTACACACACACACACATATATATATATATATATATATTTTAAGTCACTCGAGCTTAAAAGAAGTTACCTCCTCTTCACTACAGTTTAATGGAAGACAGAAAATGTGTTCATGATGGTCAATGCTGGGTTAACGCACAAACAGGTTGGAGTGAAAATTTCACAGTGTTTGCACTATGGCCTAGTTTCCACAAATTTAATTTTTCCAAACTCAAGTGTTCTGAGGAATGCAGAGATACCAGTAGACAATCAAAATTTTGTGTTATAAGTCATTTTCTTTGGGTCAATAAATTTTCTTTTTAATTGTAAATATGGGCTTAAATGAAAGCCCAGTGATTCAAATCTAGAGTGAGTCATCTACTACAGCATCAACAGCTGTAGTTCAACATACTTTATTTTTAACTAGCTAGCAGAACAACAACAGCTTATTTTCATGGTCTTCACTTAAAACCTATGATCCAGGCAAAGYTGAAACAATGGAAGAGACCGATGATGCTTTGGACAAGCTACTCAAGAGTTCCACACAAGCATATTTTCCCACCTCTCCTCCCCAGAAGTATTATGCAGTATAATAAAACTTCGTCAGTGTGCTGTCATGATAGATCTATCACTGATGTGCCACTGATATTTTGCAGAAAGAGGAAAACATTAAAAAGGCAAGAAAATAATATTTTAAAATAAATATTTAAAACAAAAACAAAAAAGATTTGTTTACAATGTCCTTCATTGTAAACAAAAGGCAAGACAACTCTTACCTTTTTGCACTTGCTGTTGAGAGAGAGCACAACAGCAAAAACAGCAACAAGGATTAGAGAACTCACAGGCAAGAAGTAACTCTTTGCCTAATCCTAAATGAAGAACAATACCTATTTTAATACATAACTACAAGGGAATCAGTCTGTGTCTGTGAGTACAGTGTACTGAAATTACACAGTATCCCACTGTAGCCTTTATTTTTTTAAAAGAAAGATTACACAGAAAGGCAGAAACTTGTCAAAGAAATGGAAGTGCTAAGAAAGAGCATAAAATGTTTGCATGTAGAAAATTTTATATAAAGATATCTCCCCCTAGAGCTCTGTATAAACACATAGCGCATTCCAATGCTATCTTAAGGAGAAAAGCATTAGATACAAAAATAAGACTTCCAAAGAGTAGAATTCAGGCCAGAGTAAGGAAATTAAACAAGAAGATAACCACTAAAAGATCTTAAAATCATAACAAGGCATTCAAAAAACCAGATTTTAAAGAGAAACCTGCTTAAGGCACAATGGGAAAAAAGAGTTTTCAAATGCTAGAAAGAGAAGCAGCCTACCAAAGAATCAGCAGTGTTAGTAAATAATTAAGTTGTACAACAAGCAGATTTAGACTAGATATCAGATTTTTTTTTCACTAAGAGGGAAATGGAGCATCAGAACAGCTTGCCCAGAGAGAATGTGGAATCTCCATCCACAGAAATATTCAAGACTCAGGTAAGCAAAAMCATGACTGAGTTGATCCAGTATTGACAACAGTCCTGCTTTGAGCTGAAGGTACAGCAGATGACCCGCTAATATTTCTATGATTCTATGAAGCATTCAAGGAAAATAGAGCCACCATTGAGAAAACAAAGGAAGTATTCTGCAACCGTTCACTATGAAAGAGCTTAGGGAGTTACCACTCTATATCAGGAACAATTTTCAAGACTTGATTCAGGTTGAAATATCAAAAGGAAAAGATTTCAGCAAAATCTGATGTATTGAAAAGTGACTACACATGAAAAAAGATATGATGCAGCCAAGAGTTCTAGATGAACTCAAATATGAAATTACTGAGTTATTATTTGCTTAAATCAATCTCAGTAAAAGAGGACTAGAAAATGGTAAATATAACCATCAATCTCCTACAAAAGCTGTAAGGAAGCTTCTGAGATGCAGACTAGTGGCCTTTTTTGTACAAAGCAAATTGGTAGAAACAAGAATATGAGTTTGATATACTAGAAAAGATTTGGTATGTTCTTTTGCAMGGGAATATCATGTTTCATGCAGTTCCTTGCTTACATCAGCAAAATGTGAAAATATTGCAGAGGCATATGCCGAACAAAATGGGTGATCAAAACGTCAAGTCGATTTCTACATGAAAAAATGCAAAGAAAACACATGGRGAGAAGCAAACACTGTCTACCTATAGTCAGCAAAGTCCTAAATGAGCTATTATTGCTCAAGAAAAGAGCACTTAAAGTTGCTCTATTCTCCATAAAAATCATTTGCAAGCTTTGAGGCAGTTATAAAAGACAAATGGAATRCTGTGATTATTTGTAAAAGATCTGAGAATTAAACAGAAAATGCCATCCCATCATAAAAATCCATTACGTATTAACTTTTTTTTTAAAAAAAAAATTTTTTACAGAATCTTTTTACACGTTTACAGAATGAATATACATTATTTCTTGTAATATAATGAGGAATACTCAGAGACAAAACATGAACCTTCTCTACACAACACACTTTTAAACTGTACAATTTGTCAGACAGCATCACAAAGGTGAAAACCTTACCATACGCAAAAAGTAAGTTAGATGAATTCCRTATGTGGACACGAAAGGGGGCAGCTTGCATGAAATTCCTGGGTCAGGCAGTGCCCAAATCATTAATAGATGGAATCCCCAGAAGTATACCAGGGAAGGATCATGCTTTATAATAGCACCAGCTACTGGTCACTGTCAGAGAGGATGTTGTGCTAGATGAAAGTCTCCTTCGATCCAGTATGACTGTTCTTGAAAGAAATATATGTAAACTCAAGTCTTACTGYGAGCAGATGGCAGATGTGTCCTGATGCAACAAGTGAAATTTATAGATTATAGAGTGCTGAGAGTAGCAAAGGGCACCAATATCCTCAGTATAATTTTAAGTATCAAGCTATTATGGAGTACAAGAAGTAGCAGTTTCATCACATTCAGATGCAGAATATGCATGCCTCTAAATTGACCTTTTAATAGGGTAAAAAGTGATGCTAGAAAAATAAACATAGTTCTTCAGGATAAGGGAGAAATATTGGCTAATCAAGGAATCTAATTCAGATTTTATYCAGCAACAAGTCAATGAAATCCTTTGGAGATTTCCCTATAAAAATTTACTCCTTCAATCTTACTATTGTGTAGAAAAGTGTCTTTCATTTCTAATGGATACAAGCGCCAACTGGTTTCTAGGTTCTAAGAGGAATTATAAACTTTAATGGTGGCTAGAGAAAAGTATAGAAAACTAAAAGTTATCAGACTGCTTCCCAATAGAACTGAAAATAGGTTCCTACTTTCCCATGCTACAATTAGAGCAATTGTAAGTAATTCAACTGGTAGCTATCTGCCACAATGATTTCAGTCTTAGAAAAAAGGTCAAATAGAGAAAGGAAAAAAATGTATAGGCAAGACAAAAGAAAGAGGGGGGCCTCTAACTTTATTCACAAATGACCATCATGTATTTTCACTTAACTATTTCACTCCTGCCTTAGCTACAAGTGACTAGAAAAATCTYTCCATTCTACTGCTTCAGCCATTCTCCTGTCAATACGGATATCAGGATAAGAGATATCTATTGGAATTTAGCCTCTGAAATAAAGAGCAACAAATAAAATTCTGTAATCYCACTTTGATCCTGCCCTCTATTGTAAGGATGGTATTATAAGTAGGTCTGAATACCAAGTATGGAAAATATACTGCTATAATGTATCCCATATTGCACAGATTTTATACTTCCTATGCTGTATATACATCTAATTGCTGTGTGGAATTTTAAAGGAAAAGTTGAGAAATATTCTCCATATAAAACCATTAAAATGAGGTAAAAAACTAAAAAACTAGGAAGGGAGAAAGTGTAGGGTTCGGTAATTGTCTGCCCTTAGTGCTAAACTCTTCAATATTTTCATTAGTAGACTGTGAAGAAAGAGCAGGGAAGAGGCTCGGAAGCCTCTCGGATTGCAGCAGCTCTGAAGGCAGGACAAGCATTCCCAGGGCCCAGGGGTCACCGACAGACCTTAAGGGCCCCGACCAGCCTCGCCTGGAGCCTCCCCAGCGCCCCGGGCTCAGGGGCCTGGAGCTCCAGCTAAGCTCAGGCCCGAGCACCCAGCCCTTGCCTGAGCCACACTGCGGGTGTACGCGTCTCCTTGACAGGCTCCTCGGACTCACGTTGTGGTCATGTCTCCAGCTGCTCCAGACTGGGCCCCCTGGATGGACCCTGGAGCTGCTTTATTACTTTGCTCTGCCTGGGGCTGTTGGCGGACCCTGGTACGCAGCTCTGCCTGTCCCGTTGAGGTGCTGCAGGACTGCGCCCTGCTTGGGGAGGGTCCTGCTGGGCTGTCACTGGCCGTCAGGGGGTAGATTCTCAAAATCATTTTTACATTGTTCACAAATATTCTGAAGTCAGTAAAGATGACATAAATATAGAAGTTCAAAATCCAACAGGTATCAAGGAGAGATCAAATGTGAAAAAAAGAAAAATTATGCGGAAACAATAATGCAGAAAATAAGCTGGAAATGATATTGGACTGCTGCAAGTTAAATATGAATAAACAATATAATACCACTCCAGAAAAGGTAAATGTCATTCTGGGATGTATTAAAATGAAATCTCATATGCAAGACATTAGAAGGAAAGGTAAGGCTTCAGCTCAAATACTGCCTGGTTTTGAATAGCAAGAGACAGAAATTAGAGAAAGTGCAGGAAAAAGCAATAAAAGTAATAAGGAAATTCAGAAAATTGATTTAAAGAACTGGAATTCTAGCTAAGAAAAAAAAAATGAAGGCACACTTGCACTCTCAAAAGCCTATTTCTGACCCAAGCAGTAAGTAGATAGATATAACTCCTGCATTAACACAACCATCTTAGTACTAAAGCACTTATTAAAAAAAAAATTCTGTCTAGATTGTCCTTCATGAAAATGAATCTAGCACAGCATTATTACCAAATGGTAGTGTATCTTGGGACCTCAGAAACAAAAGACACTAATGCTGAGTTAGCATATATCCCTTGCGTTATTTATAATTTAGGTGTAAAATACATATTAGTCCCATATTCTTGAATGTAAATGGTTATAGAAAGTTTTCAAGCAATTTTCTCCTGCATAAATCTCAGGTACAGTATCATTGTCCTTAATCAGAAGGAAGACCGCTTCAGACTTCTGAATGTTAGACACACCTAGCAGTTCAGCAGTTTAATTTTTCAGACCGTATTCATTAATCTTTAACTGGGGGWCATTTTAGTCCAATCTTTCACATCTAGAATCACAAAATCAGGAGGATTCTGAGGAGTCTGTTCAAGAACCTTCCCAATGTCCAGTTACTGAAATAAGAGCTTAAGAAGAGATATAAATATCCAGATAGAATTCCACAGAATTCATTCCATTGAATGTTATTGTATTGAGTTGTACCCTCAATAATAAACTATTTAGCCAAAGTATTCACATAGTAAAGATTCAAAACATACATTTTATGGCCTCAGAAATTTATCTTCTAAGTACTTAAAATATTGTTGGTCAGAGGCATTTGTACTCCTTATTCTATTCCTTGTATCTGTTGACTGAAATGCCCTTAATTTGTTGCTTTAGCAGGCATTCTTTCCCTTTTATCACAGATTTCAGTTATTTATTTATTACCAATCACAACAAATAGGTTGAAAAATATGTAGGTGGAAATATGAGAACAGAGAAATGCTCATTTTAATTTTGGATCAAAGAATTTTTCAACTTGTTCAGATACTCCCAATATTTTTTTGAGAAATAAAAATGCTACTTGTTTTAAGATACATATACAGATACCTAGATATAATCTATGTTTTTAATATTGGCCAATTGTAAGTTAGGTTTTCCATTATATTATAAAAACCTCAAAATTCTGAGGGAAAAAAAATAGAAAGTTCAAATGAGCAATACTTAAGGGGCATACAGAAAGGCAAACTCTAAAGCTTGATCAAATGCTTATTGTGGTAGCATGACATGTTTTTGCTTGACTCCTCAGAGAAAATATTTTGTTCACTTTGATGTCTTAAAAAGGATTTTTGTGTAACATGAGTCAGGACAACTACTATGCTGGCAGAAGGCAATTAAACCTTTGCAACTCCAGCTAATATCCTCTGCAGTATAGTACAGCTTCTTTGTACCAATAGGTATAGGGTACATACTTATTTGCAAGTTATGAGTAATTTAAAAAATACACACAGAAAAAGATAGGAGAGGAAAGATACCTGAACTCAGTGAGACTAGAATGGTGACTTCCAAACAACAGGTAAAAAAGCAATGGCAGCACTTTCAGCTCTGCCTAGAAACAAAAGCCCTGGAAAAGAGTGCTTTCTTCATGTCATTATATATGGCATATTATAACAGAATCATGAAAGGACTACAAACTGCTGTGCTTGACTGAATATATAAGCACTTGTAGATCAGTCTAGGTAAAAGGAAGTGCAGGAAAATGAGTCAAGGATTGTGGTGTGAGGGTCAGAATAAATTAATCTCCAGCTCTCCATACAGAACATAAATGATCGCATTAGCAGTACTCTGGCAGCATTTTCTATCGTGTGAATGATTGGGGAGAATGGAAGAAAGCTCACAATTCTTTTTTCACTTTCAAAGCTTTGGTACCCTAATTAATTCATCTGGACTTTGTGATTGTTTGAATTATCTCGTGCCAAAAGTTCACAAAGAGGATGTAACCAACACGTGCCTTCTCTGTACTCATTGTAGGTCAATGACCAGCACAGAAGTTAAAAAAAAAAAAAAAARAAARAGAGAGAGAGAGAGAGAGAGAAAGGAAAAAAAGATACAGACCCTTTAAGCAAACTGTAGCAATTATCTGTCTTGTACCCACCAGTTTCAATGGAAGTTTTCTCACTACAAAAGAAGTGCCTAATGAACTGCTCTTGGGTGTGCTACTACACCCCTCTTCTAAAACCCCAGTCACCAGGCTGTAACACAGTTTTTAAACCGGTAGTCTGCAAGTGAAATTACACATAAGTGACCCAGTGATGCATGAGAATTGAGAACCTATGAAACTGAGAAATACTAAACATCTGCATGTATTTCCTAGCAAGCACAAACAGGTGAACAGAATATGCATAAAGTTTTCATCATCAGTTAAAAGAAAAGAGATGGTACTAGCAGTGTTACAGTAAGCTCTTCTACCCATTTTGTAAATTATCTACATTAAGATTGCTACATTTGATGGGTAAATAGTCTGTATGATTCAACAGATTAATTTGTGATTTAATGGATTAATTTTGTAACTCGGTATCTCTTGGAACTTAGTGGCAACAACTGGCACTTCACAGAAAGAAAAAATCTTGATGAACTGCAGAAAATGGTAAAATACGCAGTAAAAGTGTGTTCTGTACCATTTTTGGCATATTTCCTTGAAAATTATCATTGTGACGTGACAATTAATTTTCATGAGTAGGGTCCTTATTTCTTATGATTCCATCTTCCACAGGTCAAATCTGGAAACACTTCCTTCAATGATGCCTTCCTATTTCATGTAATTCATTTCAGCCTTTAGTCTTCAGCCGTATTAATCTATTCTTTAATGCCTCTTAATCATTTCTCTCCGCACTGCTTCTACTGCAGCAGTCAATTGATGCTTTATTGAGCAGTTTCCTCCATTTCTCCCATTTTATCTCCCAAATCGTACTCACAGACTTGATCTTCATCATTAACTTTTTGGTACATTTTACTGTTAAATTTGTAATTTCTGTAAGTTCGTAAACTACTCCTCCTTTAATTATTAATGCCAGCTACAGTTGTTTTAGGTTAATCAGAAACCACGAACATGCAGATCAGCATTTGTTTTCATTTTCCCTACACCTTACAAAAATAGCCCTAACATGACATCTGGGGTTTTCAAGGCTTTTTCATTTCTGTAATGTTGCCAAAAAACGTGATCTTCAAAAAAAAAAAAAAAAAAAAAAAAAAAACTAAATTCATTTTATTTGTGGCCACAGGGGATTATTTTTAAAAACAGTGTGCTAAAGTTGCATACCACTCAGCATATGCACCCATTCCCACGAGTTCTGTGAAGACACACGGAGTCAAACTGGGCATGCATTTGTACCACTGGAGTACCAAGGATGAGAATAAAACAGGTCCACACAAGCTTACTATTAAATCAAATGCAATTAATAACAAGATACACCACAGAACAAATGCGAGAGATGAATTATTTTATGAAAAGAAGTTTGGAGAAAAGATGAAACAGGGAATGTAGCAATAAGCTTAAAAAATGGTCTAACTCAAATCCTTTTAAAACATTTTAAAAATACATTTCAAACAAAGAGGCAATTCCTAACACTACTTGGATTTTCACCAAGAACAGTATGTGATTAGAAAATGACTGTAATGCATTTGTGATGTACTTTCAAGATTTCAGACATTTGAGATTTCCTGCTAACTATTCTCCATAGGCATGTACAGAAAAAAAGTTCACAAACACAGAATTTTATAAAACGTATCTAGATTCAGTACAATGATTTATCATTCTTACATTGTTACTGAACATTATTTTAGCAGACGCTCCAGTAGGTGTTTTGAAAGCTAGTTAGACTTATGAGCAGACTGTATGTCTTGCTTGTCAATGAGGTCCATAGACTTAAAAAGCATATCTGATGTTTTTTTCCTCTTTTCAGCTATCTTCACTTTTTTTGTTTAAATGGACTTTATGAATTATATGGTACATGGATCTTTGTATGCATTACAGGGAAAATTAGCTTAATTTTAGTTCAATTTCAGGCTCACCTTATTGTCTAAATTTTCAAAATCTGATGGTAATTTTAAGACAGCAGCAAGATCTTGTAAAACACTCAAAAACTGGATTGAGAACATTTGTACTTTGTCTCCCCAAATCACTAATTCACTTCTGAAAATTCATATGGCATCTTTTCTGTCTTTTTTGATCCAGATGAATTCTACAACAGCACACCTCAAATTGTTTTTTGTGTTTTGCTGTCTTTCAGTCTCTAATGCAAAGTCAAGAGCCATTTTGAACTTAAGCGATTTTTATAAAGTACTTACCATCTAAATACATTTTGCATAATCTTGCTGCTACAAACTCAGCTAATTAAAATACTTTGCTATTATTCTATGTTAAGGCTACTTACATTATCACACAGGAGGCTCTTATTTTTGGTGCCTGTTGCRTAACAGTCACAGGGTTTGCAAACATCAATGGCTGAAAGATCTGCACCTGCTTGTCTGTAATGGAAATCTTTGCACAGCTCACAGTTTCTTCCTGCATGAAGGAAAGGTTATGCATTATGGCTTCCAATTCATTAAAATTAGCTGTATAATTCAAAATTAAAGACTCTATTCCTTTGAGAGAATTCTATAATTTTCAGGACGTCCATTTTAATGCACCTTTCATCTCTACCTGCCAATTTAGTGATCCAGAGCATATGAAACAATGAACCTGTTACAAACTATGTTTTACTCCATTAAACTTCCATCTGTTATATAATACCACACTTTTATAAAAGCTGTGCCATGTGAATGCCTATACATTTTTTTGGAAAAATTACTGTTGAACCTGAAACTTTCCTTTCTTCCCTTAGCTAGACAAAGCCAAGAAATGGAAATAGAAGAGAAGTGTAAGAAGGCATTCAAATACACTACTTCCACAGCATACGAACATTTACTCAATAAGCAAAATTTGATATTACAGCAAAAATTGACAATACTTTTTATATATTATCTATTAAACTGCGTTGATTAGAAGGACTTGATATTCTAGATTAAAATGTCCTAGCACATATAATGGAAACAACTTTAAAACTATACACTATAATTGTCTATTGAAATGTCTTCTGCATGGAAGGACAAGACCGAATTTAGCGGTATTTTCCTGCAGCTTAAATATTGACACAATTCTAACCAGTGCACTACCTGGACACTTCAAAAATACATATACATAAAAATATTCTGAGATGTCAGCCATTAAACAATAGTAATTTCAGCTGATAGAAGACTCAACAAAAAAGTGACTGCAGAACAAACGTTCTCTTTTGCGACTTACCTGCTGTGTTGTGTTGACAGTTATCACATACTCCCCCACCGCCTCTGTAGTATTCCTGAGGAAAAGGGTCCATCGTTAAGTCATAGTGGCAGCTTACTGCATGGCTGTAACACTGACAGGGTTTGCAATTATAGGCATGAACTTGGTCACCTGGACGAAAAGGCTTGTCGTTATACAATGGCAAACAGCGATCACACTGAAATTAAAAAAAAAAAAGACAGACTACTGCTTTATATTGGTAAGAAAATTCTTATAGTCTCTGTACTCACATCTTGTTTTATATGCTTTTTCCTCCATTTACACAATGGAAAAAAAAAGAAAAAAAAAGRTACTTTACCTTTTCAAATGAACAGGAAGTGAAAGAGAATTAAAAAAAAAGTTATTTCCCTGTATACTGTGACCAGGTTTAGCTCAGTTGGTTAGTGTGGTGCTGCTAACGCCAAGGTCATGGATTCAATCCCATATGGGGCTATGCTGAGGGCCAGACTAGATGATCTCCAGAGGTCTCTTCCAACCTTACCACTCTATGATTCTATTACTTTAACAACAAATTAAGATCAATGAAGATGCAGAGAAGACTGCAATTTTAAGTATTCGGATACTCAGCACAGGCTGAAGACCTGGGATTCAAATTTAATTTAAACTCTAAAGATGCAAAATAGTGCCTATCAGGTTCAAAGTACAAGTGATATATATATATGTATATATATATATACACACACACATACATACACTTTTTTGCATCTATTTGGAGGCATTTTAAATGATGCCCATTGTTGTACTTTATAAAGGTACAGATACTGTTTTACCTTCTGGATGAAACAAAAAATCCTACTATGCCCAAATACATGGTGGATCATGCCGTACAGAGTATCTGAAATGACAGTGCTCTTTAATGTGCATTTATCTTACAAGTTTAAAAAACAAGAAAATCTCTACAGATATCAACTTATATTTGAAATATGAAATCAATGGAATATGAGGAAAACAGACTCACTGCTTAAATAAAAACCTAAAACTATCTTTTCTTCAGTTCTTTTCAAATTTATTCAAATAAAATATTTCTTTAAAAAAAATCAGGTAAAAACCAAAGGCTAGTGAAATTCAACTGTTTTAATTAACTTAAATCCAACCAAAAAAACAAGTATTTAGGTAGTCCAGGAGTAACACCAAAGTTCAGTTTTTATTTAGATGAATTCACAATGTTGCTTTCCAAGCCAAGCTTTGTGAATACGAACTGAGAATAATCTTCGGTTTGCAACAGACTCTACAAGGCATCAAGGAGAAAATTTATTATGCCAATTGGTACATCAAGAACTAAAAATAAATTAAAWTTTTAAAGCATTTTGAACAATTACATTCTATTTATTCTGAACAATACAAATAATGTTTACAGAATTGGCTCAAATAATTGTAGAAGTTGACACCGGAGAAATATTTATTTACAAGAAATTTTGTAATGTAACTGGTATTACTAAAATTTTATTCTTCCTCCATTAGTGGTGCTTTGCTGGGTCTTAGAGACAAAAATATATTACAATTATTATTTCCATCTTTCGGAAACAGTCTAAGAGAAGTTTCTAAAAGAAACAGTGAGAGAAAAAGAACAGGTTTCAGGATGAAAAGTAGTCAAGTCTTCGCTTCAGACCTTGAACCCTGACCTTTGTTTATAGAAGAATCACTACTTAATCATGATTATCGCAGTTTCAGTATACCAGGAGGAATATGTTGGCTGTAAGTGTTACACAAGGTTCACAGCTGAACTCTTTTCAAGTCCTTCCCTCATTCACATCCACCACTCTTCTCTCTCATCACTCCCTCTCTCTGTACATTGAGGAAAATCAGCATTATCATCAACTTGAGATGAATGTTCGTTCAGGCATCACATAACTTAGAAGCACAAGAAAGAAACCCGACCTCTGAGAAAAACCATCCCACTTCCTCATCTTAGTATGTCAATGGAAATGCATCTTCCGTGATAGGAAAATGGAGTACAGAAACAGCTACCAACCTGGCAAACCAGAATTTCCATTTATGCATGGTTAGCCTCATAGATGCTGACAGTATTCATAATTTCAATTCAGATCTAATCTCAGATCAGTTACAAATGCACAACTGTGTTTACACCTAACGATAAAACACACTAGTAGTAAGAAGTCAGCAAAAAAGATGGCATTTGATTACATAGTGTGAAAACTATGTATGTTTTGGGCTTTTAAATGACAGTCATTCAAAAATTGTCAATGATTGTCAAACATGCACTGTTCTAGCAGTTCTATTGTATTAATTAGAAATGTGCACCGGACCCCTGCTTCATCTTGTAGCATTTGCAAAACTTTATTAGAATAAGAACTGCATTTAACTTTCAGACTTGCTGCATTTAACTTTCAGTTTTGGMAGAAAGATGATGAATACATGATAATCCTCAGGTTTGCATTCACCGAATTTAACTTGGCATTTTTGAAAGCATAATTGTTGAGGTTTTCAAAGGTATCTAGAGAATTCAGATTTCCATTCTTGGCTATTATATACAAGATGGGTAAGTAAGYTCCCTGCAAAAGTCTTCAACAAAATCTGAAAAAAATTCCTGAGGCAGAAAAAAAAAAGAATACTAATTCTTGACAAYACAGTCCTTTCTTCATGAGATAACAGTATAAAAAATACAACACACTGATGCCCTCTTTATCTTTTGCATTTAGGCCCTTCAGAAAACACGTTAAATATATGGCTTGGTTTGTGGACAAAAATATGTGCATCTTCTTGACTATTAGTGTCACAGTGTCTGAACCACTCTCCTTTTCTGACAACTGAAACAGTTTTCTGAGAAAATATATTACATGAAGCCAGATGGTCAAAATACCTAGCTTATCTTGGCTAATGAATTCAGGATTTTTGATTAATCTTATGATTAAAAACTTATTTATCAAAATTTCTGAATCCAGTATATTTATGTAAAGATCACCAGAGACTTTAGCCTGAGCATATATGTGCCAATTTTCTTATTAATCACTATGAACGTAGAGGACAGTGCCTACAAAGAAATATTCAACAAATAATGAAGTACTTCAGAAGGCAACAGTAACAGTCCTATAAGACTTTAAGTAAGTTGTGATTAATTAGATCCTTCTACTTTAGAACAAAGATATCAGAACTGTTCTACCCTGCTGCTTACCTCTGGGTGGCATCCTTTTTTCTTATGCTATGTTAATGTAGAATTCATTCCATTTGATTTTTCTCTGTTCTGTGCAGTAGATACTATCTCACATCTGTCCGTCAAAGTTCTGTTGCAATAACTAATATATATACATACGTATYTATAATACATGTCTATAATATGTCATTAACTATACAAATAGATTTAAAAGTCTGCTGACGTGAGATATTATATCAAGATCATAACACCATCTTCTCAGATCTTTTCAAATGCTATCTTGTCATTGAAAAACACCATTATGTATATTGCCCAACCATGTCTATTTAAGCTGCCCTGTAAGTGTTCACTGGAATAGGATAGCTAATGACAATGTATTTTTTCTACAAGATCACAGACTATGCCCTAAATGAACAGTATACTTTCACTGTTTGGCTTCATTAATCAAACAAATATGGGTTCTAGGCTGTATCTATTCCAGAGTAGCTTAACCTTGCTATGAAGACAGCCTCCTTACCTCCGTCACGGCTTTTCTACAGCATCCTCATTACAGCATTTAACTATTTGGCAAGACTACACATTAGACAGAGCTTTGAGCTATATCTGTTTCTTGTGAACTCTCTGAAGAAAAACAAAAGGCTTTTAAATTCAAAAAGTTGGGTTTTATAAGGGAAAAAAAAATTTAGAACACTCCAAGTGACTCTAAATGACTAGGAAAGATAGAATAAAAAGGATGTCATACAGTTTTAGAAACTAAACACAGTCCATAACAGATGGTTTACAAGTATCATATGCAAAACAATATTCTGCTAAAAGATACTATAGTTGCTTTGCAAAGACAAAGTGACACACACAGAACTAGACTGACAAAGAACATAAGATCTGCCATTTTGTATGCCAAATTCTGATAATGAGACAACTGAGATCTCCTAAACATTGCTGCAGATGCTGTCAGGCAGCATAAGATATATTTCTAGTAAAGTCCTCTTTCATCTGTGCTTTCTTTGGAGAAGTTACAAGCAGCCACACTAAGTCCAACAAAATCAAGATGTGTGCATTCCAACTGTTGGGCTGCTCAGTAAATTAATAAATGCTTGACGTGTCTGGGAATAAAAATTCAAAGCTATTTTCAAATCAGGTATCCCCTCCTCCTAAGTTTCATTTGGACCCCAATCTCATAGGACTTTTATTAAAGAGAGAGGGGTAAGAAATCTATGCTTATTTTACCCTCTGTCTAATTTGAAATAAGGTTTTGAAGTCCGTTCTTCTATAATGCTGGAGAGCATTGTAGTTGCAGTTTATTAGGTATACTAGGGTTAAATTTCTGTTCTAAGGAAGCTGTCACATGAGATTTTTTTAATAATACTTTTAATAGGGTATAGAGAAAAAAAACAGTGAGATTGGCCAATCACTTCAGCCCTCATATTCAATTTGGAAAAAAAGAAAACACAGATAAATTCAATACATGTGGCACTATGAATTATAACAGCTACTCTCAATAACAGTGAAACAYTAGTCCAGTTTTCTTTCAATTTCTCTGTATGTTAGAAGAAATAAATACCCTGGACTGGAACAGACTTCCTAACTGCTGTTATGTAACACTGACAACCATAATGCTAGCTGCCACCTGACTACAGCCTCACACCTATTATTAAGTAAAAATTACAACCATCAGATCGAAAGGCATAACACAATTCCTTCGGCATATCAACATCTGTGGATAGATCACATGAGGCACCTAAGACAGCAACAAGCTCTTTCAGTATTTCAATAACGCTTGCACACAAGTTGTTTTAGAAGCCTGACTTTCAAATTGTGAAATTACACTAGTAGTCCAAGCATGGATACATGGACAAACCACTAACTTCCACAGACATGTCAAAATTTTCAGGGATACACTGGGCTAGATGCCTTTTACAMTTGCCATTTCAGTCAACTATTTGTCAGCTTGATTCTTTTCCTATTTATTCTGATAAAATCAGTTTTCTCCAAGGTTTGTCCCTGGATACACAAATTATGACACAGACTTTACCAAAAAGCCTATGACTGTAAGCTAGAAACCTTTGTCATTAAGTGAATGACAACTTACTATAGCTAATGTTTACAGTTCTTCAGGTAGTATGCATCCTTACTTTTACATGATGATATAGATTGTCTCTTAACTAAGATTTAACTAGATTCTTCTATAACACAAAAAGGCTTAATAATCCAGTTCTTGGTATATCAACAATGCCACATTCAGTTTCAGACAGCAGATGTTTAAGAGCATTACTTATTTATATTGAAAACGCTGAAGACTTCAAGCCATTACTGTATGCAATCACTCTCATACTTCCTTTTATACCTTATTGCACACATATCAGAGTTGCTTTGATGTCTTTTAATTTCTATTTTCTCTACTATTTCTCTCCCTATAATATATATATATTTCTATATATATTTATTTTGCCTTTATATTTCTGTCTAAAGTTCTCTATAACTAATTTAAAGAACGTTCTCTATTGTAAGCTAAGGCTGATGTGACAGATGGTCTTGCTTTTTCACGGGCAATTTCCAATTTTTCATGTGACATTGTGAAAAGATTTTTCAATATATTACTCTTGTTTATAAATTAGTCTTTGTATATAAACGTTTCCAAGATCAGAATTCTACTCTTCATGCCTCAGTTTCCATTTGTATAAAACTGACCTATTTCCCAAACTAATAAACACAGCATTTACAGAATAAATTCTAAATGAAGAAGCTGAACTTTTTTTTCATCAGATGAGACACACGTTCTTTGAGAATTTATTTCTTATTCTTTTTCAACCTGGTCTCTCGACATCTGCAGATCATTCTCAAGAGTTCCCTTCTTCTATCATCCCAGTCCTACCCACTTATTTCTTCATCAAAACATTGCAAAATATATATAAAGACAGACAAAGAAATTCCCTTTGGGATGTCAAATTTCATAACATGATGCAAATGATTAAGATTTCCATTTGTAATGAATTATGCAATTTTCAGTTTATTATGCAATTTTAAGTTTGGTATTGCTTTGCTGAGCAACAGCTACCCAGATGTATACATCAGATAAATTCAAAATTTTAGCTCTAATTTTAGCTAAGCAAGTGTAGCRAATGTAAACGTGACAAGGACATACTTTGCCATATGCTAAGAGCTTGTCAGGGAGCCTCAGATTTCTGTTCTAAGATGGTCAACAAAAATAWTTTTCCTATACTCCAGCTGTGGTGACTCACTCACTATTAGCACAGGCCCAAGTTAAATGCTCTTTGGTCACAGTGCAACTCCAACTCACCAATAATGTGTATATATTTGGAAAGTTCCTTCATGTCTAATTCATTGGATTGGGACCCTTAGAACCACAAAGATAATTCTATAAAACAGAATTATATAAATACCAAATACCAATGACAGAAAAATCAGGATGGATTTTGTTTTTGCCTTTAAGTGTTTACCTTACCAAATATATAATATACACACACACACACACACACACATATATCTCAAAACCTTTAAGCTGTTTGGATTTCATCTAAATCTCTGGTAGAATTCAAAGTAGTTGGTGATATATTTGCAAATACTACTTCTATTTTATTTCACCTTTAGCAGATATGGACATCATCATTAAGGAATGAGAAAAATAGAATTAAATAATGTCCTTATTCTTCTCCAAATGAATGCGGTTAATTCAATCATTAAGACTTACAGTGCACATACACCAAATCAAAAATGTGAAACTTACTTAATGGAACAACCCATTAACATTGACAGAAAATATCTGATAAGGTAGATACATCATTAAAATGTATTTGGTTTGTTTTCACACAGTACCACAAGTCTTGCAAGAGTGCTTGGTGAACTTCCAGATCTTATTAAATATTTATAATTAATCCCTACAAAGTAACATTTCACAGTGTGTGTTCTAATTAAAGGGACATTGTCAAATTGAATTTTTTTTCTAAGTTGATGCACCTAAAAACTTTGGTTTTCTGTTCAAATAACATTTAGACAGTAGATTATATTTCTTTCTTTTAAAAAAAATAGAAAACTAAGATCCTCTACTTAATTTTACAAACATCTTTCACATGATTCTAAGCACAATATCAAATACATTCAGGGTAACATTTTTTGCCCCTTAACTTTTACATTTAGGCACACATTGGTTGCTTTTTGATGCCAGTTTAGTTTCAGCTTTGCCATTCCTTTTGCTATTATGTAACCCTTTGTTAACTTTTAGAAAGTGCATTTCCACCACACACAAAGGTAGCAAGGAACACAACATTTATTCATGACAGAAATCTAACCTTCAGTGAGACTGTGGAATTGTTTCCTTTGATGTAATTCATTCCTCCTTAACCTCAACTTCATAATTCTTTATTTTTGAGATGAATAATTATCAATAATAAATTTGGTGAAATGTCTTCAGTTAAAATATTCTCATATGTCAGCAGTCAATGTGGCAAGTTCAAGACTTGACTATGGGATTTTAAAGTTGACATTGCCCTGGAATTACTACTGTGTAGCAATATATTTGTTCTGCTTTAACTTGGACAAGCAGCAAGCCAAACACATCAAACACACTAATTTTTCAAATCTTACAGTTTCGTCACACTGTAATGCAGACTATGATAGTGAGTGGTTCATAGCTCAATCTGAAAGCTAGAATTTCTCAATGGCAAGTGGTTTTATCACATAGCAGAGAAAAAGTACATTCCCCAATTCACAAAAGTGCAATATAATTACTGCAAGCCATATGAGGTGCCCTAAGGCTAGCAATTACAGAAATACATAGTGATAAAAACTATACTGTATTTCAATTAACTTCAGTTGAAGTTTACAAATTTATAAATATGGTATAATTCAAAATATGATATACTTTCCAAAACATGCACGTATTTGGGAAGAAAATCCAAGTGAAAACACTTTGCCAAAGGAGAAGTTTCTAGACTGCCACAAGCAACTTAATGTAGTTTTCCAATTTGCCTTAGCATGTGACATAGACAATACAAATATGCAAAGTCCTGCCCCAACTTTGCACTTGCAAAATGTAAAGGAAAACATGCTATAGGTATATATTTCCTAGGACATTAAACAAATTACTAATGCACCTCCTAAGTAGTAGGAGGAAGGGCAATTCTCTTAATTTTTCAATCAAACAAGGCCTGCTTGTATGGTCATTCCTCTCACCAGTACTTGTAACAACCACACCTGAGCAATCAAGTTCCTGGTACTTCAATTCCTCTCCCCTTTCATATGCACTATCCCCTCTCTCCACACACACCTACAGTTCATTTTTATGTCTTTCCACAGTCCAATAGCAACTCATCTCTTGAGCATCTAGAGACAGGAGCAACTCATCTCTTGAGCATCTAATCTAGAGACAGAAGCTTTTCCGTGGGAAAGCTTTCTCAATTCACGCACCGTGGTTCTGTTTTTGCTAAGCTGCATGTGAAAATCTTCCAAGAAAACCAAAGATTGTATAATTTACATTTACATTATTAATATTTATATTAGCTAAGCTTCCTTCTGAGAGGTCAGTCATTCTGCTGCAAGAAGTAAGTACAAACTAGCACTATTATTCTAAATGGTCTATATTTCTCTAGAAAACTGTGACTTTTAGTGAAAAACTGCATTTTGGTTTGCCCCAGGCCAAGAATTCTTAAGTTAGGAGGAAAAATATAATTTTGCAACTGGGTAAGTTTTACTGACACACTGCATCTTATAAAGTCCCTCTTACCTGAAAAGCGTTATTAAGAATAGATCCTACTACAGATCCTTTTGCTATTTCCTACAGTAGGTATAGCCATRATCTTTACAAGATGCTGACAGTCTTTCAGATTTGCATCTGATTTTTTGCAAACTGACATATTCTCATAACAAGAAACCAAATCTCTGATCTCAGTACTCCTAGAGTTCTGTGATGGAATGTTTTTTGGGGCATAGGGAGAGATTTTTTTATTTAATACAAAGTCTACACATGGAAAATATCCTTACAAGAGCAAGGACAACACTAGTATGCATACACACATGCTTGTCCAGGTATAAAAACCCAGTTTTGAGCCTTCTTTTAGTAGGAGAAGTAGATAAAGACTTACRTTATTTCCTTCTGTATAGCTTTCCTCGAAGCACAAGCACCTGTACAGTTCCAAAGCTGTGTCACAGTTATCAGCATGGCCATGACAATTACACCTGAAAGAAAAATAGGTAATGAAAAAAAAAAATGGAAACATATCTCTGCAGCAATATTACAATATTATCATGAAGACAATTTGTGTTTTATTGCAAGCGTAGCCTGGTYCTTTATTAAGAATAAAGACACAGAAGAGAATGTTCTTAAGTGCAGTAACCTACAAAAGACTTCTCCATTCAACACACTTGCAAACGCCAAAAACTGCTTTTCAAGGTAGTAAAAAAGAGCAAGTATCAGAGCTACTGTTACTTTATGCAATAGTGAACAAGAACTAGATTTCAGTACACACCACGCATGTAAAACTTTATTAAATAAATGGTTATTATTCATCAATATTTAACATTACAGTGGGGCTACATTTTTTCAAGAAATCTGTATCTGTACTGTAATTTGTGCAATGTACAGAAACTGTAATCATACAGTTTAATCCATTTAGACCTCAGCTAAAATGTGCAGTTCTCACTAATATAAAATCTTTGTAGAGCATTAGCCTAGAAAATAATCATCTCACTACACCTGAAGGTCTTTTCTTCTGGAGGTATGGCACAGTTTTGCAAACTGCAATTGTAATGATTTTTCTGTTATATAGCCATCAAGACTGTAGTTGTTTTAGTAAAAACGTCATCCTAGCACATGTAAATCATTAATCAAAACATACTAGTAGTGTAGAAATAAGTTTAAGGTAAACATGACCTCTGCTGGGGTGCTTCCTCTCAAAATGAGATCTTAACTACCAAAATAATTTCAGAAATAATACTTATTAACAAAAATCTGCACCATATGCTTCTTGGAGACTATTTCATTGCTAAATCTGCATATTATTTACAGGGCATAATTAGTCCTTTCACGAGACAGGGCACTTATCATATACAATAAAGTTGTCAGTCACAGATAATGTAACACTTTTACTGACAGCTGCCCAGTTTTAAATGGAAAACTGCAGCCTAAAACAAAGAATGAGCTCTGCATTAAGACTGTTAAAATTGCCATGTCTGGGCATCTATAATGAAACTTGGAAGAGCTACTGAAGTAAAGCATAAGCTTGGTTTCAGTCATAAGCCTTTGCTCAGAGGCACTGGTAATTCCAAGGAAAGGACTGCTTTTGACTGATTTGTGTAATAAGTATAATTAATTTTAAAATAACATGTGAGCAAATGATTAAAAAAAAAAAAAAAGTACACCAATCATTTCAAACTTGATGCACTGCTTCAGACAAAATTTCTTTCTCATTCACAAATGGAAAAACAGAGTAACTCCATTAAATTTTAGGCCGGTAATTATATACGTTGCATAGTTTTAGCAGTTGGAGGTAGTGATGGGTGGGGTGGGGGAAGAATTCCAATAACACCTACCTTCCACTGACTGTGATTTCATTAACTCCATAATATCTATGTCTGAAATTTACCCAAGGCTCATTTGTATGATACTGGCCACGGAGATGAATCCTCACTTGTGTAGCTTTTACAAATTCTTGGAGAGATGGAGTATTATAAAAATCATTGTAACCAGGCCGGTGATTTGGTTCCGGGGTAAGAACACTGAAGGTTAGATTTCCACGAGAGTATGGAGTAAAACTGTTTAAATAAAGAGGAGGAAGATAAATGAAAACCAAAATGTCACATATTTTACATATTCTTCTCAGAGAGGGTCTCCATTCAGCTGTATTATTTGGTTTCTAAATTTTTTTTTTTTTTTTAATTGGTGGCTTCCCAATCAGCCGAATTCAAACAGGGAGAGAAACAAACATACTCTATACATCTGCTTTCCCAAAACTGCAATGATCTTCTGCAAATCCTGAGTTACAGCATGGTGCTGCTAATGCCAAGGTCACGGGTTCAATCCCTGTATGGGCTATCCTGAGGGTTGGACTAGATGATCTCCAGAGGTCCCTTCCAGCCCTACCATTCTATGATTCTATGAAAAGTAAAACCTCTAAAAGGCAAGTTCAAATTATGAAGCGTAAGCAATTCAGTGACATCTGCCGTAATTTGCAAAACATCTACATCTAATGACAAAGAATTCATTCAAATGACTAGTATGATAATTAGCATGACCATATTGTTAATTATTTCCCTGCTAAACATATACATAAAACATACAAACAGTTTTATTTTGAATTCCAGAGCCACCATTACATTCCAGTGTAATGATAATGACATTGAGTACAAGTGTATCTATTCTTAAACCCTAGACAAGGAAGGACAGTCCAGAAGTCAAGCAAAGCCCAAGTAAACAAGTACCATACAAATTGCTTGTTTGTCCATCTCGTATGAATGATATCTCACATTGGTATATTTTCTAGGCAAGGTTAAGCAATGAGCAGAACGTGCCCCTGCAGGAGGCAAGAATGCCTGCTTCTTTCCACATCTAGACAGACTCTTTAAAAATACCCCTCCACAGGAAGCCCTTGGCACTTGACAAACAATGTTCAAAAATGTATCTTCCTCATTTCAAAATATTTCTGAGAATTTTTTAAAAATTAGATCCTTTACTAGATTTTAAAAAAGAACCAAAAAATACAAAAACCCTGACCTGCACTGCTACATCAGACCCTTCTATCTTATCCTAGTGTCTAAATCCTGGACAGACAACTTGAACACATGCCTTAGCACTTACAAGTATGTGGTTATGGGAGTGCGTGAAACTAGTTTTGTTTTAAAATAAACCCACCTTCCCCTCCTATAAAGCTCTCAACACTACAGCATGCTATACTGTTGCCACAGTTTTGCAACATTACCCCCTACAGTAATTCCTCTAACTATACAGAATAGTGACCATTACAGGGTATGTTTTGTATCTTATAAGCAAAGCTTTCTATACCCCAGCTGCACCCAAAAATCATTCATTCATATCACTTCCTATGATCATTTATGTCATATCATTGAAGGGGAAAAGCAGTACTACTCATAAAACATTTATGGAAACAGTTCACACTTCACTTCTGAGATCTTCTTAGAAACGTATCTCCAGACTGGAGTCTAATAAGTTCAAACCTGATTTGGGTCATTTATACAAAAATGTTTGGCTTACTTAGAAGATTTCCCTTCTCCTCTACCCTCTGCTCCAAGCATCAGCAATGAAGTTTGAAGTTCTTTGTTGAAAACTGGTGTGCAACAAAGATGACCTTACGCTATTCTCCTTAGAGTACTCAATTCTCAAAGAACAAAGATGCTGACACATGAGAAGTCATGAGGTAGCAGAAGTGAAACAGCAAAAAAAAAAAAAAAAAAAAAAAAAAAAAAAAAAAAAAAAAAAAATGCCCACAGCACCAGGTACTATATTTTCTGATGGACTCACAGCCAAGCACTAAACAAGCCTAATGCTGACTGGCATCTGAAATCAGGCAAGAGGTGGTGCTTTAAAATAATTATTGCTAAATATAAATGTGTGTGCACGTGTGCACATGTATATATGTGTGCATGCATGTGCACGCATGTATGTCTGTGCATATATAATTTAAACATGCTAACTGCATAGTAACAAGGCTTGCAATGTATTTCTGAAAGGTAATGCTCTCTCCTCCTCTCATTCCTCCCAAATTTTATTTTGGTTCTCACTTAGCAAGATTAAAGAGCTTTAAGATATAATTTTCAACCTATCTCTTACACATTTTTCATGATCAGTAATAAGGCTGAATGACTGGCTTTAAGTTTTCCCTGTATCACACGCATTACTACAAAAGACATCTAAACTCCAGAACAAGTTGCACTCTTGGAGATCAGAAGGAATACTTTCATAATCACTGGATAGTTAACTCTAACTCGACTACCAATAAATAGTCCCACAACACATGAACATACAAAATTTCAACAGTCTAGCTGAAAAATAACAGAAATCAATTGTGTCAGGTTCCTCAAAGTTTGAAATCTGATAAAAATGACAGATGATCTTTCAGAATTCCTCAATAGAAAGGTCAGATTTTGGATCTTCTACAAACTCAGCAGCCCAGAATAAATTGAGTATACTAAATTAAAAGAGTCTATCTCAGTAGGACATGAAAATGAATTGTGTCAGGACATTATCTGTTCAAAGCATTTGTATTATGCAGATACAAACCAATACCTAGGAAGTTGGAGACAGTTGACAGAGTCTGGTTTTTCCAGAGATCCATTATTATCCATTCCAAAAATACTGCAGTTTTTAGCAAAATATTGCCAGACTTCCCAGTTTAGATCATTTCTTTTTTTTCTTTCAATTCTTACCGTTTCAGGGTGTGGGCTAAAAAACTGAAGTACAATATAGAATACCTACAAGAAAATAATAAATTTTGGAACAAATATTAAGCATCACTGCAGTATAAAACAATGATAATATAAATATTTTGTTTTATTTCAATGTGACAATATAATCTTTTACCACTCACAGACAGGATTTTATTCTATGCATTGTAAATGAAAGACAAATAACTTCTTGTTAAACAAGCTCTTTGATCTCTCTGATAGTATTACGCAGCAGCTGAACTATTTCATCAGAATTCTTCACTTTTTCTTAAAAACCATTTGAAAATACACTAGATAGCTAAGTCCATGATTTGTTACAATAACATTATTATTTTGGAAAAAATGAGGGGCTTTGCTTTGTGTTGCCAAATATTTGACAAGTTATTTGTCTGATAACAGTTTCTTTTTTTTTTTTTTTTTTTTAATTTAATATCCCTATTTTTCATTTGGAATCCAGTCAAATACCTGGTGTTGCAATGAAGAAGACTTCTCCCAAAATACTGCTTGAGGAAATTCACATGCATCAAATAAAACAAGTCTTAGAACTTCACAGATATTTGATTTGGGTTTTAACCAACAGACTCATTCTTTCTTATGTAGCCAAAATCTGTCATCATATTATTTCCCTTCTCCCCATTAATAAAAGAAGAAAAATTAAAAAACTAAAAAAAAAGTCTAGGCAGAATAAGCATCATTAGTATTTGAATCATGAACTTGATTCCCTTCTGTCTAAATGCAAAGCATTTGATAGCAACCCTGTTGCGGATGCAGCCCCACTACTTACGCGTTCTTCCTTCCAAGGCCACCTGATACTCCAGCCCAATATAAAAGTGTTAGGTTGAAATCTGGCCTCTGTTCAGAACCCTCTTGCCTGTTTATCACATTTGCCTCCCATATGTCTCAGGAAGTTAAACTACCTTCTCCAGAACATCAACACAACAGAAATCCCTTAGGATATGCCAATATGCAGCAGACTTGTTAAATCCCACCTGACGTCCCATTTGACATCAGCTTTCCATCAGAAGATATGATACAAGCACCCCAAGTTTTAATAGGAATTAAAATTGAAGCTGAAATTTAGARAAGTTGAGTTAAAGGACAGCAACTCATTTCTAGATATTGATGTCCTCATACATGATCTTCACTCTAGTTTATGTAGTCCAGAATACTGTTTGTAATATCGGCTAAGCCACATGAAAAGAAAAGTTCCATAATGAAAATCATAATGCATCTGATCACTTTTCACATTGTTTCATACTGATAATGCATCTTCCCAGCCCTGAAGGATAACATCTCAAAGCATAAGATTTGAATTTCCTCGAGTTTTAAATAAAATGTATATTAAATCTCTTCCTAGTTTTGATTTAATAAATAACAAATGTAATCTTTTCATTACCTGATACTGTCCATTTTGTAAATCTATTGTGATAGAAACACCATGATCCAGACCTGTAGTATTAGTAAATACAACTGAAATCCAGGCGGTACCAATGTCATCATCATTGATGTAATACAGAGGATGCGCTTCTGCATCCAGCCTCAGCAATCGGTCATTAGTGGTATCATCTGCACCATTAGGGATGCAGTACCTCTGTATCAACGGGTGTACCCGGGGATGACTTCCAGGACAGCGGCACTCAGACTGGGTGTGCAGGTAAGGAAATTTTCCAGAGAATACTTCCAAAATGTCTCTGTCATGGTATATAAAAAAGCAATTACATACATGATAAAAAATGACAAGTGGTACTTTGTGCCTCCAGGTTGATGGATTAAACAAAACTCAGCTTAGACTACTCTAGAAACCCCATAGCCTTGTTTCATCGTGCATAAGTGAGCCAATCAGCTAGGAATCTAGTCACCCAGGGTTCCTACTTCATCAATGGAAATCAGCAGGCACCTTWAGCAGCCATCGATGAAGAAGTATTCCGGAGTTGTTTTCATTGTTCCACAGACATATATGGAGGCAAGGGCATACATGCTCCTTGCTTGGATACTTAAAAGTAGTCAGGAGGAATCCAGTGCCAGATGCAAAGAGGAAAAGCTCTATCAAYATTTTATTATGGCATTGTGTCTGAAACCAATCACTGATCTGCATAATTTTTTTCAGCATATCACATGACTGATATATTGCCTGTAACCACAAAACCAATAGATGAGTTGAATGTTATGTTGTCCTCAAATCTCCAGCAAGACTAGCTTGAAAAATGTCACTTTAAAAATTGTCTGTACAAATATTTTTGCTTTTTGCTAACTTTAATAGAAATGTCCACTAAATTGGCRCTACCTCAGTCTTCGGTCACCCTATTAAATTCTTACAGTTTATTTTAAAGCAATTGGATTGCTTTAGTTCCCACTGACTTCATCAACTGAAACAATTAAGTAGATCAACAGAGACTTGAGCACGTCACCTAAAACTTTATCTGTCATCTCTGGTGTAAAAGAAGGATTTTGTTACCCTAGAAAGTGCTGATTTTTTTATCAGTAATAATATATATTTTGTATTTTGTTTGGCAAATACTTACTGACTGCCACTACAGATTCTACAGAAACCAAGTTTACAGAATTGCTGTAGACTAAAATTAGCTGATACACAGAATAAGACTTTCATTCAGTTTATCTCAGACAGATTTTGGATAAAGTTATTTGTGGATACAAAACAACTACATCTATGAAACCATCATTAGCTTACAACACTTTGTAAAATATCTTAGCTTTTACTTTTTAAACTATAATCATTTCACTAACTTAAACCACAGTCCAAAAGATTTAACAAGGATTCCTCTGAAGGAATATACAGCCAACATGATCTTCATCTAGCTAGGAATTGTGATTCATATTAATACTTCAAATTCACAGGAGATCAGTTCATCATAATGTCCTGCAGATAGTTGAGCTCCTAGGAAACTACTCTTCATCTTATTGAAAGACTATCATTAAGTAGCCCTAAGGTCTACAGTCACAAGTGTTGCTGAGTGTAGCCTACCCTGAAGCATCACATAGACAAATAGGACCTGACTACTTCTGGCTAGCTTGAACTGACTGGACTAATCCAGCATGAGCTGGATGACTAACAAAGGTAACATTTCTTTGTAACACACTAGGAAGGGTGGCTGGAGGGTGACAGAAACTGCAGTGGCAACCACTATGCAGCCTTGGGGATGGATGAAGTCCAAGAAACTATCCCAGGGCTACATGGACCAAGCTAGAGAAGTCATTGGCAGCTTATGCCAACAATCTAATACAGAAAGCAATAAACTGTTAAGACAATAGCCCCTTGGCTGGCAGAGGAGGGGGGACAGGAAAGGGTGTCAAGAACACCAAACACGGATGCCTGACACCATGGAGAAGCTGAAGCCTAAGGAAATGAACTGCTAAGCACTGGCGCTGAGCTGTCAGCCACAAAGCATGCTGACCCACTGGAGCATGCGTTCTGTTCCCCTGGATCAGTGTTTTTGGAGTGACTAACTGGACCAGTAGTGCCGAAGCTCTGATTTGTATGTTGTGTGTGTATGGGTGTGTTCGCAGAACACAGGCGTACACCTATCCTGTCAAGCAAATAAACTTTGGGTTATACATCACCAAGAGGTGAGGATCCACTCTAGCAGCCGCCCTACCCAACGAGCTGCCCAGCTCAGCAGGATTCAGCAGCTGGCCTCTCTCCTGCCCTCCTCTGCTCTTGGAGCAAGGCACTGTCCTGTGAAAACTTCTGAGAAGCTGAAAGTAAACACTGTGTTTGACAGAGGAAGTGCAGTTTCTTACTGAAACCTATAACAGAAAGGTCTATTTAACAGTAAATCTTGCTGTAGGGAGAAATAATTTGTTATCACAACAACTCGCCCTAAGGCAAGCACACCAGGATTCTGTCCAGCTTGAAACACTAGCAGAGCTCACATTTAAGATGGAGTAAGACCATATAACACGGGGGCTCTGCCTGAAATACTTTAAAGGAAGTGCCCACAGGGAGCTCTGCAGAAGCTTGGGAATCTCATCCAACTTATCAGCACACAATATAACGTCAGAACAAGAAATCACGAGTAAATGTCACCGAGCTAGCTTTCAAGCATCAAAACCTAGCCACTGGATCTACTGTCTGCTAGAATACATACTAAGTCAGGTTATAACAGAGACAATACTCTAACCAGGAAAGCACACATTTATTATTTTAGTTTCAATACATATATTTAAGCAACAATTCAAAAGAATAACATATTAAATTATTGAATTTATTTTAACACGAGCTTGTTTAAAGTCATGTTTGAAACCATGTCTAGTAAACTACATCATCACAAGCAATCATCTTTTAAAGAAAGCATAAGTAAAACATCATACTTTGAGGAGCAAGTATATTGTTATGCATTCTTTCTTCTCATCACACTCCTATTTTCATAAAAATAAAGGTCGTTTACCTGTTAGTAAGCGCCACTGGGTAAAATCGAAAATCTTGCATTCTTCCAACAAATTGCTCTAAACCTAAGAAAATATACTACAAATAAATAATCTAATTGTATTGAGCAGAAAGCAGCTTTGCACTGCATGAGAGCACCTTTAATTCAGCACTCACAGATCTCTCTTACACAATTACCCCTCCTGAATGAAACCATCTTGGACCTGGACAAAACTATAGAGGGCAGTGACTTAATTTTTTGATAAAAAAAAAAGAATGATTTATAATAACTTTATAAGAACATTTTGTACCTATCTCTCTTCTGATTAGAGAGGTGGCACAAGGACTGGCTCATTAGATAGAAGTAATGAGCCAGTCCATGTGCCATCTCTAATTAGGAAAAAGATACAGTAGGTACAACTGTACCTATCAATTTATACAATAAAGATAAAAGGCATTTAAAAATATTTCTTTCTTTTATACACTTATTAGGTATCCAGTATTCAGAATCAAAACAAAACACATTTCTAAACACAAGCTTTAGGAAATAGGATGCAGAATATTTGTTGCCCAAAGGATAATAACATTTAAGCCACTTATAGCTGTATTTACAACTTGGCTTCAAATTCCACATGTTCTCGAAGAACAATACTCAATGTTCTTACATACGCAGAGCCAAGAATTTGTGGAGAATAACAAAACATCCTGTAGCACCTCTGCAATGATCATATCATACTGTAGTACATATAAAATTCAGTATGTAGATAAAGGGTAACACTGTATCAGGCACTACTGGAGACCATGGGACCCTCATTTTGCCAGTGGGTTTACAGGAGTATTAACAGAACAGAAGAAAATCAGGAGCCAGAAATCTTGAGTTCTATTCTTGACTCTGGAAAATAGTCTAGTGGCCGTGCATAGTTCCATTTTGAAATTGTTTCACATATTTACTCAGAAAAGCTGCGATATTAAATTAATGGAATGTATTGCTTTAGGGACCAATATTCTGGAGAGTGCAGAAAATCTGCTTATATGCAGTAAAACATACAATAAATTATGCACCTACAGGACTAACTAACAAACACCTATCTCAGTCAATCTCTTGAGAAAGCTAATTTTACAACAGGATTTTTTTCCTTTCAGAAATATATTACTTCTCAACATAGCAGACTCACATACACATTGATTTTAACAACAAGCACATCTTATTTTTGAATATTCTGATTCATTCCACTAAAATACCAGAAGATTTACCTGTGAAGCTTTGTCCAATTTGCAATACACCATCAGCATCAGTATCTGCAATTGCTCCCACAAGAATCCTTGAATCAAAAGGTGTACTGTCTTCTTCCCAGCCATTTAAGAAGAAACTAATTTTGCTGCGATGCACCTATAGTATCAATGTAAATGGGCAAACAGGTACTTCATTATGCAATCATCTTGATTTCTGTATATGTTGCATCTATCACCGATTAACCATTAACACTACCTTGACCTACATATGGCATGTCTTTATTTTTTGGTGCCTACTGAAAGTACTTACCTTTTTCCTATACATTCGCAATACAGGTAATAACATCATCATTCAGATGTGTAGATGTGCCAATCTACAATACAATGATTGTTAGAGTGAAGAGGGAAGGAGAGGCAGAGGAAAAAGAGAAGGGCCTATTGCACAAGGTACCAGACTGGTTACAGTTACTTGACCACTTCAGGCCATGGGCACATGTTCTAGCTGTCAGTATTCTCATACACATCAGCTCATACAGGCCTCCAGGGACTATCTACAGGCTTAGGATAACCAAACACAGCACATTTTAGCCAGGCTTATAACACCCCTCCAGAACACCTCCTTAACTCTAGCATGTTCCTTTTTACAAGAGCTGAAGGGAACAGTATAGGAACTGGCTATGTCTGCTCTACAGCCAGCAGGTAATTCCCTTATATCAAGGGAACCTTTGGCTAGGAATATGCACTCAGCTGGTACTCCAGGGTACTGTTTTCTGCAGGCATTCCCTTCCCTGCCAATTCATTTTAAATTTGAGCTAACATTCATAGAAATACTTTATGGCATTCTCTCAGCGCTACAAAGTCACAAGATGCTGAGCTTTTACAAAGTACTGTTCTGCATTAAAAACCTTCATGTTTAGCTGGCATAAAACAAGAAAAGGTTTAATAATATGTAGCCACCTTCTAGCCTTACATTTTATGAAATTCAATACTTTCATTTGAAAAATACAGGAAAAATGAAAACTGCTGTCATCATGCCTTATAGTCAACTTCCCATTAATTAATTAGAAAAACTAAAATCAGCTTGTTCAAAACTTTTGAACTCTCTCAAATAGTACATAATACAGCAAACAAAAACCTGCTTACTTCAGAAAGTGATTTATTTGCAAAAATTGAAATTTCTTGATTTTAACAATATTTAGCTTGCACAAGGCTTATTTAAAAATGACAGCCTGTAAGCCTTCACATTTTGAAACGTTGTTCTGTTGTTGCCAATTTACAGAATGTTATTTCCATTTTGCAGAAAAGGTAATCACAAACTGAAATGGATGCTGGGTGAATCCTGTCTACAGACGCCAAGAAAAGCTAGAGTGCTTTAGCCTGTCTTGGTATCCATTCTAATCAAATCAAAATAAGGCCAGAATAATTGCTTCCATAAGAAGAATGGATGTGCAAGGACAAACGGAAGTTTTACAAGCCAGAATATTTTGTTGCAAAGAGGAAAGCCAGGACCTGAAAAAAATCTGAAAACCGCAACATAAGCATTCAAAATATTATTCCACCAATAGTGTTTCAAATTGCAGACCAAGATAAACAGACACAATTATCTATAAATCTGAGTTCAGATGATCATCTGTGCCTCAGGCACTGAGTCTATCAGTATTTTAAGAAAGAAAATATGCAATGAGATGGAGCTTTTTTTTTTCTTTGGGTTTCACAGAAGATTGTTCAGATGTATTTTTCTCCTTAAATTACATTTTCAAACATATATATGTATGTTGAGCTTCACTGCTGTTGTTTCCAGATTCAGTCAGTATTTCCCAAATTTAGACATGAAAATTTATTGCTCTTCCACTGATGGAAATTTGAAGGCTATTATCATAATTACTAAGCACTGAGATTTGTTCAAAAAGTTCCTGTACATGAGTTTTACCACTCAGAATACATCTCTTTTCATTTTAAGTTAGCTTTTGTGTTCACACATCAATGACCTAAACACAAAAAAATTTTATTTAGTTTTCATTCCAAGCCCTTTTAAACAGCTGACACCCTATTTGCAAGCCGAAGCATATGTGTATATGGTGGTTACATTGCATTTTTTTTCAACATCACATTTTTTACAGCCTGTTACTGTCATTTGGTGTTTGACTGTTATCATCATAAAAGATAAAGGCTTTTCTGCTTTGTTATTTGTAGCATTATCTCATGTTTTACAACATCTTTGCACAACATGCCCGCACATGAAATATAACTAGTGAAAAGTTCTCCGTGGTATTAATGCATAAAAAAGAATGTGGTTCCATCTCTACTGTCTTTACCCAGCCAAAAGCTGATGAACAGCCAATTTTCCTTTATCACATTAGCACAGCCATGAGGGAAACACATTTGTTCTAGTCAGCTACACTAAAGATACTATTACCAATCTAACATATACATGTTTTATATCAGCAGTATTCTCAGAGTATGAGGGAGCCAACAATATATTAACACTAGCATGACAGTTTATTTAAGAAAAGAAAATTGTCTCTGTAGAGGGACAGAAGTTAGAAATGTATGGCTAAAGCTCAGTGTCACTGGTCTAATAAAGGTAATAATTCTTAAGCTTTCTTTATAGCAGGTAACACTCCTGTGGCAACTCTGTCATATCATTCAAATAAAAATGTTGTCTTTTACAAGTTTATGTGTACCTTTATTTTTAGTCAGATATGAAGCATGTTCCGATTTCCTGTTTTCACCACAAACTTACTGCCTTGGCTGTAGTTTCTGCCGGACCTGATTCTRCCTCCTGCAGCGGTAAGCAGAATGCTGGCCTTCCTGTACGCCTGTTAAAATCAGCCGGACTATTTATGGCTTAAGAGGGACAGAATTAAACCCTAAATGATCAGGTATTTTTTACTTGTTGAAAATAGGTGATTAATGACAATTTTAAATCTCTCGCTAGCCTCTCCCTTCCCCCACCTACAATCTCTTTATATTAAATAGGATTTAGAATAGTTGGGTTTAATATAGCACATCCCCAAGGTAGCCCTAAGCACTTTACAATGCTGAATTGGATATCAGTAGTGCAGTGACTGTGTAAGGCAAAGGCAGCAGTCATTATGCATTTGGCAGTAGCTCAATGTAATGATCCCCCTGCTGGTTATTAAAGGGGGTATGAATATCTGACATGGGAGGAAAATGTAGGAGGGAAACCATGTGTGGTATAAAAAAAAAAAATCCCAGAGGCTCTCCACTGTGGGAGGAGAGGAATGTCTCAAAGTTTGGTGTCTGCTTAGACTAAGCTAAATAAGGCTGGCAACAAATCCACTGTTTGATGTGGCTATTTAAGGTCTCCTGACCGTTAGCATTAAATTGCACACAATACTACAGAAATAAAAGATGAATTTTACTTGTATCCTACTAGAACAGGATTATTCCCTCATTGTCCTTATTAATAAAGTTCTGTGGGAATTTGCCCCAAGCCGAAAACAAACAATAATCTGGAGAGGGTGGCCTCATGGTTGTACAGAGCACAGGACCAAAACCCTGGAACATCAGAGCTCTAATCTCAGCTCTGAAACCATCTCTCCCTCCTGTGCTTTCCCATCTGTCAAATACTTAGCAAATCACCTCACAGGGAGGTAGCAAGGATTAGTTACTAAGATAAATTCACTCTGGGACTGCATTAGCTTCTGCCAATGCAGAGCCAAATATCAATTCCAAGCAATGAAAAATCTGTTTGATGGTGAACTGAGATGGTGAAAGATAACCATTAATATCTCTTCTAAGAGCACTCTTGTCACAATCCAGAATAGTTTCAAAGATGAGAAGTGCAGGGGCAACTGAGGCGATAAGCAAGTTCATTCAAGGCATCCCAAATGAAGTTCTTACGGTTCTCAGTTACAAGCAAATTGCCCATTATAGCCAGTAATACCAAATCCAAACACTTATCCTTTCTATCTAGGAAAATTCCTTATCTTCACAATAGATCACAGTGGTTCAGAATGAAGGGGGATGCACTAAGGGATGAGTAACTGTTCATAATTTTTTTTTAAGGTATTACAAGTATTTAGTTTTTTTGTCTAAAGATCTATGCTATTCAGATCCTACCCATGAAATAAAAAAGAACGGAATTTAACAAGAGTTTTGCAACTTGGTTTGGACCAGGCGCAGTTGTGACAAAGCCAGCAATAACACACAGGAATTGCTAAGAGAACTTTCCAGTGTATTGCAGTAGACTATGTGGAATAAATAAATAAACAGAGTATCACAACCGAATTCTACAGTTAACTTCAGAGTGGTTGTAGTGGCAAGGACTAAAGGCCTAACTGCCTGGAGGAGAATACAGAAGCATGGTAAACACCTGATACTTCTGAATACTCTGAACCTCAAACCACTAGCAGTTCAGACACTTCCTCAGCTAGACATGGTTTCTATACATTTAGCAACTTTCCCTGGATTTCTCTTCCATAAATTTGTGTAGCTGTTCCTTGAATGCACAAATCTGCATCATCCAAAGGCACCCACTGTATCGATGGACTCAAAAATACACATCTGTTATTGGCCTTGAACTGCAAAATTAGCTACAAGCATAATGATAACAAACATATTTAGTATATTAACAAAAATGCACAGAATACTTGTCAACCCCCTCCCCCCCACATTCTTTCCTTTATTGACATGGAAGCAGAAAAAAAAAAAAAACTTCAATTCTCAAGTAATAGAAACAGACATGTTAATTGCCCCCTCCCCACTTTTTTTTTTGAGCTACACTAGCACTTTCCAAATCAAAGGCAATTTGGGTGAATATGGATACACCAATCTACAAAGTTTTGGTTTTCAGGTAATAATACACTTACATATATTGCATAACCATATACATATGTGATAACTGCCACACTTATGCAACATGTACTGTTTTCTTTAAAAAAAGAGAAAGCAAAAAGGAAACACATACACACATTAATCATCCTGTCCTGTTACACACATCAGGGCAACCACACCTATCTTAGTCTCTTCTTTTGAGAAGTGAATTATATCGTTTCACCAAAAATACATGAAGTCAAATCAGTGCCTTTTCCTTGAGTTGATGCTGCTGATGCTTGCATCAGTAAGATTTTACATTAAAAATAGCTCTTAATATTAATACTTTCCACATGCCTTGCCCAAAATTACTTCTAATAAATAAGACAGCAAGAAGAGACTTGGAAAAGATTAAGTTCCACTAAGCAACAATATATAAAAAAAATTAAATATATCATAGCAGAACTTAAGATCACTAATCAGAGATCCAAAACTCCATTTGTACTAATTGACATATAAGCATAAACAGATGTGGTGGTAATCTCTTCCTCAAATGTTTTAGAATTTATAATTACTATATATTTCAAAGACATTCCTGTTGGTAATAAATACTAATAAGTGTAATATTTCCCTTTAGATTATTTTTCCTATCCTAATATTCAATAGCAGAGGAAAGATTTATTAAAATATTACATATACATTTAAGGGAATTATCTCATGACATTAACCTTTTCTATTAGTTAAATATGCGTTCTTTTTACTCTGTTATTAGCTTCTAGTAACTACAAAGTACAACTTAATCTTAAAATTTCTCCTCATCAGCTGTGGATCTAACAACTAGATCACAATGTCTGGAAGACAGATGAAGAAACCAGATGGAATTTTCCCAGATTTACAGGTGGCACATGAGGAAATAGAGAAAACTTTGGCAAAAAAAAAAAAAAAAAAAAAAAAAAAAAAAAAAAAAAAAAAAAAAAAATCTTTTACAGTCAGTCATGCCAAATGATACCAACCTTGGCCTATTTAGCTATCCAGCCAATTTAGTGATGGCAAACTCCTGAATTGTAACTTCAGCTCTTAAGGCTATTTATACCATCAAAGAAAGTCTCAGATGGCAGGGGTAGGAATGATAAGCACATAAGGGACCAAAAATTCATCTTCAGATAAATACTAGGAAATGAAATGGATTCCATTACATGCTACAGGCACCACTATTTCCAAGCCAGATGAAAAAACAGTTCAGGAATCTGTGATGTGTACAAGACAGTGAACAAGATTCTTGAAAATATCATGTATATGCAAACTTAAAACATGTACCATTTAAAAATAGCAACTGCAAACTCAGTTGCAAATGCAAGCTACTTTCAAAAGCTGAATGGAAACTAAAATTAAAAACTTGTTTGTCAAATAAGCAAAAACAAGCATATTCTCCTCCAAACAACTGAGCATAAAATAAATTATAACAAAACTCAAACAAAATCGGATTAGTTTATCCTTTAAATAAGTTCCTTTTGCACAGCAATAAGTTTCTTGGCAACAACAATAATTTTATATTTATAAGGAGGGGCTATATACAATACCAAGAATTTAAAAATGCTTTACAAACTGCAATTAGATATCCATATAACCTACCCATAAGACAGAAAAAAAGTTCCATTTATTTTCCAGACTAGGAAAGCAAGTAAAACAGCACCTCACCTTTCCTTAGCTGCTATAAAATCTTGAGCAACTCCACTAAACTCAACGAAGTTACAGAGGCTTTGAAGAGATGTAAATGAAAGCAGAAGTTAGCATAAATGCTTTTCTCAGTCATTCCGAAATTATGAGGTATCAGAGATTATGAGAAATCAGGAGACATCATGATTCTCCCCCCTCGAAAACTACTACACACTGCACACTTAAAAAAAATTTTTATCATCACTTAATTTGTTATGGTTCTTGTAAAAGTTACTTCCCAAACATAGCTTACTACCTGTTTAAAAATAAAAAAGAAACAAAACACTTCTACAAGATTAGGAAAAAAACATTCTTTCTCCTAAATATATCGCAGATTTTTTTTACATCAAGAACTTTTTCAGTGAGCTCACTCTACAGAAATGTTCATTATATTAACACATTTTCTCCCAAGGTGAGAAAACAGATTAAGGTTATGACCAAAATGACAGGTCTGTGGCTTCCCTGAATACTTTAATAGAGTCAACAAATCAACAGTGGTCACTGATGACAACAGAGGAACGATGACAATTGATGGAAGGAAAGGAATTAGTGATGCTGCTATAATAGTCTAATCAGAAACTTGAGCATAAAAATCTTTTTCACCTTCAACCTGTCTAAATATGCTCATTCTCCCTACTTATATAAAGATATACGGTTTACTCTACCATTTTACCATTGAGGTGACATATGGGTACACTTTTCTACTCTGTGAAAGCAGCTGTGGAACACAAATGTAACAGTTAAAGAATACAGTAAGGGATTTTTGCATATCAAAAAGATGATACACACATGGGTATGTATTTTGGTATTTTCTTGCATAGTTGCAAATTTTACTGAAGCTGCAGCAAGAGCCTTCTACACAACTTTAGTATTTTGTAAGTGAATAGCTGCAAAGAAGAAGGGTCAATTATATGATATGAACTTAAGCAATGTAAAGTGGACAGATGGAGCTTTTCTGGGGGAACAAACAGTATGAAACCATTAGCATTAGTCCAAGTTTACTTTCAGCTGTGATTCAGGAGCCAATGACCCCCCCCCCAAATATGGTCCACTTTGCATATTATTTACATCTAGGTACCTATGTGCCCTTAAATTGGTGCACCAGAAACAGCTGGCAACATTCTGCCACAATTCAACCGTTTTCTTCACTGAATAAAATACAGAATTCACACAATTTCAATAAAACTATCATCCTAAAAGGCTCCTTTCCTACACTCCAATTCTGCCTCCCTGCTTTTTATTTTTCTTACACCATTATTTATTGAGTCTACCTATTTTGCGTAATTCTTCCCATTTTTATTTTCCTTTTTAGTGTACTACTTTCATAGTTTGCCTCTCACTTTTTGCTTTGCATTTTTCCATAAAAAAGTGAAGACAAGTGGGAGTAGAGTCCATGTCCTTAAGAACTAATATTTTTCTCACACATATTAATACAAATGGTGCAGAAAAGAAAGGGTTTACCCTAAAATTCCTCTACTCCTCCCAAGCCTTCAGTGAATCTGCATGCCAGCCACTTGGTGACTGCTTTAGAAGATAAAGAGCTGCAATCATTTCCACAGCCTAAGCTATGCACAAGTGTTAAGACTCCATGTCACACTCAACCATGCGATCTATTATTTACCACTGCTAGTGTGCAGCCTGCTTCTACAGTCTTAGATGGCTTACTTCCCCCCTTAAAACAAACCACGTGTAGTCTAAACCAAATGTAAAATCTTTGCTGAATGGATTATTCAAGAACAAGTAGTAGAAGTACTATCACACATTTTGGCAGTAATGACATTATTGCTAGGGATGTTTGGGCAGATGTCTTACACATACCAAAATCCCCGTGCTCTTTTTTTCGGAGGTAAAGCKTACAACCCCAAGATAAAAAGAGTTCAGTTTTAGTCTTTTGCTCTTTGCATTTTAATTTTTTATTTGGAATGAAAATTGAGACAACACAGAGGAAACTTGGCAGATCTAAAGCTTGGCAAGAGATAATGAATTTATGTAGCAAACATATGAGAACAAGAATGTGTCGTGAGGAATTTGTCTGGGATCTTCTCATACAGACAGAAAAGATGGTAATAACTATGTTAATGGGGGCAGGAGAATGGCATAGAAATCAAAGAACAACATCCAGGAGGACAAGCCAGTTTGGATAATTCAGCTGCACAACACTTGACAGACAAATGACACTTTCTAAGCCAGTAGAAGAGCTTGTTGATGAGCCTGCCAATGAGTTTGGTGCTGTTTCATTTAGAACTTCTGTCTCAATTTCAAATGCATTTGTCTACCTATACTTATTAAGTAATGGAGAGACGGAAAATCACCTATATAGCCATTACAGTTATTTCAAAACTTCATGTTGTTTTTAGATTGCTTGCCAGCTTTATTATAGAAAATGCAAAAAATGCGCACAGAATAAGATGGTAAAACTTCTACCTACTATTGTTAAATGACTTTATTCACGTCTAAATTCCTATATTTACATATATATGCTGTTTACAAATATTTATCTCTGACAGTACCCTCATATAGCGCAAAAAAAAAACAAACAAACAAAAAAAAAACAATATTCAAGCTATTGGAACTCTGCACTTCTGAGCAAACTCAAACATACTGTCTGTATATATTTCTACACCTGTAAGCAACTCGGCTGCAAACTGTCAGTAAAACGATAACAGAAGAACGAGTTAAATTGCAACATCTGAATAGTTTTCAATGTGATATTTTGCACATATCTTTGGTATTCAGGCCAGATAGCATTTTACAGGAAGAAAGTACGGAGGCTCTGACATCCGTTGAAACCAATGAGATTTTACCACTGAATTAAATATCACCATAAAGTTTATTTTTAGTTAATTTGTATCAAAGTCAAGTTTGCAAGTAAAAACTCTAAAATCTCTCTTTTGTCATCTATACGAACTATTGAGGAAAATAACTTTGGTTGCTATTTTTAAAAGCTGAAAGTTATAAATGAGAAGAAGTCGTATACACACGAACTCTTTGGCATTGAAGCACTGAATTTTGCTTCAAAATCAGGGTGCTGCTTCAAACTGACTATAAACCTGAACAGGGAAATAATTTGAAACAAATTTGTAAGTTTAATTCCTCCTCAGTAGACTGTCAATCAAGTTCCAGCGTATCTAAGTTCACCATAAGCAACATTAACTAAACCAGTGATTCAGAATATTTCAGGACAGTTACAAGATACCTGTCTTTAAAAGATGCAGAAGGAACATGCACATACATCTGTGTTTGATGACATCATGCATAATCTTCTTGTAGAATCCAGAGGATCTTAATTTTCACTAATGTAATCAAATTTAAGAACATCTATGTTGAACATATTTTCCTGCAGAGCTGCGAACTGGTAAAATATCAGGAAGACATTCCAAAAGGTGTGATGCTTTTTCATCTTTGTTTTCATCCTCTACTTTTTTCCCGCTTTTAGTCTTGTTATTAGACTTTGGCAAACACTTTTCCAGGAGTTCTTAATAAGAAAAAATATCTTTGATTAATTGGCTTTTGAAGGTAGAACTGCCTAAATGGGAAAAACACATCATCTTTTTAAATACTGAAACTGAAACACTGGAACATTCTGTCCAGAGATAAGTGCACTGACTACTACTTCAGCTGTGAATTTATTTAAATGTAGACATACGCATGCAGTGTTAGAAAGGTAAAAAACAGGATATGAAATAAACATAAGGCATCAACTCTAAGCTCACTGTCAAGAGTATACCAAGGCTTCTAACCACAGAGTTCAGCTGAAGGTAACTATCTGTCAAATGTAATCTGTGCAAGTGAACATGCTTAAGCTGGTGCTATGAATCAACCAAAATTGCTTTGGTCTTATTGACATTCAATTGCAAGAAGTTGCAGCTCATCCAGTCCAACAGACAGTCTGACAAACCAAGAGTGCTTCAGTGACAGAAAGCTTTAAATACAGATGCAACTATCATCACAATATACACTGAACTAAACTTTATGATCCCTCATACCGTCTTCAGAAACTGCTCAGTCACTCATCAGCTGGCCACAATGCCGTAAGCCCACATGTTCAGCCTCTGCCTGTTGCCAGTTTCTGCCATTAACTATCACTGTGACTTTAAAAAAAAAATGAATAGAGACCGACTGACAGAAAAATACAAATTGACAGACAGAAAGAGAATACTCCATTTTTCATCACTGTGCCATTAAATCTCTCTCTCAAATCCACTTCTTCTGTCATTATCATCTTTGAATAAATTTGAATCCAGCATTTTATTTATAAAAAGGAGAACAAACTGTTTGCTTTAGTCAAGGGCCAAATCTTCAGCTGGTATAAACTGACTTCAGCTTGCTCAGATTCAGACCTAAATTATGCTAGATTTACTGTCTTCCTCATGGCTTTTCTTTACACCTTGAAACAAAATGTTTGATAAAGTTTGTTGGAAGAGGATGTTAGAGAGTAAAGTATCTTGCATATCAGATCCCAAAAGACAACCTGATCAATCTCCCAACCTTGCATAAAATAAAGGAACACCATTAGCTACAATTTATGTGCTTGTTTTACCCTTCTCTTTCAAGTGTGTCTTGCCATTTCAGCACCAGATGCTCCAATGCAGCAAGTGTATTTTTCTAAAAATTCTCCTATAGCCCCATCACTCGAGCTGTTAGAACAACACATGTGCTTGCCCTCACCAGCTTCCGCAGCTTCATTCTGTCTCGCACCATACAGTGAACTTCAAATCACACTGGAGCTGTAGAAGGATAAAGGAAGTCTTGAAAGAGAAAATATGCTGATTACATAAAATTTGCAACCAAGTAGGGGCACGCAGAATACAAGTATTTGGGAGGAGGGGACCAGAGATTCACACCCCTGCTGAGTGCTCAGAATGGTTCTCATCAYGTTCTGAGAACTCTAATATATATTTAAAAAACAAAAACAAAAAAACAGAGACTTGAGGAAGAAACCTCATCAAGGGACCACAGTGACAGAACTGTCACAAAACAGAGTGGCTGGAGAGGATAAAGGGACAGCAGAAGGACTGCTAAAGAACAGTGAAGGGGAAGGAAAAAGCGTAAGGTCGGGAGGGGCAAGTTGTCTCTTTGCCTTTCCTTCTTTTGCCTCAGGCCCATATCGGCCTTTCCTTTTCTTGACTTAACTTGGATGAATTTTAATTGCAGTCTCTCTACGTGTTTCATACACTGTGTACTCTCCACTGGAGTGGATTTCCCATTCATCACAGGATTGCAGGCAAAAATCCCAGGAGCGTTTTGCTTTCCTTCAAAGTTAGCTTTGCTAAAATCAATAACTTTGGGGCTACTTCCTCTGTCTAGTACATACTCTCACAACCATTTCAAATTTCAAGATTTTATGATCATTTGATTCTGCTTCTTATATCCATACAAAGATTTATATTTATATTCTTTCCTATGGTGACAGTGACAATATTCTTATTGTGTAGACTGCTTTAAAAATTGGAGATAGGCAACAACCTTACAGTATCAGTGGAAACAAGCTCTCATTTGTAGTTTTAACACTGTCAGTATCCTAACTGATCTCTAAAAATCTCTCTTCCTACTGCCACCTCCTATATACCCTGTCATTCTTCAAACAATCAAAGTTCTGGCTTTCTTAGGGACCCATTTTATATCTTAAGAAATTTTTCTTTTTCTTTTATGACCCACCTGCAAGGTTAGCACAACAGCTAAGAAAAACAACTACATTAAATTGTCCTTAACTTGAATGCAAACTATTGAACTTAGTTAAAGAAAAAAAAGAAAAAAAAAGTTTTGCACCCATAGACTCAGGATCATTCCTCACCAATATTATTCTCTTCCAGCTTCATATTAGCTCTCTCTTCACTAAAACTCTGTATCTTGGCATTTTAAATCCCCCTTCATTTTCCTGGTTGTCTCTCTTATTCCAGTAATATCTTTCTTATCCTTGAAAACATGTCACTCCAATTCAGCAGTCTTATTACATATGCTCCTAGCATTTGTATAAAAGATATTTAGCTTTTCTCTTTGCCCTCCTTTACTTTTCTTTCTCACTATCTCCTACAACGTTAATCCCTTCTCAACAGGAAATGGTTTTCCTTCAATCCAAGTCTTTCTTTTTGTGCGTAGCACCACTATTTCACATTGAATTCCCTGAAGAACAACATAAATTAAAAAGGGGGGTGAGGGGATCAAGAAAGGGAAGGGAAAGATGGAACCCTGGTGAGCTCCTGAAGCAATTAACTCTCTGTTCAAGAGCAAGCTGTGTATTAATACAAATATGTCCAGAACAGTGAAATGAGAAAGCAACTGGAACGCAAACTGGTCCAGAAGGTGTTTCAATACTTTAGACAAACTAACAGCTATTTTATGAATAAAGCTTTCAAAATGTGACAATGCAAGTAACAGCAGGAAGCAGGATCCAAAATAACAATCATGCATGCCATTAATTTTTTTTTTTTTGGACACAGGTAATTTTAGCACTGCAAAACAGCCTAGAAAGTGAGTGATATAACCCATGCTGTCAATTATCTGACAAAAGTGGCTGAGGGTAAAGGCCTACACAAGAAGAGGTAACTTTTGAAATGGTCTATATTTTTAAAGAATTAGTACTTAAACAAATAAATATTGTTTTAAAATAAAGAAAAAAATCAGAGATTACTGATACTTGCACCATAAAGGATGTACTCTATTTTTTTTTTTGGCAAGTAGATTATCAGTATTTCATTAGTATAAAATAATATTAAAACTGTTAAATGCAGCTCTGCCACTTTCTATACCAACCAGCATCATACCAATGAGAAATATTGCTCATCACCCATGTCACAAGAGCTCTATCAATCTATTAACGATGTCTCAGAACAGAATTAACAAATTTGGGCAGGCATTTGGGAGAGAAAATGAGAGAGCTCAAGATTGTAAATACAGATTCTGATGAAAACTGAAATAATTAAGCTTTGCTCTAACTACTATTTTAACCATCGATCAATCTTTGTTCTTTTTACATGCAAAAGTGTAACAAGTGACTCTTGTGCTGCAAATGAGTTCCAAACAATAAAACATAATAACAGGATCCTAGTCATCAGATCTGAAAATACATGGAGAACAATTGCTTTCTTGTCGCATAATGACTCTATTTTCCCCAAGTCACAGAACAAATCAGATCCAAGCTCCAATGATCACTATAGTAACATGAAAAGAGACAAGTATTAAGGATTCAACAAGCTGCTTTTTAGCAGCTAAAACAGTTGCATAAAATAGATTTGCCAAAATTAATTGAAACAGAAAGGCCTGAAAGTACATTTTAGATAATCTCATAACAATGCACATTTTCTCTCTGCCCCCTCCCCCCATTTAAAATAAAGCACAGCCACTGATTCTGAATTTTCCTGAACTACTTGTAATCATGTAAATTAGGGATGAGATGTAGATGTCAAATGAAATGTCCCTTCTGAATAAAGTCTCTGTACTTTACTAGTCAAAGAATAAGCAGATATCTGCACAAAAGAAGAAAGCTGTTACTAAATGTACAATTATTAACTCTGTATTACACTATCAGTTGTAGATTAACTTCTGGACTTCTAAATTGACTATAGTGAAGAGTTCTGCACCATTTTGGTTTGCTCAGTACTGAGACTTGCCAAATTTCCCAAATTTAATGCAAGAACACATCAGTTCTACACTAGCTGGACAGCTCTACTGAGGCTGCAAGGTTGATAGCCATCTCTCACTTTCCTTGTTACGGTTTACACAAGGAGCAAGTAATTACTCTTGCCCTCCGAATGCCCCTCCACAGAAGTTCCATATACCCAGTTATGGGAACCATACAATTTTTGAAAATAAAGCCTTGTCTTTTCTTTCAAGATTGAATTTCTCTGTATTGTCAAAGATCTGCAAAATTCTGCCTCTGATTCCTCTTATATTCCTCCCAGTAATCTTACTACAGGCCTTTCCCTCCTCCTGTCTCCTGCTAACTACCTTCCATCACATTCTGCTTTAGAAAGAATCATTCAAATATTCCTTCTTCATCCTCTAATTCTCCAGCACTCTTTCAATGACAATTTACTTCAAGTTTCCTTTTTTTTTTGGGGGGGG
>NW_028185706.1:61519-156286 GCF_003343005.1 Rhea americana | reverse complement strand
CTAAAGAGAGAGAGGTTATGCAGAAGCTCCATCAACTGCGTTTTGCTGCAGATGTGCCAGAAGAGGATCAGGGCAAAATTGCTCAGGAAGATCCTACACACTTTAGTATGCAGGTCTCAAGTTAAAGCATGGAGAGGCCAGCGAAATTTTGATCAACAGCAAAGACAAATGCCAACAAGCACATTTTAGCCTCAAAATACAACAAAATGCATTTAGTCTGACAGAAGAGTGGCAAACCAGTTTACCTATCTGTTAGAAGAGTGGCAAACCAGTTTACCTATCTGTTAGATGTACAATTACTTGCCTAGAGACAGGAACTACGTGCATTCAGTACAAAGAAGCAATAACCCAAAGAGAGAAAACCAAATATCAAGACTGAAGCAAACCACCCAAAGCAGCTGAAAGAGGTAAGAGACTTTTTCTAAGAGACTTTTTCTTTTGACCACAGAAGTCCCATGGTTAGAGGCTATCAGGCTAGAAAAWGAAAGTATCTCTCAGCATTGAAGATAAGTCTCTAGGAAAAGGATTCCAGTGGACAAATACAGAAGCTTGCAGTCTTCAAATGTCTCATTAGTAATAATATTSAAAGTTCAATCTATGCTGCTACTGAATATCATATGTTGATATACCTACAGGTGCAAGAACAGAGACTCACTATTTAGGTCAGCTCTGATCACAGACAATAGCAATGGTACATCTAAATACCACCAGAAATGATAGAGGAAAGGTTCAAGGGGAAAATATTTTGGCTTTAATTCAGGAGGCAGAAGATCAAAGCCAGTGCCACTCTTTGAAACGCTGCCAGTATCAGCAGGTCAGACAAGCAAGGCTGCAGGATTCTGTGCACAATCGAGCAAACCGTGTAGGTAGAAGAGATTTAGGATGAGTAAGAATTGAAAGATTTTTCTGGAACAGACAGAATTAAAGAAGGATAGATTTCTCCTACATCAAAACAGTTTATTTGAATACTAAATTAGGAAAGAAACTGATCAAGTTCAGGGAARAAAGTACCCAAAACATCTGAAAAACAGAATCCTAACTAAGCAGGCATATAGCCCATGACAAAATGTGCCCATCTTTGAAATCTATGAACTAAGACGGTTGRACCAGAATGTCAGGAATGATGTAGGTCATGCCAGTGAAGGAGTGTGGCTGTACTTTAAAAGCAAGTTCAAATTTTCATAAACTTAATAAGCTRTTTTAAAACTTACTACAGAATCTGTGGTATAAACATATCATAACTCCATTTTCTTTTTTTTTAAAAAGAAAAAAGAAAAAGAAAGAAAGAGTAGCATCTTCAAATTCAAAAGGAGACTAGAAAAGCAGCAGAAAYAGAAAACAAGCAGAAACAGATACTGAAGAATAATGCAGAAATTAAAATTTTAGGCATGATATATAACCAGGTCTTAGAGCAATTATTCTGATAATTAGCAAATAAAGTGAACTGGAAAATAAAATGCGAAATGGAAGTTGTAAACAGATGAATAAATGCTATATACTGGAAAAGTCAAAATGGCTTTTGTGGAAGGAAATCAAGCCCCAAATTTGAGTTTTTTGAAGAAGTTAGTGGGCATATGGATAAAAAAGAGCTCAATAAAATGTTTTTCCAGAAAGGTTTCGACAAGGATAGACGTTAAAAAGCCACATCTCACACAGACAGAAGTTTATCGGCAGGTTCCCCACAACTTCTGCTATTTAACATTTTACGTTATCTTGAAAATAGCGATTAGTGAGGTGACAATGGATGTAGTTAATACACCCAAATAATAAAAGTTAAAGCTCACTTCAAAGTTACAAARGTATCTCAAAATAGTTAAGGAACAAGCAAAAGAGTAGCAGACTAAATGTGTTAATAAGCTCAAAGTATCAGATACAAGGAAAATATTCTCAACTATGTACACATAATAAACTCACAATTGTCACCTCAGAAAAAGATCTTGGAGTTATTGTGGGTAGTCACTCATTAATGTGCTSAATGCTCCATGGCAGCCAAAGAGCAAACCGAGTGAGATTATTGGAAAAGGAATGAATAACGYAAAACTTCATTGTGCCACCACATAAATTTATCTTTCTTTTTTCCAGAGCAGCATATCTTGAATGACAAGTGCAGTTCTGACTCCTGCAGCCCAAAAATTATTACAATAAAAATCTCAAAAAACTTTCTGAAAAGACCAGTGTAGAATRGCTTAAATAAAAGGGGAGATGAAACAAACTAGGAATACAGAGTCTATAAAYATGTGATCAAGTTCTATAATCCAAAACCTCAAATAGCATGAGAACAGTAAGAAGGAAGTGACTGATGCAAAAGAAATTAGCAGAATTAAATCAGGAGACAGCAGAGTTAAAACACGGAAAAAAAGCACTATTGCGCAGCCATAATTACATATGAGGAACTCATCTCCACAGGACAGTAGAAAGACCAAAAATACAAATTATAAAAAGGAATCAGAATACTACACAGAAAATAGTTCAGCCAGTGACTATTCCACAGAGTATCTAGCAGAAGTTTCAAAGCCACTGGTTTCAGAAACTAAGTCAGGGATATATCTAAAGAAAGCTGTTCCCAAACACCTACTTCTCATTCACAATTAAAGACAGAATATCTRGACAGACAGACCCTTCATCAGACCAGCACAGCAGTTCTTGCAGAATGCAAAGACTATGTTACTATTGAGCTGAGGTAATGGAACAAGATATATGGAGAGAAGGAGTACTTCCCCCCCCTTTTCATCACAGAAATTACTAGTTTCCAGCCAAGCTAGCAAGCTGTTCAGGGTCTTCCATGACAAAACTGAACATCTGACTTAAGTCTCCCAGAGAAACTGGAACCAAATACAGTAATTGCCTTTTTTAAATAACCAAGAAAAGCAGAAGCTGCTCTGAATACTTTGCTGCATTTAAAGTTTTTAAAGTCTTGCAAAGTATTTGAAACTTTCTCTTCAAACACATCTATTTTAGTGACTAGCATGGCATGAAGAGGGAAGGACCATGGTTCAATAGTTGTGATCAATCATAATTCAGGACCTCCACAGTGAATCTTTACCAAGAATGAAGCTCACACCAGTTGCCAGTCCTCTGCCCTGGATACACCTACAGCTAATTGCTGCAAGACCTTGTGTCCATATTGGAAGTGGGGTGCTCTAAATGTTTATACYTCAGTGTAAAACTTCAAAATTAAGTCTCCCCTGAAAGGAATCAAGTTCAAGCACATCAGCTATGCACTTCAGCACATACTACAAAACTCCAAATTCAGACACCAGACAAATCTGCACCAAGAACCACCCTTCATGCACATGAWATTGTTAATATAGATGTACACTGTGCGTCATCTTGGTGATTTATGCCAAGTCATATCAAGTAAATGCAGCTCCTTCCAGTCTCTCAAAGTTTAACCTCTACACAACCTACGGGCACACAAATATACGAACGGAGTAGCAGTCATGCAGCTGTGGAAGAGTACCAAGTAATCCATTTCTGGGAATCCACTTATGAGCAGCGCACATAAACATATCTTTAAGAGATTAATTCAGAATCAAGAGCTACCTAGTTAAATARCTTTTTTTGTTTCCCTCTTTCAATAGGACTCCAGATTTCTAATAATCTGAAAATAGTTATTTGATTGCAACAACCGCAGTTTAATTCACAGGATGTTGTCRAACAGCATACATCTTTCTCTTAGTTCTTTAATTCTAGTTATACAATTTTTACTATTATTCTTAATACTGAATTTGAACACTTGAAGCATGTCTTTTATTCTTTTCTTTGCCTTTCAATACATTCCTCTAAGCAGGMTACTTACTTAACTATGGCATGACATGCCTTTTAGAGTTGTATGCTGCCATAAGAGTAAGTATTAGAATCTTTCTTTTTTTTTTTTTTTTGCAAGAAGAAGTATCCTTTGTAAACATATTTTATGCCCAATAACAATGTATAAWAATAAGTAACATGTTGTATATTACAATGGTCACTAGAAGCTTCATTCACATAACCATTTATCCTGAAAATTTTTGGCTCAATGGAAGTTATTTTCAAAAAAAAGGGGGAGTGGGGTCCAGAACCTTTATTCATCTTTAATTCACCTATTTTTATCTAAAATATAAATAAAAACAAAAAGCACCAAAAATACTACCTTAAGTCTGTGTAGACCTTCATAAGATTTCTAGTTTTGCAATTTCCAGACCAGAGTAGTCAAGATGGCATTGGCAAAGCTGTATTTTTGGTATTCTCAGAAATTAAAATCCCGGCTTAGGTAAGGTTAGATGTCTTGTGCTCCCACACAACTGCTGTCGGCAAGTGTAAATCTGGAGATACTCAGGGAAGTTGCTTGAATTCATATTCAAGAAGGAAGGAAAGTCTTTGTTAAGAAACAGTTTAAGTGGAGAGAAGACAGGAGCAGCTGGGAAATACCCGTTTCCCAAGGAGCTAAAGTTATTATAACAAGAGCTATCAAATCAACAGAAACCAGTCTTCATTCTAGTAACCATGGCCCGGGAGAACAAGAGGCAAACACTACAGTAGCACTTCTGGAKGCAGTGCAGCAAGTTATTTACATTAAAGAACCCCAAGGCTGCAAGTTTAGCAGCAATATCTGAATGGGCTGCAATCACAGCAGATGCTAAACGATGAACCAGTTGCCAAGGGAGCTATGCTTATTTTTTTTCCCCAAGAACAGTTCTCTAAACAGACTCTCAGAACACGTTACAGTCTGTATAACGTGCTTATTTCTGCTGTTTGTCGGGAGCACAGCAACAACTAGATGGACAGATCCCATCCTCCTAAGTATTTTAATCACGTAAACACATTTAATAGATAGGAAATTCTAATATGTGCAGTTGATGCAAGCTCCCTGTTGCCTTTTGGGGACTGAAAGAATACTCATAATGATTAAGGACTCATGAATTCAAGCAGGGTACCGCAGAATCACATACTGAAGCAACCTGTTAAAAGGCTTCCTTGGTTTCCTGTACTCTTCCTAGGAACTCTACTTAAAACCTCAGGTTTAGTAATATATACACAAAGAGTATATACAGTAAATATTTTCCTCCCCATGTTTAAGTGTTATGTTCTCGGCTTTTAATATAAATTTTAAAGTATTCCAAAACTTGAGCAAAAAAAAAAAAAAAAGGATTTCACAAATTGGAAAGGACAAGTTTTCTCTTGATAGTCAAACAGTTATGATGTAAAGCGGTCTCATTAAATCATAAGTACTTTAACCTTTTCCTGAAAGAACTGGAAGATTTAAAGATTTATAAAAAAAATTTTGCCTAAACTAAGAAATGACTCATATTTGACATGTATGGAAATGATAATGTTGATTTCAATAGGCACTCTAAGAGCATTTTGCTCCCAGGAGAGTAATTCAATCATGGTTACCTCTTTGCATTTAGATTTTAAACTTACTTTATAAAGCTTTTAATGTGCTGCTGTCTGCCAAAACATGGCAGAGTTACATAGATATGATCAGGCAAAATAAAGGCTAGTAAAAAGATTATTTTTTTATAATTGTGGACACTAAATATGAAACAAATATATCAGTCTTGGAATATTCCAAAGAATCTCCCATTTCAGCAGCCTTGGATGTATCTGAAAATTCATGTTTAAATTGCACTCTTCTTAATCAGTTAAATACATTCTGGGGGTAATGAAGGGAAAGTGAGACACCCTTAACAGTGAATACGAGAAAGAAAATACACAATGGAGCTGCTGTTACTAAGCGGCACAGATCTGATTTTGGCATTAATCACTATGCAGAGATAATCAGGTACACAACTGACCTTAATTACACATTGTTATGCTTTCAAATGTTTTGATTTTTTTTTTGAAGTTCATTTTTAAGACATCAATTTAAGTGCATATCAGTTTCTTTTAATTTAAGGTTATACATATTGTTTACTCCACTGTACCTTAAATCAGTGTTTGGGCTAATACATATCWCCAAGATACAATGGTAAATACTAGTAAATCAAGATCAAACAGAATGATTCTAAAGTGTTCAGAAGCCWAAAGAACTTGATACTTACCTACTGAAATCAACTAGAATAGTGCTAGTAATTTCAAAAGAAAAAACAAAAAACAAGACCAAAAACTCCACAGTTTATGGGCTGTTAAGCAATCTGTTAAAAAACCCTGTTAGAAACTACAAAACAAAAGGGTAAGTTTCTTTACAAATCACAAGCAGTGGAAAATAAAGCTAGCACACACATCATTACAGAGAAATAATTGACAAGTAGAAAAAAATGGTTAAAATTCACTTTGGTTGCAAATTCACTTCAATTTACCTCTGCAGAACTATTCAAGGATGACTCTTCTCAAATGTTTATTAGGTATAAAGTTGACAGCCAATAACTCTGTTAGCAATATACTATATATTAAGAAGGCTGCATARACTATTTAAAGGAGGAAGTTACTTTCAGATTAATAAAGTACGACCAAATAGATGTCCCAGGTAGCTTTTTCCAGTCCATTCCAAGACTGTTAGTGGCTCATGTCCAATGTCCTGCTGAGAGTTCATTTTAGTAATGCTACAGGAAAAAGAAAAAAAAAAATCCCATAATACGCCTACATAAGAACAAGATATGTTAAGAAATCCCATCTTCCCCTATAGGATGCACTGAATCACGTTATCATTTTTATGAAAGTTACTGAACTTTTCTTTCAGATACAGTTTTCTTATCCCCACTAATCTGATCAGAATGTTTTTTCAGACACAGACTGCACTAGTAGAACCATCTTATAATYTCCATCTCAAATAGTTCTTTTTCCAGTTTACAACCCATTTAGAGAAGGAAACTGTATGTCCTCCTACTCTTCAGTACAGTTAWCTCCCAAAAGAAGATTCTCCAACTTGCCTCCTGTAAGGCTTGCATAAAGCCTTTCCATTGCCATTGTAACCTAGTAACTCTGCTCTGATTCACATTCTTTAAACACGAATGTCTGAATTGTACACAACGTTCCACGTGATATCTCAGAGTCTGCAGCAATGCTACTAGAAATGCCTCTCTCGATGTATTCCCTTAACACATTCCTTTTCCATGGCCACATCAGGCTAGTTATTCATCATTACCACCTGATCCATTATTTCAGTCATTTTTCTGATGACTATGTACTTAGCAAAAATTTTTGTTATTGGTTTCAAAATTTATGAGTTTACATTTTGTAATATCAACTTTTATTTCATGTCTGTTACCCTCATCCATTCAGTCATTCCATTTTTCCYGTATGACATCTCAATAATCCTCTCTCCAATGACATCTCTCCAGATTATGTTATCAGCCAACTTTATCAGTATACTCTTTAATATTTCCACCAAGATCATTAACAAAAATATAATATAAAGCTAGTCCAAAGACTAATCCTAGAGGAACTCACTTGTAATCTCTTTTTTAGGCATTACAAGTAAGTTCCTTTCAGCAGTATCTATTGCCACCCCTCTCCAAGAACATTTCCTACAACTCTACAGTTTCTCCCGGGGTGTCTTATCAATGCTTTACTGAAGTACAGATAGAAGAAATCTGACATATTTGCTTTGCCTGAAAATCAGTTTTCTGATCAAGGAAGGGAGTGGTGTATTTTATCCCATTTTTCATATACCTCTTCTCCTTTATCTGTTCCTTCAAAGGTGTGCTCTAAATTCTCATATGCCAGTGCATTGAGACAAATAGGTCTTTTTCCCTCCTCTTCCTGAGTGTAAGCATTATATTACCACCTCTAACTTGCTAGATTCATATAGAATATCTCAGTGTCAAATGATTTTATGCACCAGTTATTTCAGAACTTTTGGACAATGACAATCCAGTTGCATCAGCATGTACACAGTAAGTTTCTTAGTTCATGTTTCCTCCACTTTATGATTGTTCCTGTTTACATATTTTCATTTCTGTTATACACCTCATTTTTGCTCAATGACTCTCATTATTTTTTTTTGAAAACAGGAGCAAATTATTTATTTAGTTTGGGGACCTTACTTAAATTATCCTTAATCTCARGCACATCTTCACTCCACAAGGCTTTGTCTTCCTATATAAAACATCTTAAGAACCTTTTTACCATTTAATATTCATTGCAAAGTCTAATTCAGCTTGACATCTTTACAGTATTATTTCTATTCCTACACAGGAATCTCTGCAAATTTGCTCCCCCACACCCCACTGCTTGTAGACTGCCATTTCTAATTGAAAATGTGCTTATTCACCCAGTTAGCTGTGGGTACTATTTCTCCATTTTTTTCCCCTTGTTAAGGGCAGAGATTCCTCTTAAATTTATCACTTCTTTTATTTTGAAGAACTTCCAGGCTTTTTCTTCATCTATCTCAGGGCTCATCTGTTCACCTTGTTTTATCATGGTAGTCCTTTGTGAAACCCAAAAGCATAGTGACAGAACCATTTTTGTTTATTCTTCTATTTCAACTGAATCAAGTTACGACTACTCTGGTGAATATTATTTTTTAAGACCAACATCTCCAATAATGCCTTCATCACTTAACAAAGTTGGTATCTAGACTTTCTATTTCAGCAACTAGTTGATGAAGAAACCTTTCATCCAGAACCTACAGGAATGTTTGGGCCTGCTCTTGTTAGCAGAACTTTAATTTCCCAGGTATAAACAAAAGAATAAGCTTCTGTAATGACATAGTTCTTAGTAGTTCTTCTTTCTAATAAGTCACACATTGAAATCCAAACCTGAGGATTTAAGTTCCTAGATTTCCTCAGTAGAGTTCATTTACTAATCTTTTCCTCACCTACCTCAGCTCACTTTTGGAATTTTATTCCAAATAAATTCTTTTTAGTCCTAGTCCGTGTTGTCCTTTCTTTTATCTTTCTCTCTTATTATTTGGTGGTATTCTACCATTCCACTTTTGTTATTCCAGAATAGTTCACACACGTGCTCTTATACCTGAATTTCAAACACACCTGCTGTCACACCATATTTATGCTCTCTCTGCAAGTTATTGCACATCTGCCACCAGTACTTCAAGATCCCTCTGTCATGTTGCTTGTTACATAGCATTTACGTGCAAATATTTCAGCTTTTCCTATTAACACCTGTTTATAGGCTCCCAGCTTTTACCAATTGCTTGACTCTTAGTCTCATATTAAGCATATCTATGTTCAGACAGTAGCTCGGACTCTAGCTTCTGGGTAGAGAAGCCTCTCTCAGTCAGCTGCATCATGCACATAACACACACTTTGCAAAACACAACAAAACAGCCAAAAAAACAAACACAAAAATTCACCGATTTCCCCTGAACACTGTTACCAAGACCAAATCCCCTTATCTCCCCCACTGTTATTCTAGTCATCATGAAAGGCCTATGATTCTTGGTCATCATTTAAAGCCTTTTGCCTCAATCCCCACCTTCTCAGTTGCAGCTGATTCTGAGGCAGGCACTAGCCCCACACAGTACGGCTGCTCTCACTCTCAGCCAGCCAACCTGTCCCTGCATGGCATCTGTGTCTTGTCACAAACAAGAGGCACAAATTTCCTGTTGCCCAACCAGCAACTATTGCTTTTTCCTTAGGGATAGGTCCCCATAGGTACCCCTATTTGTTAACCATATTAGTAAGATCTAACATTTGCTGATCATGTGGCTTTTTGAACTTTTGTCCAGATAAACTAGGGATACCTGTAATCAGACCCATAGCTGCTAAGTAGCAATGGATCACACCCCAAACCCTTCTTATTCCTCTCCTCCAACCAAAGACACCCAGACCAACCAAACTAGCCTCAAAGTAGACAATCACACGATCTACCAAACAAACATGCAATACTGTGCATGGACTAAATAATACTTTGCAATACTCTGGAGTATCTGATCAAGTTTACCTCCAATAAAATTGATACCTATTTTGATCCACTGTTGTCATCTACATTTACAAAGACTCAAATCATCAAAGAATTTAAGAGAAAAGCTACACTGCTTAAAAGTTTAGGAGCCTCAGAGAAAACAAGGACCTACTGGATCTACTTGATCTACCAATATTCAACTACTAAAAAATATAYATGTATACTGGAGGTCAGAGATATTAATTATCTGCAGTATCATGTCCAAGTATGTAAGAATGTGGCACTTAATGTTTCTAACTTCAAATTTGGGGGAAATTGAATTCTGTCAGTCAATAGGTTAGATGTCTCTACCTTTGGCAAGAAGGAAAAACATTTTCATAAGAAGAGACATTACTACATATATCTTCAGCTACCACCTATCTCTGAATTACATTATCTGAAAATTGTAAAAGTCAGTATTTTTAAAAAGAATTTGAAGAGCTTATGCCTGCTGTGGTTCATGCAYGGAGAATACCATTTCTTTTTGTAAAATTCTGCTTATCATAGCAGTATCCCATCCTATCACTTTTCCTCTGAAGTTCAGATTTTAGGTTTTCTGTAACTCCAAATATGTTACTGCTGCTATTTACTCCATTTTCTCCACATATGCAAGTTTTATTAATTGCATGAAGATATCCATTCCACATTTTCAACCGTCTTATCAGGAACAGTATTTAGGTGTTCCATAAAACAACATTCATAAACTTCATTTTCTTTTAGTCCAAAAATCATATCAAGCAAGCTGTCAAATAAGCCTGGATAGATTTTTTACGTCAGCACAGTACCATGGAGCTCTAAAAAGATCCCAAATAAAAACAATGCCAATGTTCTCTTAACACCTGCCAAATTCTGTACAGTATTTAAAAAAAAAAAATGTTGAATCTACTGTTAGTTTAGTTAAACTTAATAGTTTAGTTAAACCCTAATAGCTTGGGACTGAACACTACAGATACATACATGACACTTCACATCCAAAACCAATYCTATGACAATATGCTGAAGAGAACTGAAGCTAGATTTTTTGTTTGTTTGTTACCATAGAAATAGGTTATATAACAACTACACTAACTTTATGACTATAAGCACTTCAAAACCAGTGTGGCTGGAAGAGGACCTCAAGCTATCTTAATTTAACAGTCACTGAGTTTAGGCCTAGGACTTGTCCCAGGTAAAAAATAAGGACATACCTACAACAAACAGTGACACAGAACTAAGATCTCTAATTATTTATAGRTATTAGAGGCAGGCTTTTTTCTCTCAACAGAAAAGCACAGACRTCTACATGATCTCACTCACCTGGAAAAGCTAGAAGTGGTAATAAGCACACCTATCATTCTACTCTGCCACAGCTAGCCCTGCTGCCTTTACCCTTTATCTCACCTATAGCTCACATAAGGACTTCCACTCCRCAATGTAGTACAGAGGCATACCACTCACTGCCTAGTCATTGCCTGGGGAGAGGGCTGGTTAGTCACTGAAGTCAAATATCACTAGCTTGTTCTAAGTTCAGCTACTTTGTACTTTTGGTTGTAAACTCCAGGGTATCCTACTGCCTTTAACTAAAATTACTAATGCCTATAAAATTGCATAGTCCTTTAATCTTCAGAATGCTTTTTTAAATAGCTTAAAGAAACACTTGTATTTGGAAGGAAGGACAAAGCTTCAATCTATAACATTTTCAGAACTATCTTATCATGGTCAAACATTACTGTTGTCTGAAGACACATCCACTTTCATATGAATGCTACTTTTGCATGAATTTGCTCAATCTCTCTCACACTGTTATTTTCATTTATTTCTCCATTTATAGAAAAATGCTTTTGGACACTTGCTAAAGCTTTRCAAAAATATTTAAAACTTCACCTGAGATTTTAGAATTAGATTTGTCTAYCAAAGGAACATGCTGCAGCCACCATCATCCTTAACAGAAAGCTGAATTCTACAGTAATACAGATCACAGAATGTGAAGCTCTATCCTGCTCTCAGAAACTTGAAAAAAGGTATTAAATCTGTAGTCTCTCTAAGGCTCTAGAACTTACGCTTCCTTTCTGCTACTATGTATTGGACTACTTTTCCCAAAGAAAAAAAGGACTGAATTCTAGGGAGCGCTTGGAGGTTCTCTGCAATATGAAATAAGATGTGTGTATTTAAAGCTAGCCCCTTCACCCTCCTATCCCAGATTTTAGTAGCTTCTGAGATTAATTTTTAAAAAAAAAAAAAACAGCTGACAGCAAAAGCACTAACGTAGCACTCTTAGAATGTTTGAAGCGCAACATTCATTAGTTCTACATTAAGGTCACTCTTTTAATCCAACAGCCAAAATCTTATTCACACTACCAYGATGTTATCCTGGAAAAAAGAAAATGAAAAAAATTCAAGATGTCAGCTTAGTTACTTCTTASGAGTGACAAGATCAGCACTAAAAATCCAAATCACAGTCAATACCTTTTAGCAAGTTTCAAGAAAGCAGGAAAACTGTTCTTTGATTGTGCTCTAAGCCAAACAAAATTTAATAGACTAGATAAAGGAAATGAAGGAAAGAAGACAAACATTTCAATAMTTAATAATTAGAGCTTTTAATTATTAGTTGAACTTTACTTACACACAGAATTTACTAGAGAGTCTGCTGGGAATTATTAAGACATGCAAACAACCAAATGTCCTTACTTTCTACTGTATTTGTTTACTGATTTTTGTACATACAGTTTAAAATTTAACAAATTCAATTTTGCTTTATCCTCAGCGGGTATTTGTATACTTWTTATAAAGTTATGTCAACAAAAGATTTTTTGAACATAGGGATTATGTCTTTACAATTCTGAATGGTATTTTTAAAATAAGAGGTAATAGCTTTATAATTTACTAGCTTAACTGATCCTGCAAAACTGTACACATGTTCAATTATATGCACTGTAAGAAGTGTTCATAATAAAATGGGGCACATCTCTACAAGGTAAGTTTGTGTGTACAGATAAGGATGGCATTCTCTCTCTCTAAAAAAAATAAAAATAAAAACCATCTTGGAGACCCAAGAATCATTAACATCAGAAAAAGTAGATTTTCTTCACCTCAAGTAACAGTGTTCTTAGGACTGAGAGTTTTCAGTCTTGCTTGTTAAGCTGAATATGTGCACAGCATTTATTTCCAGGCCTAAATCAGCAACTGCCTCAAAATTGGCCCCTCAAATTAAGATTCTTCCCTGCAAGATTATMAGCCATATCACCCAATTTATCCTTGTTAGTGCAGCTGTTTATACAGTTATACTATTCTCACACAAATGCTGTGTTTCAACAAATAATATATTCTTTTTATTTTACTCACCTGGATACTAAGATGAATCCATTTCTTCACAAGAATTCTCCCCAATGTCATTACTTTTATTGGTGGCTGCAAACCATTTACTGTGCGATAATATAACATGGTCTCTTTCTCAGAGATTGTGAGTTTGAACACAGTCTGCCCATCAATAGCCTTTTCTATCACACACCTTTGGAAATAACCAAGAAAAACAACATAAGGTCAGAGGCACACATATATACACATTCTTGCCAAGGTGCTACCTTGTAAAGTGATGCCAACCCSAATGTATTAAAATAAACGTTAAAAATACAGCTCTTGAGCAGATGCTCAGTGACAGTGAAAGTCACCAGATGTACTAAGTATAAAGTGATTTTTATGAACATTTTTTCTTAATCTGCAATATATATACATAAATGCATTCACCCTCATTTCACTTCTTCTTTCAGGGTTCCATGACAGAAAACATAGGGGTTGGCTATTGCTGTTAAAACTAATATTTAACCTTCTGCTTCATTAAGTTCTCTGCTGCACTTTTGTTACAAAGCTGCACAACACAGCACATCCTGTTGAGACATTTACACTTTTCTTGTTCCAACGAAGCAAATGTAATACACCTATGAAAGTACTATGAATAACATTTTCTGGAAACAAATCATCTGTTTTTCCACCTAATCAATCCAGCTAAAGTAGAGCTTTTCCTATACTGCCCCTCTGAYGCAGCTTTTCTCTAAATTAATGGCAGCAAAGCTAGACAGCAGGGCTATCCAGCCACTTCTTAGTTCTTTTCCACTGAGATTTCACATCAATATCAAATGCAATATGGACAAAGAACATCACTTATAGCAAAGCATGTTGCATATCTAGCTGTTCCATGTAGTTTTGCCAAACTGGTTACCATGATACCAARGCTCCTCAGAAAGCACAGGCTATACATACACTTCTCAATCGGCTATGTATTTTATTTACTAATGCCATCATAAGCACAACACAAAAAAACCCCTACATTCCATTTTCCGCTGCTTGAGAAAACCAATCCCAACTTACTTATGAAAAGTCAAATATTGTAACAGTTACACTGGAGCAAATTAATGTACTACTAAATCAGGAGAGAAAAGTGTATAAAATTCATTTGAGACTAGGATTTACTTAGATGTATTTCAGAAAAAAAGAATTATCTGCTGAGAAACTTCTTTGCTTTGCTTCAGTCCTCACTAACATACATTTACAGAAGAAAAGAATCAGAAAGAAGGTTGACACTGCCATTATTCACTGATTCACATTTAAATCCAAGAGAAAATTAATTTTTTTACTGTTACCATTTTAGTCTGTTGTAATGTTGTCAAAACAACTTGCAGAATGCAGACTATTTTCCAACCCTTCCTAAAAATATATTTCTTAATATATTGTTGATTAGTCTTTTCAATATATTGTTTGCTTGTAAACGTGCTAGTTTTGCTAGATAATAAATGTGTGGGAAGGTTCAGCTAAATAGCAAAATATTTAGGAACTGAATTTAGCCAGTTCCTGGATAAGTAAAATAAACAAAAAATGGATTATCTGATTATTGTTTATCTAAAACAAACATTCCCCCCCCTTTTTTTTTCTTTTTTCCCCCACAGGTGTCATGACTTTAAGAAGAGAAGTGACCTTGATGTACATCACTTTGAAAACTGGAAACAACAAATGTGAATTATGACTTGCTATTGAAAGAGAAAAAAAATCAAGAAAGGTATAAAACAGAGAAGAAAAAGAATAAAAAATGATGCTAACAGATGCAAAACAGGTATAAGCATTACTTCTGACTAGGAGTACTATTTCCCATTSCAACCATGCTTTTACATGCACTGCTCTCTGTGAGGTTTCAGACTTTTGGTAAACTGCAAACCTACAGAGCCTGACTGTAATTCACAACGGTGGGCTGAAAAGGAGAATAAGCAAACCAAACAAATCTACCTGTCAGCTTTCAAAACAAAAACATTCTATACAGTCTAACATGGATGCACTGCTGATCCCCACACATTAACTGGAAACCATGACTTTCTAGTAAAACTATCCTATTTAGGGAGAGTAGGCTTTCATGGTAGTGAAAAATAATTGTACTTAATCTAATTATGCAATAAACTGAGTACAGAGCAATGCAGTACAGACATGACACAGCAAATTCATGTAATACAAGATATGAAATTAAAGCAATYGGTAATTATGCAAATAAGAAATTAAAATAAAAGTAAACATATGAAGAAGAGGTATTTAAAAACCAAGGTAAAAGTCACCTCAAAAAAGACTAATAGGGAAGCGATCTATTTGGAGGAAAAAAATCTTGCTCAACTGCCTTCAGTGAGTAAATTTCAAGAACAGTTTGGAAAATATGCTCAGAAATATGAGCATTTGCAGGAATAGAAGCTCAAAAAAAAAAAATCACATGTATAGTACCTTAAGGCAATTCCCCCCTTCAGATTAATCAGTAATGTACAGTATCTGAATTTATATAAAGATAAAATAATACATCTAGTGCCTACTTCACAGTCAGATCATCCCATCTGACTTTTGTGCATAGGAAACCTCAGCTCATTTCTTTTTCACCTTCAATACTTTCTGGTCATCTAACTTCCAGTTAGCCCAATTCATGCTAAATTGGTATATATTTCCTTTAATAATTACGCATACAGGCTAACCTTCTACATTTATTCTTATCCTATTCTATTTCTAGTAGTTATCATGTATTTCCTATATCATACTAAAGTCTGTATTATRCTAAATTCTATGCATAGGTTTACTGAAAGCATTTAGATTAACTGATGGGTGGGTGTGCAGCATGAGAGGAAGCACTGACAGAGAACAATTCAGGGAGCTTTGCTCACTTACTGTACTTCTGTCTAAAYGGAAGTAAATTTAAGACTGAACTTACAAATGTGTTTTCTCACTATTCTCTTGCTTTTCTTCAGGACCTCCAAATGCAGTAAATTAGCAGTATACCCATAAATATCTATACCATACATCTTAGAATAACATTGAGGCTTCAAAATAAATAAATCTGTAGATGACCTGACTTCCCTTTCTATGAAAGCATATTCTTTTCCCATTTCACATAAGAAATCTTAGTATATGAAACTGATGAAGAAAATTCTCCTTCATGTCTTTAATTACCCACATATATATGTCTCCTGGAAAGTCACAAACGTCTAAGGGCCCTCAAACTTTGGATCCTTGTGCCAGTATTTCCCACTTCAATAAGCACAGTAACTCCTARCAGAAAGATTCTGCTATTCTCTTGCAGGGGCACATCCGTAACTAAGAAACGTTGCAGTCTTTCTGAGGGTGTCATACCTCAGGACTCCTGAGTTCTTTCCTTGTCTTTCTCTAGCATTTTACATTCAGCACAGAGAAGTGCACTGGTATGGCAAATCCAAAAATTGTGGGTCTGCTGTACTTAATACCAGAAGACTTAGYCAGTAATTGAAGTATCTTGTTAAATTTTCAATTATTCTACTTGTAAAACAAGCAGAGGGTTCTGGCCCATCTTCCTCATGTTGTCAGGTTGCAGCGCAAAGACTTTGTTCAAATGGGTTCAAATTTAGCAAAGTCCCTCTGCAGAGATAGGTGATTAAAAGGTCTCTCTCACAAATGACTTCAAACAAAACAACAGAAGTCATCAGGGACTGCAAAACATAGGACACCTGGCAAATCTAACTGCTTCTACCAACCTGAAGGATTCACTAAACCAATACAATAAAAGAAAAATATATAATTTTCTTAACAGTCYGTTAGGCTATTTCTCTTTTGTAGGATGCCTTCTGAGTCAAGCTTCAGTGGTGTGTCATGGAACGGCTGACTAGCTTTCTGCAAGTGCTTRTATTACAGGTATCTCTACACTATCCTTGACTATAATGCCCAAAACACCTAAACTAGCTTGAATCTCTCTGCATGAACTAATCATACAATATTGGTTGCAATGTGTCTACGTATAGTAAACCAGGCTTCTGCTCCTGATGATGCAATGAACTTATCCCAAGTTCCCCCTGCTGCTCTACCAGTTTAATCAGTTGTTATCTATCAACTAGCATGTATGTATATATACTGACCCCCTCCTGCTAGATTTCAACTTTTCTATCTTTTAGTCAAGAGCAATAGGTGCCCATAATTCTTTTTTCTGTTTTGCTGTATCTTTATAACTTCCCCCAAACTGGTATCCTGAAAGAAAAATTTATATGRACAGTGTAACACTGGACAGTGAAATAAAAAAAACAGACCACAGCATATCATCTTGTCCATTGGCAGTCTGCTGTCCAACTTCCAATTTTCAGGACTGGGCCATACCATTGTCATTTCTACATGCTGCATAGTAGCAACCTCACACAGCAGCAGAAAAAAGTGATCTGTAGCAAAAATTAAGTAAAACATCTAAATTTTAAAGTGATCTATAAAACCCACCGAACAAGGATATCTACACTGTGCACATAACAACAGAGTCAGTAATGTTTTATGAAAGTCTACAGATAATCAGATCTCAGTGGGGCCCTCTTTCTGCATAGCACTTAGCAAGTTAAAACAAGGCACATACACATTTGATTGTTTTAGGTTCCAACGGCCCATTCTATTGACAAAACATTTCCCCAGATCTCACTCCACATATCATTGCAACAGCTTGCCTGGAAATTAGCCGGACTTTTCTGCTTCAAGTTAGGCATGCACTCTGCTGAATAATAATCTGATATGTATCCATGCCCACAAACTCAGGATARAAGACAACCCCAAGAATGGGCTGTCTGATGTTCAAGATTCAAACATCATATGAAAAATGCTGCCTATAAAATATACTAGGCCAAAGCTCCAGAAACTCCTTCACACRTTCCCTCAGCTGAGTTGATTTAACTTAAGCTCAAACCAAAGTCACTTTTGCCAGGTAGAGCTCACATTTATTCCCTCTCAAAGACCACAACTTTAATAGTGTGAAGATTATAGATAAGTTGTTCTTTTAAAGGTATAGTCTGCAAAATGCATGAATAATTAATTCTAAATGTTTCTATTATTTCTAGTGATTTTCACCCACCTAGACAGAAAGTTACTATTTCAGAGTAGCATGCAAAATAGTTAAAGAACGATGCATACAGCACATCRTTATTTGCAGTCTAAGAGAACAAGTACAAAAGTATTTATAAAACATGCTCTGAAGGAATGTACTACATTTTTAATGTGCTTTACTTTAAAGAGGATCTGAATAACCGGGGAAGGAAGAGGAGACAGCTGTGCATTCTTAAGGTAAAGTGAACTTTTTTGCAGGATTTGTGATGTTTTTCCTCTGAAAACAGGCTTTTCAAAAAAGTCTGGCATAATCAAACTGAAAAGGCACTTATAACAAAGTCATATTTGCTAAAAATGTGACATGTAGGCAGTTAAGGGAAGAATCATGTTTAGTTATGTCCATTTGGTGAACACTTTGTGAAACTGCACAAACAGTTTGAATAATGGAATATTTTGTTGCAGCATGAACATGAGCTCTAATTTGTCAGCATTCCACAGATCTTCCAGAAAAGCCAAGAATATTACCCTTTCATAGTACCAGAACATTAATTTTGTGAGATTTGGGGCTTTGTTTGTTTTAAAAAGAGTAAACTCATGTGTGTGTGTGGGGGGGGGGAGGGTCCGAAAATTTTAGATCATTTTTTCCATCACGAAAATAGCAACAGCATAAATTCTTGATAACATGCTTTCCAGAAGCTTTTAGAAGAAACAATATGAATTAGAAACACGTACTTAGATTTGAAACACATACTTAGATTTTAAAGGATAGACATGCATTTTGTGTATCAATAGTTCCACTGAAAATAAGGGGACTATCATCTGCGTCAGCATTACAGAAACCGATCCTACTTGTTCTGACACTTGTGAAGACTCCAACCTAAATACAGCTTTAAAACGTCATAGTTTCTCATTGTACTTTTTTAARATTTTAAATAGCTTGCTAATAATGACTGTGACTACAATGATCAATTTTTCTAAGAGCATCAGGAAAGTAAACACCTGCAATACTACTTACATTACACCTTCTTGCTCAGGTTTCAACCATACAGTTAACGTAAACGAAACTGCAAGCCTCACTGAGTGGGGAGTAGAGAAGCAATCCTTGTGATTATGAAAAATAAAGCTTGAAGCGTTGCTGAAGGACCCCGGATGCAAGTCTTTTTTATCTTCTGTGATACAGGTACCAAGGCCTTCTGAAAGGAGCAACTTGTAGGAAGAAGGTGAAGACCTGTACGGACATTCTTGAACACAAAACCTCTGGGTGCAGGACATAATACTTTCAACAGCAACTGAGCTATGACAAAAAGTACCTCGGTCTGGCAGCCCACAAGTAGCTTGAGTTGGCACAATAGACACGTTCTTGAAAGCTCCCACATTTTCTAGCCTAGGGAAATGCCCCTGAGAGCTGACCAACAGAAAGGAGTCATAGTGAGTTAAGATTAATGTTTCAATAGCATGAAACAAGAAACGACACCTTAAGGAAAGAGCCCAGCAATTCATGTTTACAAAAAAGCTCTTCCTGATTAAAGCATCAGTAAATAAATAATGATGTCCATGTTGGTAGCAATATCCTCAGGTGGTATGCTTTAAGAGATTATGCAGTGCTTCATCTTCAAAACACCAACACGAGGACTCTGTTGCTGAGGTCATTTATGTCTTCTGGTCAGTGAAACAGAGGTGGGTGACAGCTGGTACCTGCAAACCACAGAAAACAGACACAGTCCACAGGAGAAACATACCACTTCTCACAAGCAGAGTGGATGTTCTGCTGGATTTCTGAAACAAAATTCTTCCTTCGCTTTTACATCAACAGCCCAGATCTTTCAACTTTAGCCAGCTAAGGCCAAGAGATCTCTCTGGAGAAGACCAACAGGACTAGGCCTGCTTGAAGTTGTACACATTCACAGCAAAGCAGAATTTAACCCAAATCTATCACGGTACACAAAGCACATGCCCAGCTTTGTATTTTAATGTAATAARGACAGAATATGATAGTAAGCCATAGCAGGCAACCTAGGCATCAAACACCCTGAATGTATTTTCTAATGGTTTTAAGGCAATTCACCAAACTTTGCACTTAAAATCCCCCAGTGCTTACCCCAGCTTTACATTGCTACCTTTAGGCTCTGCAAAGCATCACCCYGATAGCTCCGTTTTAAATGTGGAGTTACGCACTTCCTTAGCTTGCGCTTCTGAGGCACGTTATACGCACGGAAGGAAAAAAAAAAAAAGTTGACCTCCGAGTTTCCACATAAAATGGCATAATTCCTTCAAGTTTACAACGCACTTTGTGTCTTACCCCCACTACCCATCTCACGCAGCTCCTCTCAGCAAAGCTGATTAAAACCACATCCCCATCTGTCCCATGTGGATCTTTTAATAGCAAACGCCTGCGCTGCTGCTCACCGGCACGACGGGCAGGTACCTCGGCGGGGCGCGAGCACCAGCGAGCCGCGCGGCGGCGGCCGGTAAATAAGTTGATTTTACCGTTATTCGCCGCGGCCCGCGGAGGCGAGCGCGCGGCGCCCGGCGGCTCCCGGCCAGCAACGCCGCCCGCCGTTGCCTGGCGACGCCGCCCCCCCCCCTCCCGCTGCGGGCTGCGGCCGCCGGCCGCCAACCGCCGCCGCCGCCGCCTGCCCGCGCGCCCTGCGGGGGCGGGTCCGCGCCTCGCGCGCGCGCCTCGTCTTAAAGCAGCCGCGCGGCGGACGCGGCTCGTGCTGCGGGTCTCCCCCCACGCGCACGCGCACGCGCACACCCCACCACGGCGACACGCGCGCTTTTAGCCTTCACTGGCTTAACGCGTGAGGCGTGACAGGGCGGCCAGGCGGCGGGGAGCCCCCGCGGGAGCGGATGTGGCGGTCGTGGCAGCAGCAGGCCACCTCCGCCAAGCCCTGCCGGCTAAAGGTTTGGAAAGCGAGGCCCGTGGGTCTACGCCTGATTTTCGGCGCAGGTTTTGGCTGTTTTCCATGTGAAGGGAGAGAAAAGAGGAATGAATTTCTCTTCTAGACACACTGAAAGTAGAGAAATCAGAAGACATATTCAAGGGCACAGAAAAAGAGCGCAGTAAGGGTTGTAGCTTAAGTGTATTTCCCTCATATGCACCACCCTCTGCTTCTGTGATCAAATACACAACCTGTGCAGCAGTGAATTGGTTGTGATTCACAAATTTTACAAACCTTTAAAAAATTTTTGCATTTTCTTATATGTGAGGCTCAGGTAGCTTTCAGCAATTTTCTTGAGGCTTTCGTGTGTGTGTGTGTGTGTGTGTGTGTGTGTGTTTGTGTGTGTCTACACCAACCTATGAGATGCTACATCAAGGCCTAAAGGTCTGTGTCCTAACCAGCATGGGATATGCCTACATCAACCTTTTGAACAGTGACTTTACGCACTTTAAGTAACTTGTGATCTTAGCATGTTTGAATTTGACTAGCGATGTACCAACAGGATTCTCCAGCCACACAGGCAGTCGCTAAGAAACCTTGCTTCATCACAACGCTTAATGCATATTAACATGACCTTCATCCTGCATCAAGCAAGCTTCTAGACTGTCCCAAGCACATCTCTTGTGTAATACAGATGATCTTCCTAAGGTCATAAAAGGTAAATAGCAATTTCTAGCTTTAGTCGGTCTATGTGTTATCAGTCACTTTACTGTGGTTTCGTGTTCTCTAGTCATTAAACTATTTTAGCTCTCCAGTAAAAATTACTTTTCCCAAAGTAAAGAGCTTTGTTTACCATGGAAGGGATGGGTTGAGGGAGGGACACTGGTCTGAGGTATGGTCCAGCACACAACGTTTCTACAGAAATACCATAGTAAGACCATAGATGACTATTGCTCAGCCAACAATATGACAGTAATAGCATTCGCACATAAAGAACAAAAACGCATCTTTAAGAGCACCATGGAAAGGGAACAAACAGAAAACAGCTTAATAATAAAATCCCAGATAATAGTTAATAGTTAACATCTTGGAACATCAAGCAGAATTAAAATGACTGTGAGTTATGGAGCACGCGCCTGACCAAAATGGGAACTTACTGAGTAGCCAAAGATATCCAGTTATGACTTGTATATACTACTTAGCATTTCTGAAATATAAAAACCAGTTTCTGCTTTTGCCCTGACCCACCTCTTTCTGGTGACCAGCAAGGCCTGTTCCAGGAATCTTGCAGGTCAAACAGGATACTAAAAGAAAGGGCACATATACACACACTTCATTGCAAAATGCATTCATCTGTTTTATTCTGCAAATGCTTAACAGCCCCAACACCCCCCACCTACAGTGTAGCATCTTACCTAGTCAGTGCTCAGTTTGGGAAACAGGCCTGCTGATTCATGTTGCACCCTGTATCCCCAAGGAAAATCAGCCCAGAAGAGGGTTACATAATTCATATGTTTGATTACACAAGACAGTAGCACAAGCCTTGCAAAATCATATTGCAAGCCACTGTGCAATTACCCAGGTCAAGGATCATTTCATTTTTGTCAAGGACACCATTGTTCATCAGGAATATAATGAATAATCTACCTGCAGGAGGTTAAACAGATTAGAAAGCATCCAAAGCCTTTTACAGCCTGCAACAGGTGCACTATATACACTGTTTCACAAACAAACAACCCAAGAATGATTTTGAAATAATATACATCTATTTCACAGGAGTGTTTTGAGGGTTATTTAATGTATGTATCAAAACATTTATGTTATATACACACAGAGATTTCTAGAATCCAAGAAAATGTGCTACTATTTTGAAATGAATTCTCGTGAAGGATTTATTACGCCTATTAAAGAGAATTGTGGCACACAAAGTGGTCTAATTTGAATGCTTCAGCCTTTACAGTTAAAACTGTTTGTCTCTTCAGAAAAGAAAGCCTTTCACTGATGTGCTGTTAGCCACACAGATCCCACCTGAGAATCTGCCCAACATCAGAAAATTTTGACATAATCTGGGGTCTGACCCTACTGACTCAACACGTTCATGACAAATAGGGTTATCCACAACTTTATAGGAAAAGACAGCAGCTATCTCTAAAGCCTAATTTGTTTTGCAACCGTGTACTACCACTAGAAAATTTTGAAAAACATAGTTCTAAAGCCTCTGTGCTCTGGAGCTGAAATTTGAATTTAGATGTCTTTTTTAAAAAAAATCACAGAAAGGGTAAGGTTGGAAGGGACCTCTGGAGATCATCTAGTCCAACCTCCCCGCTCAGCAGGGTCACCTAGAGCATGTTAGACAGGGTTGCATCCAGGCAGGTTTAGAATATCTCCAGAGAAGGAGACTCCACAACCTCTCTGGGCAGCCTGTGCCAGTGCTCCGTCACACTCACAGYGAAGAAATTCCCCCTCATGGTCAGGCAGAACTTCCTGTGGTTCAGTTTTCGCCCGTTGCCTCTTGTCTTTTTGCACGGCACTACTGAAAAGAGTTTGTCCCCGTCCCCTTGACACCCTCCCTTCGGATCCTTATACACATTGATAAAATCCCCCCTCAGTCTTCTCTTCCCCAGGCTGAACAGGCCCAGCACTCGCAGCCGTTCCTCATACAGCAGATGYGCCAGTCCTCTAATCATCTTCGTAGCCCTACGCTGGACTCTCTCCGGTAGCTCCGTGTCTCTCTTGTACTGAAGAGCCCAGAACTGGACGCAGTACTTGAGATGGGGCCTCACCAGGGCTAAGCAGAGAGGCTGGATCACCTCCTTCGACCTGCTGGCAACAGTCTTCCCAATGCACACCAGGATACCTTTGGCCTTCTCGGCCACAAGGGCACATTGCTGGCTCGTGGTCAACGTGTCGTCCACCAGCACTCACAGGTCCTTCTCCACAGAGCTGCTTTCCAGCTGGTCAGCCCTGAGCCTGTACTGGTGCATGGAGTTATTCCTCCCTAAGTGCAGGACTCTACACTTGCCCTTACTGAACCTCATGAGGTTCCTCTCCGTCCAGCTCTCCAGGCAGTCCAGGTCTCTCTGATTGGCAGCACAGCCCTCACGTGTCTCAGCCACTCCTCCCAGCTTGGTATCATTGGCAAAGTTGCAGAGGAGGCACTCTGTCCCCTCATCCAGGTCATTGATGAAGAAGTTGAACAAGACAGGACCCAGTGCTGAGCCCTGGGGAACTCCATCGGCCACGGACGTCCAACTAGACTCTGCGCCACTGATGACGACCCTCTAAGCTCTGCCTTTCAGCCAGTTCTCAATCCACCTCACTGTCCACTCGTCTAACCCACACTTSCTGAGCTTGCCTAGGAACCTATTATGGGAGACAGTGTCGAAAACCTTGCTGAAATCAAGGTGCACAACGTCCACTGCTCTGCCCTCATCTAGCCAGCCAGTCATTCCATCACAGAAGGCTATCAGATTGGTTAAGCAGGATTTCCCCTTGGTGAATCCATGCTGGCTACTCCTGATCACCTTCTTTTCCCCCATATGCCTGGAGATGACACCCAGAATGAGCTGTTCCATCACCTTTGCAGGGATGGAGGTGAGGCTGACTGGCCTATAGTTGCCTGGGTCCTCCTTCTTGCCCTTTTTGACTGGAGTGACATTAGCTTTCTTTCAGTCCTCAGGTACCTCTCCAGTTCTCCAGGAGTTTTCAAAGATGATGGAGAGCAGCCTAGCRACAACATCTGCCAGCTCCCTCAGTTCTCACGGGTGCATCCTATCGGGGCCCATAGATTTGCAGACATAATGTTTGCCTAGAAGATCTCTAACCTGATCCTCCTTGACCAAAAGAAAGTCTTCTTTTCTCCAGATTCACTTTCTCATCTCCAGGCTCCAGGATTTTTGAGGGCTGCCCTTAGCAGTGAAGACTGAAGCAAAGAAGGCATTCAGTAATTCTGCCTTCTCTGTATCCTTCGTCACCAGGCCCCCTACCCCATTCAGCAGTGGGCCCACATTTTCCCCAGTCTTCCTCTTGCTACTGATATATTTGAAGAATCCTTCTTGTCCTAGACATCTCTTGCCAGATTTAATTCCAAATGGGTCTTATAGCTAAGACCCATTAACCAACCATAGTTAATTCCCATTTGGAATTAACCCCAGCTATAAGACCTTAAAAAAAGACCCCAACTATAAGACCCTAAAATCAAGCTATAAGCCCTGAAAATGTCAGTTTGCACATGCTCAGTAGAAATCAGTGAAGTATCTTGTTGGAGGTGATAAAACAGCAGGGACTAGTTGAGTTTGCATACAGAGCAAACTTAGCATGACCATTTGCAAACTTCAGTGTGCCTGACTTTGCAATATTATGTTATTTTTGGAAAGAAAAAATAAAGGTAGATAGGGAATGCAACAATAAACTTACTCAAAACTGCAGTAATACACAGCTAGTCTCCACAAACAGTGGATTATTGTGCATATATGCTTTATACAGTCCAATACCAACTTAAAATAATTCCTTAAAATTATATGTAGAATTTCAGGGGAATCCATTTCTCTACAAAACCAGCATGGGTGTTTTGCCTTTCACAATTCCTTTCAAATAATATTTTAGTTAGATGAGCAAAGTCACAAAAAGTATTTCAGTCATCAGTATTACCTTATCTTCTGTTCATAAAGCATTTTGAAAACCCTTAAGAATTTTGCAGTGTATCCAAAGCTTTCTGACAGTCAAAGTATCTGACTTTTGGGAATAGCTTATACCAATATTAGCTTGTATTCATGCAGCATTGACTAGTCACATACTACTATTTTTGCCATTTCGTGCAGTGACCTGTGTAGACTAACCCACACAGTATGACTTTCAAAAATTAGGCTCAAGTGTACTATTCAAAATTCACTTCCAGGGAATATTCATAAAGATTTGTTTTTATGAGTGCTTTTTCTCATAAAACTACACTATTTGAATATTTGCAGGAAATTAACATAAAAGAGCCATTTGCATAGCCAAGTCAATATTTATTTCAAATTTAACTGTCTAGCAAAATTATTTTTTCCAATATTTTGCAAGTAATAATAAAACTACAATGCAAGTACATTTTAATAGCTGGAGGGGAGTTGATCATGACAACCAAGAAATAATTAACAACTTATGCTTTAAATGGGAGGAAATTCTGTGTAAGCCAGTGAAATAAATATTAGAGTAAAATTTTCTGAAAGCACAGGAGGAGGCGGCAAGTATTTTATAGAGCTGTTAAGAGCCTTTTAACAGCTTTAGAAGTACAGTACATCACAGCTTCTTTTAGCACCAAAAACTTTCTTTGTTACTAGAAAGTCAAAAATGAAATAGTTTTTTAGGCAACAAGTTTTACAGGTTTCTTTCACTTGAAAGAATATTGAGCTAGACTGTACATCTCCACATGGTAAGTGCAGTAAAAGGAAAACTCTGCAAAGACTTCTTTACAGACATTTCCTTTTGCATTACTACAATAACCTGAAAAAGCTTTAATATACTGTCCAAGGATAAAGGACCAGCCTATATACCTGAAGCACTTAGGGCTCCAATAATTGGCCTTTTCTGTCCCCACAGCATCCTAGCACAGTAATTCTTCAGTCTTCTCCTTGCAGTTCACAGCACTCACTCTTACTCTGAAGCTCACCAGTGCGTTCATCCTTTTACAATAGTTATCCTGTACCCTCCTAACTCCATTAATCCTTCATTCCCAAACATCCAACCACCTCTGCCACACACCCAGTCTCTTCCATGTTTAAAGGCATCTCCTAGCAATTCACTGTCTTACTCTAACCTTTGCCCTGCTCCCCAAATACATTTTCTACCTTTCTAAATCAATTAGCTACTTCTGAAAACCAATCTGTTATTTCCTCCATCTCTCCCCCACCCAATCCATTGTATACCTTTCTGCCTGTTCCTAGCACAAGCCATGTCTACATAACAGCTTCTCTTTTCCTTTATTAGCTTGATCTCTGCAAAACATTCTCTAATCCACCCTCTGACCTCCAATCCTATCAATACATATCTGTACCTAATTAATCAATTCTGTTTTCTTCTACTGATTATCTGCACTTTCTCCAGACTTACAATCAAATCCCTGCCCATGTTCTTCATTTTCCTTTAGACCTTCTCTTTTAATTTTCTATTTCAAATGCATAGCTGCTTTACCAGGCAGCCCCTTCCATCCTCTTCTGCTCTGCTATTGTTCAGCAACAAGCACCCTGCTCAGCCTTGAGCGCTCAACTGATCTTACATTCCTTACCTCAAACATCCTTTCAGTAAAACATGATCCCATATTTCCTTGCAACTCACTTTCCATTCTGTCCCAAATGAGGATCTTCAGGCTCTGCAGCTGCCTCCTCTTCTCCGTTTGGGTTCAGTTGCAGTCAATGCACAGTCCTTAGGTGAAGGTAGAGCAGCTGGAGTGCTCCCTCCCCTGTCAGGAGAAGCAGTCATCAACCAACTAGGAGAAACTCTATTAAGAGGCTTGTGCTTGAGGCTTTACAGAAGAAATGACAACTCTGATTTCCTGTGTAAACAGACATGGTATCACCAAAAGAATGAAAAAAAATGTTGTCTAGAGCTTTTTTTTTTTTTAAGTGAAATTTTGACTTGGCATATTCATATTGAGAAATTGGACAATTGCATTAGGATTTGTCCCACAGCATCAGGTAATTATGCAGTTTTCTGGAGACAGATTATCAGGGTACATTTTCAAGCAGAGTGAAGACTGCACCTTACAGCATGAACATAAGTATTTCATCCTTCAAAATGTTCAAATTTTGCTTTTTCTTCCAGAAAATCCGTATTTCACAGTCCTCRAAATGTCACCTGTCTTTATCATCTCTCTTGCTAAATAACCCACTTTTTATATCCTTCTTTAGCTTCTGAATTAACTCCTATTTTTGCAGACTTTCCCACTTCTTCTTGAAGATCTCTTTAGTAAATTCACTCATATTTGTCACTCCCAAKGACAAGTTCCTTCCCCAAACATCATCTTTCTATTTGCTCCTGCAAGGATCCTATCCATTTCTATTCAGATCAGCTCTTTGACCAGCATCAGATCCCTCAAACGTTAATCATTTTCCCTCTGAATCCTTTTTCCCCACCACTCTCCTCTTCTGCCTTTCAGAATATCCCTCTCATCTTCACAGCACTCACTCCACACACATTCTCCCATCATTTCCCTTCCTGTTCAGCTTCCCTTCTCTCTGGAAGTGTGCACACTGAACTTGCCCCAGTCAGAGTTTTCCTATGTGGTCATTACTCTTTTTCTTCTCAAGAGTTCTCTGTCTTTTCCTACATATCCTAAGGGAGAGTCTTGGTGAAAAAACTCCAGGGCCATTAAATTTTTATTGCTGTTCTTTGCTTGGCTGCTTGGCTACTGCAGCGCAGTAAGGTTGAACCTCGATCAGTTGCAGAGCAGAGTCATGCTGCCTGTCTTTCCTGTACAGGACATTTTCAGTGTCTCCCCACACCAGAAYGAACAATTAAATCCTTCCTTGCTGTGCCAATGGGGTAATTAATGACCAGCAAGAGGAACCAGACATAGGGGAAGAGCTGCTCCTGTCTCCCCATCTGCTCCCCTGCCACGAGGAGCTAAGAGGAAGACAAGTTGAGTGTAGATGTGTTCTCCTCCCTTCCTCCTATTCCTTTCCAGCTCAGCTATACCAACATAGTACAGGATTGCCTTCTTAGGTTAACAGTTACCTCTTCAAATCATTTCCAGCAAACAGGACTTAGTTRCTCCCCAAACTTTGAAAGGACATAGCTGCATCAAGAGCACAGTTCAGCTGACTTAGGTTCTCTCTCCACTTTACACTGATGTGGAGCAAGAACTTTACTTACAGCACTGTTTCTCTCCTGAATTCCCTTGTTATATTATATGCCATCTTTCTAGTACATACAGTGCCTGTAGAAGCCACATGCCTGCCTTTAATCTAGTGATTCCTGTGCTCTTGGCACTGCTTTTCTCCCAGAATCATTTAAAAAGTGCATTCTATTTACAGAGACAGAGATCTCCCTAGAGCCAGAGTTAACCACATTACACTTCCACCTGTAAGTGAAACACATTAACATTATTCATCATCTTAACTTTGAGCTGTTTATTATTCCCAGTTATCTTCCACAGGTATTATATCTRCTGTAACTGCATGCACGTTTTTGCATAATGTCATTTTGTGCTCTTATCCTATCCTGTAAATTCTGAGGAACATTCACATCTGCTGAAAGATTATACACTTCTGTGGAATTGTAGGATAAGTATAGGACAGTTAAAATAAATGCACATCCTTCTCATAATAAAATTTAGATGATTCAGATAGATTAAGGGAGGCTGTCTGAAGAGGAAACAAAACCATCAGAAAATCCAAACTCCAATCAGAGCTCAGAAATGAGCATCTTTGCATGTCTACATCTCAGTTTCTTTCTCTGCAAATTGAGAAGACTGGTACTCACTTCAACAAAGCACTGTAAGATGTACAGGCAAAAAACAAAATACCAAAGAATTAGTAAGTATAGTAAAATTTCTGAGTTTAACCTGCCAAACATCAAGTCCTAACCTTTTTCTGAAGTTCAAGGGGGTGGTTAACTTAACAGTAAATCTAGGTTCAGCTACTAAAAACAAAAAAATATGCTACTATTAAAAGCCAAAAAAATTGAAATTTCACCTGATGGTCATATGCTCTAACAGACTGATCCTATAAATGCCTAAGGGCTGTCAATAATTTATATCAYGTAGCAAAGGAAAATTGATAGCAGGGACCTGCATCTTTATAAATCTTATCCATGTGATCAGCTAAAATAGAAATAGGATGTGGAACATGAAAGTACAGTCTAAGAGTCACAGCAAGGAAGCATGGATTTCCATCTGCGCTAGTAAAAGTGTTCTAAAGGAGAAACACTAGGAACTCCTTCAAAATGCTGGGTTAAAACACAGGGAAATGGAGGAGCCTCTTCTGTAAAATGTGCAGCAGTGACTGTAGAGGAAACAGTCTATTTGTTTTCCTTCACAAAGCTCCTAACATTGTTGCTCTTTGAGAAAATGTTGATTTAACCTCATTCTGATTTAATAATAAATACAAACCTAGAAAGCGTGATAAACGRGTCCATTGGGAGATAAGGATATAGCACAGGAAGTGTGTTGGTACAATCAAAGGGAAAGGGCACAGATAGATAATGCAGCAGAACTGATCTAGCAGTTGACTGCTGCCCAAATGGGCAGTCCCACTCCGCCCAGAAGATTTAGCAGGTTAAATCCACTCACCAAGGAGTCAAGTGAGTGCCAAAATTGAATACAAGGGTATTAGCCAGAACAAGATCACCACCCTTCATATGCAGCAAGCTTATAGACCATTTTATTCTGCCTCAGTGGAAACACATCCCAAGTTCTGTATTTGTTTGATTCTGAAAATCTCTTTCCAAGGTCTGGATTCGTGACAATTTTTGAGCCAGTTCAGTTACGCAGCCTGAGACATGACTCATAGAGCATTGTGCCTCCTGGTTACTTTCTCCTTCCCTTTTGAGGGGAAGAGGCCCCAGAGAAATTTAAGTTTTTACAGTGCACTTAAAAATTTGAGATTGGAAAGGACCTGTGGAGATCATCTAGTCCAAACCCGCTGCTCAAGGGTCACCTAGAGCACATTTCCAAGGATTTTGTCTGGATGGCTTTTGAATATCTCCAAGGAAGGAGACTCCACAACCTCTGGGTAACCTATTCCAGGTGCTGTTACCCTCAYAGTAAAGAGGGYTTTTCTCATGTTCAGATGGGRCGTCCTGTGTTCCAGTTTGTGCCCGTTGCCTCTTGTCCTGTTGCTGGGCACCACTGARAAGTCTGGCCCCACTACTAGTTTGGTAAGAAGTACAGATTTTTACTCATTTAAAACAAACACTAAGCATCACTGAAAACAGCGTGAGCCTGTTTGGTATATAAGCCCATAGCGAGGGCAGGGCAGCAGTGACAGAGAACTCCAAAGACACTGAAAACCTTCCTTTTGAAATTTCTTGATTGAACACTAGCTTTTTATTACAAAAACTGCCTCCTCTTTCCCCTCTCCCACCAGCAAAAGTCCACATCAGGGGCTTGACTAGTGCAGATGTTTGTTGAAACAAAACATTCTTGGGTAGGCTGCCAACATGCTTTAGCCCCAGTGTGGAGGACCAGTCTCTATAAAAGTAACTCAAGTCCATATTTTCTCAGTGGCCTTTGACCACTTTGCTCAGAAAAACAAGGGGAAAAAGTAGTAAGTTCAATAAGCAACAGATCTGTTCAGTAGAAATAACTTTATCTGGATACTTATATTGCCTCCCTTACTGAAATATCATCACATGATGGTAACTTTATTACCAAATCAAATCAGCAGATAAAAATGAAAAATTTCCAGCGTCTAATCTCAAACAACTTCCAGAAGTATATACATAGCAAAGTAATACTCTTACACATTTCTTTTCCACTAAAGCCTTGCTTTAGATATTAGGCAACTTCATAATATTTACCAGTACCCTAATTCATAAGAAGAGAATGTTAAGAGTTACGGACTAAGCCTCAACTAAGTGATTGAAAGTACAGTAGGGTTGTAAGAGTTTTAATATGTGATGAATGTGTTTACATACCTTTTGTACTCAGTGCAGACAGAAAAGTTTTTTCTGAGGAATAATTTAGACCACCTAAATTAGGCTTCTTTTGAGAACAGATCAGAGGAGCCACCTAGCTAATGCTTCTAGCTCTGACCAATTCTTTGAGATTTGTATCTTGATTTACTTATACAAATACTATTATATCAGATGTATCTTACATTGATATAAATAATATTCTAAACTTCATGACTGTATAAGATTTCCCTGCCCTCTGAATCAAATACCTACCATATTGCAAAATTCTTTGGTGCATTTTCTATTTAAAATGTTTATGACTGTAATTAATACTAAATAATTTTCAGCCAACTATATCAGATCAAAGTAGCAAATAGATCATTTATGCTGACTTAGGACCACACTTGATATTCTACCAAGTATAACATTTTTGTTCTATGGATGAGTAATTTACAGTCAATAAACAAGATGAAATTCAAAACTGAATTTTTAGAATTTAAAACATAACTTATTTTGATTAGTTACAAAACACATCTTCAACTAACAAAGACAACATAATACTAGCATCACATAACACTTTCACCACATCATGTAAACCATATCCATTGGCTTTAAGACTCCTACTGACTCAAATCACAGCTGAAGATCCAGCTCACAATTTAGAAATCACTGAAAAACATTTAAGCCTTCAAACTTAATATTTGCTTGTGTTCATGCTATAAAACTCAATGACTATAATAGTCATGGAAAATTAACGCTGAAGGGGCAGAGACTAATTTAGAATGAATTTGTTTTAAACATGGATGAAGACAATTCATTTGCCTGATTGCCTAGAGAAATGAAGTTTTGGATGATGAAATTGAGGCCAGCTGTTGAGAGAACAGGAAACTCAAAAAGCCCTGGAAGAATACTAGGGTGAAGACAGAGGCAAGAGCCAGCAATGATGAGAAATTTCAGTTTTTGTATGGAAAAAGTGAAGAAAGCAGAGAATCTTGGGGCAAACAAAAAGCACTAATTCGTATGAGGAACTGAATATTAAATTAGAATTTTTCAGCCTTAAGAGTGACTAAGCTATTAAAAATATTTCCAGTTATTCTTCTGCTTTATAACCTGGAAACATTTGGAAACCTTTTGAATAGACCATCATGAAATATTCTCTGGGTGAGATTTAGTTCTTTTTTCCTTTCTAATTTACCACTGCAGCCTAGTCTRTTCCACCTCCATATGGTCACTAGGCTGTCACAAGCAGACTCAGTCTCAGCGTCCACACACATTTATAGGAAAATGTGGTTTGAATGTGGTCTAGTTATCACTTGTCTTTTAGACCTAGGACTTTGCCACACATTCGTAGACTCAGACCTGAATCCCTGAGAAATCAGTCATCCAGCTAGCTATCATCAACACCAGGAGCTGCCTGAGGATCTCGAGCTTTGTTTGCAGCCTGCATCACATCTGCACCTTGCAGACACAACCCATCAAATTTGCTGTAGTCATTAGGGGCTTATAGTTGAACCTTTCTGAAGTCAAGGTCACAGGCAATTAACAAAGGAGAAAAAAAAAACATTAGCAAGAGAATAACAGCTCACATCGCAGATACTTTGCTTTTGGAAATACTGAAGTGGCACAGATCTTTTAAAACAAACGCAGATGAAAGAATCATTCTTCCTTAGTCTGGTCTTCCAAGTTGGTATAGACAATACATACCTTAAGCTAAATTTTTCCCAAAACACAGCTTGCAAGAGTCTGTACCTTTGAGTTAGGTATTCAGGTCAAAAACATTTTGATAAATACGTTTTTTTAAAAAAACTTTCAAAATCCAAAATGCATCCCAGAATCATGAGACAGTTGCTTTAGGCATGATCATATTGCAAACAATTTAGGCTSGCTTGCAGGCCAACCTAAAACTGCACAGCCTGCCTAATGTATGAAACAGTCTCTGAAATCCTTAACAACTACTCAGTACATCTTAAGGAGTAAAATACCAAAATAAAACTAGCTGGAGGTTTACACAGATACCAGATGGGAGACTTAGAGAAATGTCAGCAGTTAGCAGCTAACATGAGGAAATCTGAAGGCCAATATGTGCAGACATTATGGCAGATAAGTTAGTGGAAAGTAATCCTCACAATGAGATAATATAGCTTTTTCATATAATTATGATATTTGAAAAATGTAGTAACATTTAAATATCAAAATCTGGTCAGCATAAGCTATAATATTAATAAGGCTGAGTAAAGAAAATAAATAGTTTTATCCTATTTAATCATAAATGTGGTTTAATGACCTTTATCTGATTATATGTGCAGCCCAAGTAACAATATTAAATGAATAAATAGAATATTAAAAGATTGTTAGCAGATAAGCTGCTTGGAAATTTCTAAATTAAATGTAGTTAGGAGGGGGGGCTCTCATATATAATAGTATATGCACATTCAAAACTAAGATAACTGCACAGGTGGTGTGACTGATCCTGTTACTACTGAAATTCTGTGGGAAACCTCTCATTCAGCTTCCTGGTAGGAAATAAAGGATTTTTCAGGAGAGATGCTGGTTTGGTCCTTAGTTATGGTGAATTAACTTTCTTCAACACAGGTAGAAAGATGCTAAAACCTGGAAAAGGGTTATAACTAGTGGTATTTTCTTTATCATAGAATCAGTAAGGTTGGAAGAGACCTCTGGAGATCATCTAGTCCAACCTCCCTGCTCAAGCAGGGTCACCTAGAGCATGTTAGRCAGGGTTGCATCCAGGCAGGTTTAGAATATCTCCAGAGAAGGAGACTCCACCACCTCTCTGGGCAACCTGTGCCAGTGCTCTGTCACTCTCACAGTGAAAAAATTCCCCCTCACGGTCAGGTGGAACTGCCTGTGGTTCAATTTCTGCCCATTGCCTCTTGTCCTGTCGCACAGGGCAACTGAAAAGAGTTTGTCCCTGTCCCCTTGACACCCTCCCTTCAGGTACTTGTACACATTGATAAGATCCCCCCTCAGTCTTCTCTTCCCCAGGCTGAACAGGCTCAGCTCTCGCAGCCATTCCTCACAGGAAATTATTTTGTCATGCACGTTACATAGCTATCATTATATGGTTCTCTAATGTGAGAACCTCAAGCATTCAAAAATCAAAACTGCATTCTGGACTAAGCCCATTTCTTTTCCCAGGTGGACAATGCCTGGGAATTGTCTTCATACAAGTTGTTCCTCCTTGTCTGCGTGTATAATCCCATATATGTTTTCTGCGGATCAACACCAGCTTTGAAAGATATCACACCTCCTCCCACCACATTTTTTTCCCTTCTTTACTATTTTCCTATCCTTCATTTGCCTAGCTGTTTGTGCAGCCACAACTTGAACTTAATTGGCAGCCTGATTCACTTAGAGCAAAAATTTTTAGCCAAGGCATTTTTTAGCCAGATCAGTTCCTGTTGTGTTCACAGCATCATCGCACACATGCCACAGAAACAGTTCTGCTGACATACCTGAGCAGGCAAATAATTTAAATTCATACTTCTGCTAGAGACAGACCTTCACCTTTAGTCAAGGTGCCTGATAACACTCTAAACAGGCTTGATTAGTAAAACAAAAATAATATATTATAAAGAAGTTCTCAAATGCAGATATTATCCCAGAATGACACTGGCTGTATGATCAGGACAGATAATGTTTTATCCTGGCTTATAGATATATTTGCATCTAGAGATCAAAATGAGAATTTTATCCCATTGGCAAGTATAGAATCCATTTTTTAATGGGAAAAGAGTTACATCATGGGGTCTATCTTTGTAAAAGATTTATATACATATATATCTCAGATACAGCAGAAAAATAAAATACTGGAGGCAAATAGAYGAGCCTTAATAAATGTGACTGACATTTTATCCTTGCAAGTTTTCTAAGGCTAGAATACTCAGCAGGTGACTCCTCTACCTAGAAATTTTCCCCAGTCCTCTGAAAATAAGTTTCCGTTCTTTCAGAGTTGCCTGCTCAAGTCAAAGAAGAAAGCAACAGTTCTCCTCACCAGCTGGCAATTTTCTAAAAGAGCTCCACTGAGCGCTACTGAGGCCATCTCCAGTGTAACATTCATTCTCCCTTCCCCTGCTTTGTCTCCTAAAAGGAGCTTAATTGAGGTTCATCATTTTCTAGATACAATTTCTTTTGGTCTTAAATTGGATATTTAAATCTGTAGAACATATTTTTACTTTAATTGTAACAATAGGTTTCTACTAATGAAACAAATACTAAACAATCCATATACATCCATCTCAAAACATTTTATATATGTAGTATGAACGAGAAAACRTTATGTATTTCATTATACATTTAATCTTGAAATATATATCATTAAAATTTTAATGTATTCACATTTGCAGACAGTAATGAAAAAATTAATTCTGATATTCACAGAACAATGAAACTCACATTTCTATAGAATTGTATTCCTTTATCCTCCCTTTTTCATCATCAATTTCCGTAGTTTCCACTTCCATATCTTTTAAAGCACTCTGAAAATAGCTCCAGCTTCCTTCCTCAACTTTAATGGGAAGTTTATCTGAAACTTTGTGCCCACCAATTGCCAGTCAGCAAGCAAACAAAACAAATAATACTGAGCTTCAAACTTTCTCAAAAAGGACATTCATTTGAGCCTCTCTGTCTAGCTGTGATGTTTCGTGGAATTTGTCAGGCTGAATACCATCGAGATTTTTACCTTCTCCCACTCCTCCAGCCCATACTGGTTGAAATAGGCCAATGGGTTATGAAGTTGCTGGAGAGAGTAGCTGCTGTCCAAAATTGCTGCTGTCTAAAGCCTTAGTTTTTTAAGAAAGCAAAGCTTTCTCCTTGCATACACTGCAAGAACAGATGTTTAATGCTTCCTAGCCTTCTTTGTGGCCTACTAAATGTATTTGTTTGGGAAAATATAAATGACAAATTGACTTTTAGATTAATAGCTACCATATTGGTAATGTACAAATCACTTTTAACAGCCACTATTAACTTGGTAAAGAGAAGCTTGCTAACTGCTCTTTAATTAAGTACACTTAATGACCTTAAGGGGATTAGTAGTCTTGTCTGATAATCAATAAGCATAGCAAGATTGCTGCCCCATAGACAGGGGCTAGAGAACAAAATTAATCTGTGCAGATTAGTTCTACCTAGTTTGGTTTGTTTGCTGAAGACTATTTCAAAATTACTTCAGCTTAATAGATTTATGAAAATCAAAATAGATGCTTTACGAAAGATTTTTCCTCATTTATCCTGTGTTAAAATGGCATGCATGCTTGCTAAGGCAATCCTATATTTGCAGCAGCAGTTAGTACAGATGAATGGATGCTCGTGTTGCAGTCCCCAGAGAAAGCAGAAGGCTAAACGAAAGGACACTAAAGACCATACCTAAAAGAAGTGAAATATTGTCCCACAAAAGTCTATAGAATAAATCTGGATGCGATCAAGGCTTCATTCTTCAAGCCCAATACAAGCCCTGTAACTGCCCCACAGTGTGAGACCTGAYTGCCTTTACCTGCTTGCATTTGCGGTTCCCTTCCATGTTGCACTTGAATCACAGTCATCCCAGCAGCTAGAAATAGCCATGAGAGTATCTCATCTTCATGCCTTCTTCTCACTATACCTTCTACTCACTATTCAAAACCAGCAAATAGCAAGCTTTTCAGATCAAATGCTGCTTCTTTCTTATGAGAGCTGGGAGAATCTTCCAGCCATGCATAAATGCACATATGTTCCATAAACCAGCCTTCCTCAGCTCCCTGAAGAAGCACACAGTCTTCTCCATCCCCCTTCACTGCCTTATCTTCCCTCTTCTGCTCCTCACAAAATAATCACAATTCAAGCTCCAGCAAAGTCAGTTCTCTTCTGTCTAACCTACTTAAATTTTATGACGCATCCCCCAACTACTCACCTCTACCAAGCCAGAATTCCCCTAAGCCACAAATGTCTGGAAATGGTGGTAGCACCAGGGACACCACGCTTGATACTCCAGCTTTTGTACCGAAGCCTCCTCAGAGTGCACCYGAGCAAATAGGTTCTCATGCTCACAGGGGTCTCACTTGATCTCAGCAAGTGAGATGAGACTCTGCTTAGAGGAAGCCCTGGGTATTGTGCTCTTCCATTGAATATGAAATACAGTCTATATAATGAAATGGTTTGTATTCTCATTGTTTTCTCATTCAGGAACTGACAGGAAGGGAAAGTATTATGCACTCATTTGTGTGCAGGACACATGTCAATCCAAGATAGATTTTGGTCCAATGCACCTATCTCCACTACCGACAAGGCATAGCAATGTTATACTTTTGAAAAGGCTCTCTCCTATTTTCCAAGCTTGTGAAAGGAGAGACGTGAAGGTAGGATTTTCTTCTTAGGGCTCCTTGTRCCTCCTACAGGATGTATGCCATCTCCCAGCATGCCTCCAAGTTGAAGGTTGATGTTCTAAAGATTTAGAAGAAAAATTAGCAAGCATTACATTTAAACCACACAGAAATTCTCTTCTCACAAAACTAAAATGCAAAGAACAGTGAGAAGTAGCAAAAATACTCACTTTTCCAAATGACTCTGGCACAAAAATAATCTTACATTTTGCTTAGGAATTTCTATGATAGCTTCATAGAAAAAAAAGCATTTATGTTTAGGAATGGTTTGGAAACTATCTCTGATTCTTCTCTTTTCTCCCTAGAACTCCTCCTTAGTTCTTCTAGTTCTCAAGTGTCATGTATGCAGTAAATCAAGAGGCTTAATTGTAAAATAGAAGCCTCTGTAAGACATGTATACAGTATATTAATGGTTATGCTACCAGAGGTGTAGGGATATTAAAATTGATTTCCAACAAGCTGAGGCCTTCTGCTTTCTCATTCTATGTCCCACAAATATATATTAATATGACTCCCTAAACAGCAGTAATTAGCTTCCAAAAATAGCTGCTCGTATAGAAGGTGGAACATAAAGCTCAGTTTGCCTTCATATAGTTCAACTTCAGCTGACAAAGTGCAAAAAACAGTTTACATCCTGACCAGGATGAAACTTTATTGCTCTCAGTTTACAGGAGAGCCCTCGAACTTGATTAAATACTTGGTACACCAAGACCTACAAATAAGRCCTCACTCTTATTTCTATCCTCCCACCATGTTTTTCTTGATTACATCTTACGGTCCATGCTATACTTTAGCTTGGAAGGATTTCAGGGCAAAAGCACTTCAGCTGTACAGGCTTATAAAGTGTCTCAATGCCACCCCCATACTAATAATGATAAACCACACAGACTTCAGTATAGCCAGGTTTGTATGCAGGATTTTAATCATAGTTAAAACAAACTACCAACCTGATATATTTGAAGAGGATCTTACTAATACAACTATTCCTCTTTGATATTACCCAGCCAAAGCCAGCACAGAGAAAAAGAGCTGTATTACAGCAGAAGCAGGCTTACACATAAGCTCTAGAGCAGTACTGACTCAGTGTACCAGAGGCCTAGCTTTGCTGCCTTAAATACCCAGGGGAGACCTCCTGTCCAGCAGCCTACTGCTTTGGGAGCCATTGCTTGCACTTATGCCAGCTGAGGGCAAATTAGGWAAAGCTTTGGCTCGGCACCCTGGAAGCCCCTCAGTGTGCTCAGGTGCAAGCAAAGACCCAACCAGCCCTGTGGCTCCTGAGGGATCCCAGCTGCGACTGCCTTTTGGTCAGAGAATCGGCCAAGGGGAAAATGTGGGCCAGGACACTACAGCTCTTCACAGATCCCCAAATTGCTTTACCATTTAAACAAAGCATTTCATATAACATTGTCATGAATCTGGGTGTAGGGTASACCTATCACTCTACCACAAAACCAAAGAGTAACATTGATGTTTTCTGTTATGATTCTCTTTTATCTCAGTGTCTGGCCTGCTACTTCTCTAGCCTTGTGGGCCTATTTCTTATTCTATACTAACTTTAGAAAAAAAGTTAATAATAAGTGACTATAACTCCATTGACTCCAAAAGGATTAGGTTGTTATTAAACAGGCATAACAAAATGACAAGTTGGAGCCTTTCTCCTCTTCCCTGCTTAGTTTTCTATTCTCACATATAGTCTTTCTCTCTTTGTGTCCATACATTGGAGCTTTCTTTCTCCTCAGCTGCATTTTCTTTCATATATATTTTTCATATCCTTTCTGCAGATTTTTTTCTCCCTCCTCTAACACAGTCAAAACGTTCTCATTTTCAGATTCTTCCAAATCTATGAGCATGTTTGACAATTGCTGTTTGTTACCATTTCTGGCCACTATAAATCTGTTCATATTAGCCAATAATATAAACAATATATGGTCTGCTCCAGACCACTCTTGCCATTGGCATGACCTTTAGATTTTAAATATATTTTTATTATATTGGGTAAGTAAGTTACTCATTGCCTTTGCCAAAACAAAGTCTACTGAAATAAAGAGTAATTTGGCTGGGCCACAGTGCCAAGTACAAATAATTTATCTTTAAGCTGGAACATCTGTTAAGATCATTTGACTTCATGAATAACGCTTCCAACTASCTTCACTCCAAAGATCTTGTTATGCTTTACAGGTACTTAGTCACATAGCTTCTGTCACTTGCTTTTAAACATTGATGGCGTAAACAAGGAGGAATAATGCATCAGAACAACATGTTGTAATGATTTGGTTATGATGTACCGTTGCACTCACTAGAATGTGATCCAAGTTGCTTCAGCCTTTTAAAATAAAGTTTCTGGAGTTTCTTCAGCCAGCTCAAATAGTAGGATGTTATGCTTTTGGAATGGATGGCATTACAAGAGATCTGTGTTACTTGTGTGAGGGTCTATGAAACTAATGTGTGACACATCATTGCTGATTAAGCCTATATCTTTCCCAGATGCAGTGTCTGTCAGCAAACCTGTGCCAAACTGCGCTTTTCATATAATTATCAGGATTCCAAGCACAGCTTCTAAAAACAAAAGAGAAATCTTGTGAAATTGGAAGTAGGTCTGATCTCTTATCAGAAAAGTCCTTCCTTGATCATCTGACAAGAGCAGTGCTGAGTTTTAAATATTATTGTGAAGAAATCAAACAACCTTTTGGCCTATGTTTCTTAAAATATATATAAGAAAGCAAACCTTAGACACTTTAGCTGCCTCCATAATAAGGCTTGTGTCTTAGGTTAACTCTTGCCTTTTGCACAAAGTATCTTATATTAGGGTTCCTTATACAAGAGTGCATTTTCTATGAATCAAGTATACTTAACTACATTGCAGATAGATAGTCTCCCCATAAAAATGCCAATAAGTAAATGGAAGTAGGGAAACAAGTTAGCTTTTCTCTGTATTTAATATCATCTTTCTCTCTCCAACCTTTTCTGATGTAATTCTATAAAAAGTGGTACTATCCTAAGAGAATGCCATGGAATCTCTTAATTTTCGTGGGGCTATAATCCACCTTTCAGATTGGCTTTGTTATGCTGCACTTGTGAAAAGGTTTTGTAGTGTAAAGTGACCGACCTTAATCTTTTCACATTGGGAGTTAAATTTTTTTTTCCTGAATCTTCTAGTTGTAAGACAGAGTCCATTTATAGGTAAGATATGAGAATAGCCTGGCTCAGCAAGTCATTTAGAAAGACATTTGGTCAATGTAAGGGAGTGAGGGAGGGAGGGGGAAGGGGTCCCCCTYGCCATTGTGCACTTTTGTCATGGTCACCTTGTGAGTGGGTCTGTGAGTCTAGGTGACAAAAGAGCAAGGGAATCAATGTAAGAACTATGTAAAACCTCATATTGCAAGTATAGGCACATTTACTTCTTACAGCATTATCAAAGCCCATCTTAACAGTTTGCCTGAAGATCCATTCAGTGTATCACAATCTCAAATATATCAAAGACAAATTTTTTTGTTGCTGTAGTCAAAGGATAAGATATAAATGGGAGAGGACAAAGAGTCATCAAAATAAATTGAAGAACTTGTTCATTTTATTCCAATATCTGAGATGCAAAGCAAAGCCAGCACAGTACTGTAGTTTGCTATGCCCTTCGCTGTTTCCTTACGGCGTGTGGAATTGGCCTCAAGAAGCCACCTCTTCCCTCCCACAACATTTTTTTTCCCTGTCTGTAAAAAAGATGGAATACGTATAAAATATCAGCTATTGCCTACATACATGGACTAATTTATTAATTCCCACCTTACTAGCAGGATGTGGGAATTCATTCTCACTTTATAAATGGAAAAGAGCCAGTAAATAGCTTGACCAAGTTCATGTAATGAAACTGGAGCAGGACAGAGACTGATTATCGCGAATTTTTGAATCATTTGCCCTGTTTCTACTCTTTAGGAAGGACCTGTGTGGCTAGTTCACCAATGTTGCTGTAAGCGCTTCATGTTAGACTCAAACTCAGCTGAAGCAGCCACTGGTACATAAGGCTCATGCCACAGCTTTCACAGTACCTTGAGCGGAAAAAGAACCAAGCCAGGATGCTCCAGTATCTGGCTGATCTCAGTCTTCTGGAGTGATATGTGACTGCCAGGGGTAGCCAGACACTCGGAACTGGGATGTTCTCCTGGGAATGGGAAAAAACAAAAGTGGCCTTGAACCACAGCACAGAGAGAGGAGAGAATGGCACCCTTTTCAGGAAGGAGCCCTTTCAGAGAAAGCCGGGAGGGCACTGAGGGCTCTCAGATACTGCAGTGACAGTCAGATTAGAAAGGGTAAAAACGTATCTAGTGAGACTATACTACAGTGTTTTGTGTTGTTTTCCAGGGAGTGATAAGAGGGGGGATTTGGTAATGCAGCCAGTAGGTTTTCCATAATACAAGAATCAGGTTGTATCAGATCCCCTGCCTTTTACTTTATTAACAAGCAGCACTGGTTTTGGCATTTCTAGGGAGGCTGCTCTAGCCTGTGATGCCGAGTATCAAGCCTGAGATTAGAGAGCCTGAACTGTCCACTAAGTACTACTTTTAAACTAATCATGATACACATAACCTTATTCCAGAGCTTCCTTAGGGCCAGCCCCAAAAGACTTAATGTCGCTGTTCTAGTTATTTCTTTCCAAAGAGAAGAAACTGAGTACAGAGCAGCAAGCCAAGCGCTTTCAGCCTGCGCCATCCTGAACTGCCCTCCTGCACCTTACAGTGGGCTGGCCAAAGCACGTTTTCTTGAAGGGACTGTACCATCCCCCCCCTCCCCCTTAATTGCAGTGGGAGCAGCAAACACATGGCACTTGCTTTTCAGAATCATGCCCCAAAGGTGTTCAGTATGCAGGAAATTGCAATAGCATTTTTAGGTTATTTTGTTGTTTCAGGGTGGCATTGATACTAAAGTGCTGATGTGTAACAGAAGTGTGCGAGGTGAACGGAGGGGAAGAAGGAGAGGTGAAAAAGCTAAGGAAGGGGTTGTTCTTTCTCACTACTTCATTTTTGTTTGTTTTAAACTGCTGTACAGTTAAGCTGAGCTATTTATTAAGTGAACGCTAATGGTCTTTCTTTGCAAATTATTCCAACAGCAGAATGGGACAAACTGCAGGCAAAAAGTGATGGTGCTATCTGGGAATCAAACCCTGCCTGAGGAGGATATTTCATGTCTGTGTGTAATATAGCTGAGTAATATAGCTCAGCCTCTATGGCTTGTAGACACTGATTCATTAAGACATTTTTATCATGGACAGATTATTCAGTGAATGTTCAGATGAGGGTAGGAAGTAGAGAGACCTGTGTACCTGGCAGGTCCATCCAGTGGTAAACTAGCTGGCCATCAGAAGTTAAAAGTACTTTTGTTTCAAAATATAGAGAAGTCCATGGGGATTCATACACAAATCTTCTTCTTAGTTTAGTTAAGGACAGCGATGACAAAGGAAGCTACACAGGATGTTATGCACTTTTTTCATTAAGTGCCATAGAGAAGCCGTATAGACTCAAAGTTAACCTCTGGCAAGTAATCCTGGCACTTTTGTGACTTCTTTGCAGCTTCGTATGAGCATTGTGTCCTTATTGACTTCCTTTTACTGCCAGTCCCTCACCTTGTGGACATTCCCAACGAAGCTGTGAAATTAGATAGAGCATGGTAAATTGAACTGGAAAGTGTTAGGAGTGCGATTTTTAAAGTGCTTGTTATTTTAAAGTTTTTTTTTCTTTAACCCCCTTTCGCTTGCCATTAACTAACTCTCTCTCCAAAAAGCGTGCAGGTGAGCTACGTCAGAGGGCCAGAGCAGCATGCGAGGTTTGCAGACCTCACGTGCATTGCTTGCAAAGAGGGTGTGAAGAACTGCCCTCTCGGACAAAAACCAGCTTGTGCCTCCGGCTGCAGCAGCCCCGAGGGTCTCCGCGGCTGCGCCTTCCCGGAGCAGGACCGCCGTGCACGCATGCAGCCCCACGACCCGCRGCGCTTGCTCGGGGCCGGCGACCGCAGCGGCGCCCGGCAGGTTGACGGGCTGCTACGGCGGTGCTGCCTGCCGGGAGGGAGGAGGCCACGAGCCGGGACCGGGACCGCGGCGCAGGGCTTGTGTCAAGGCTTCAGGGCTGYCTTCAGTCCCAGGCAGCTGCCGACTGAAGCGGAGCCGAATCGCCGGCTAATTCCGGCGGTGGCGCTCCTGGGACCGCCCGGCCCCGCGGGAACYGTTTTGAAGGAAATTACATGAGCAGGGATTTAGTGTTGTGCCTTTAGCGTGTGGAAGAGATAATCTGGCCCGTTTAATGTGTAACAGAATTTGCTACATTGCACCGGCGTAAGGATGTAATTTTGCCTTGAGAAAGCTGCAGTAAATGACTCTGAAGTCGTGCTGTCACTCRTGCTGTGATACGGAGTGGCAAGGTCTGTTTTCTTGGGCTGCTTTTTACATATAAGTAACACTCTTTATAAAGAACGCCACTGAGTCTTATGACAAAATTTCTCTAGTGTGACACAGAAAAGCTTTGACATCATTCTTTAAGGCTGTAGAATTTATGGCACAGTTAATTATTAATTTGGCTGGCATTTGTAAAGTAGAAGGGAGTTCTTGTGCTTTTAGGCCATGCTCTCAGTGTGTAAATCTCTTGTATGGCTGCCATAATAATATTCCTGCAGCTATGTTGTCACCTACTGTAATTTTTCTGCTAATAAGAAAATTTAAACTAACCAGGAATCCTAAATTTGGAGACTAGTTGTTTATTTCAAATATACTCTAGAGAAATAATAATGCAGTTCTGCTCTGAATTTAATTTAAACAGGAACAGGAAAAACAAATCTCTGCGGAGGGCATTTGACAATAATAAAATATTTCTCCCAGCGGGTGAGCTGGTAGCAATTGTATTGTTGCCATCAAAGCTCACGTTTCAGCAGGTCATTACCATCATAACAAGCCCTTGGACCAACTGGCATGGACATGCAACATTGAGCTCCTGATGGGCACATTATTTCAGACCTTTAACTTCATGGAGAACAAGACAAATACTCCTGGGAATGGAGGATTATATTTTGAAATTCCTTTCTTTTCTGTTCTGCTTAATAATAAGATCCTGTGTGTAATCAATCTACCACCACTTGCTTTCTTGTATTAACAGAGATATTGTACGAAACTAGGCTCGGGAATCTGAATGCTATGAAAAAGTGGCCTTTAATCTTAACAAAATAGTAATGATTAGTGTGAGCAGGATGTAACAGTGCAAGCAAACGCACCTGTATTCTTTTTTAGTGTTTACTTTCTTTTCTCCCTCCCCTGCCCCGTCTGTAGCAACCACGAGGAGGAAGCTTGTAGACTGTGTTAGAGGAGCTACAATGCAGCCGCAGAACTGGCCTCTCATCAGGCAGGAAAGACGCAGCGTATGTGATGAAGCCACAGCAGCCAGGCTGTATAACGAAGTAGATGATACTAATTAACAAAGAAGTGCCATATGAAATCAGAGACACCTGCATAACACTAGAGATACAAAACACAAAGTAAAGGAAAGGTGCAAGTGAAAAAGCTGATAAGGAAAATAAACAAAAAGACATTTAAAAAAAGTAGCGTAGGAATTCAGAAAGCAGATGAAAGCTGTTTCAGTCTTGAGCCAGAACAGGTAAGGTTAAAAAAAAAAAAAAAAAAAAAAAAGATTCTTGTGACAGAAGCTCATAGGCAAAAATCTCAGGCATTTTTTCAGTAGAGTATTACATTATAGGCTATGTATTAGTGATGCTGCAGGGGGACACTTAGAGAAGCTATGCAGCTTTGTGCCACTAAGGACAGTATTTCCATGGCTGCGTTACCTTCTGGAAGCCGTTGTCCTTTTAAAAAAAAAAAAAAAAAAAAAATCTGCTTAACCTCTACTAATATTTCAGCAGCAGGTTCGCATCGGGTATTAAGCAGCATACATGATCGCCTGCGTAGCAGCGGTGACTGCTGTGTGATTTTCGTGGCGTCCCTTGTTACAAAAGGACCCTAGCAGACCACTTTTTTATTGACGTTTGCCAGACCCTGTCGTACAGTGAGTTCACAAGGGCCAAAAAAAAACAAAAAAACAAAAAAATCCACACCCAACGAAACACCCCCCCCCCCAAACAAAGCCCGACCTGTTTAAATCAGGTTAGGCCCGTTATTTGGATGCGAAGCTCCAAAGAAACCTCAGAGCCTGCCGGGAATCCCACGCCGCTTGGTAGCCACCTCGGTTAGCAGCACGGGTTTTCCCGCGGGCGTCAGCATCGACGGCATCGGCCGGCTGGGGCGCGCGCGGGGCCCCCGCAGAGCCCGTGCACGGGCAGCCCGAGGGCTCCGAGGAGGCAGTGCCCCTGGCAGAGCTACGCTTTTATCCTGGGGAGCCTGTTTTAGTCTGCGGGGGGAGGGAGGAAGCGGCGGGGAGGAGGGTGGAAACCGATTCAGTCAAAATGTAGTTTCGCKGAGACAAGCTACCTCCAGACTCGGTCAGTTTGCCGATCTCCTCGGTTCAGCCCGGTCGTCGTAGCCTGGGTCTTTAGCAGCTGAGAGCTGCAAGAGGATGTGCCGGTCGAGCTACAAAACCTACCGCCCCAAGGTGTCTTTTCCTTTGAAGATTTAATAGCCATTTTCATAGTTTAGAGAGATTTGTGCTCCTAGAAGAATTCCCCAGAGATACCGATCGAAACATCGCTGCCCACCTAAACATTTCCGTTGGATTTCTCTGCCCTTCCTGGCTTTAACTGCAGAGACACTGTGTGGTCTTAAAAACATACATACACACAGACACGCATGCACACACAGGCACACGCATGCAYGCACACAGGAAAATAAACGCTGCAGCTGCATCCCCAAAGTGGCTGCACCTCACTATCCCCGGTCTGGTCTCCTCTGTGAGGCTAAATCTGCAACGGCACAGTGCCACGCGATCTTCCTATGAAAAGTGGTACAGAAATGCTAACCGCAATTTTTTAATTGCATGAAAATATTTAAGCAGTGAGTCGATGCAATCAGGTGTTGTGGGACGCGAAGAGCACTATGGTTTACACTTGCTTTTTACTTTTTTTTTTTTTCTTTCCCCACTTTGTGTGCGATAGTTTTTATCAATGCTTCTTGCACTTGTAAGACGAGAGATTGTGTTCGGCTTTGCGGAGATACTTTGCAGTAACTCAAYGTCCAAACACTAAAAAGGAGGAGAAAACAATTCTGTAGGCATGTATGTATGCGTGTAGGTATGCACGCTTGTGCATGTACGCACACATGCCGTGTCAACACTAAAAAGCAATTTTGACCTCCTTTGAAGAGTCCACGCACGAGTCAACTTTCTGCTGCTCTCTGCCMCTCCTTCCCTTCAAAAAATTACTTCTCGGACTGGTTAAAATATGGAAGGCGATAATAGCACGGAAACACCCCCCCCCCGGTTCAAAGCAAAGTAGCGAAAGCCCCCGCGCGTCCCTGGTAGTCTACAGCTGAAACAGTCCTTGTCCCTGCGCATCACTCGGCTCTCTGTCATCAGCCCAAACCTCCAGAGAGTGGCCAGCAGCGAAGGTGAGAAGTATGTTGGCAAACACAATGACAAAATACTATCAGGATAGGCTAAAAAGCAAGAAAAGCACACATTAGCACTTCTGTGACGGTTCCAGAAGGGTCCACAGGCAACACCGGCTGACCCCGGGCAACCAGGCTGCAGCCTTTCAGCCGGCGAGAGGCCACTGACTCTGAGGGCTGCTGTTTAACCCCTTTAGATCTTCAAGACTTATCAGTGCTCTTCATTAACACCAATCTATATTATTGCTCCTGTGGCTATTTACTTCCATTCTGGAAAGCTGGATCAAATAATACAGATTTTTTTTTTTAAAAAAAAACCTACCCTAGAACACATAAAAGGAGTCTCTCACAGTAGGAAATGAATGACAGACTCAGTTGTTGATGGAGAAAGCAAACAAGTACTTCTGGATGGTATTAAGGTGATCTTAAAATAGTGGGAAAGTTTTCTTTTATGACATTGACAGAGAGGCAATGATTTGGAGTAATGCAGGCTGATGTGGAGATGCTTTAAGATTAAATAAGTGCTATATAAAGGCCTGTCAGACTGCATTCTAATGTGCTATGAGACATTTTGCATATTTAAGAGTATGCAAAATGTCTTGTACCACACTGGAATTCATTCTGACAAGGCTTTATATAGCATTTATTTATACTCATATTCTGCTTTAAGGGAACAGGGAGAATGCTTGCTACTCTTTGAATGGAAGTAACGAAAGGCAATGCTTATTGGTTCGTTTCCTTCTCAGAAAAACAAAACAAAACCAAAAAAACCCCACAACACAAAAAATAAAATAAAAGCAATCAAAAGTGGAAGCTTGTTTAATATTGCTCTACCATCATCCTGAAAGGCATAATAATTTGAGTTACACATCTGAACTGATTGGAGTTACAGAATCATATCTCCTTTTTGCATTTAACAATATATACAATATAAAATAAATACATTTACACAAATGGACATTGGTTGGAGCACACGGTATGATACACATCACAAAAATATACAGTTGATTGCTATACAGATGTGAAGCCCATCTACAGCTATAGACATGTTTGTTTCTTTTTTTTTAACTACTGGCTATTATGCAACTCCTGGATTATTATAAGCAGTTTAATTTTTTTTTGTCCTTTTGCGATCTTTGCACGATAAGACTGCCATAAAATGTTTTCCTAGGCAGGTAAACAGAGACGCTTAAATAATTAAAATACAATCACCAACACCCATTTTCTCTTCTATAAGAAAAATAGCAGTTTTAATTTTTTATATCTTTTTATGTTATCATTTAAATGCAAAATAGTGGAATAAATACAACAATCTGATCTGATTGAAACAAATGTGTAACCTCTGGAAGTTACACAATCATATTGCTTTAAATAAGAAAAAAATTAAAAAATGAAGCAAAAATAGAAATTAAATTGTTATGGCTAAAACTTACACCCTTGAAATTTTCCCAACACTTCACATTAAGTAAGTGGTCTTGAAAGAACTCTTCTCCAGCAAGGTTTAAGATGAACAATATTATAAAGCCCGTGCAGTGCTTTTAGCTATATTTCAGGTAATGTTTTTACAGTCTTGAGATACTTGTTCTTTTGCAGCTCCAAAAAATTACTGAAAATGAAAACTAAAATTTGCACCGTGTGCCTTTAACACATCTCCATTTTTTTTGTGTTTTTGTATATTTTTAGTTGATTGGCTTTTGACCCTGAAGCCCAAGTTCTTTAATGTGATACAGCAAAAACAATATTTATATTATATATTTATATATATATAGTGTACTTGAACAGTAGCAACTTAAACCCTGCACAAACTTTCTGGAAAATAAACTTTTTTTTCGCACTCTTACATATATAAATAATCTTATAGAATCAGCACCTTTTTCCCAGGAGTTGTATTTTTTTTTGTCAGTTTTAAAAAGGGATGTGCCAATTTCTGAACTCCTATCACAGCTATAAATTTCAAGTTATTGACCATCTGAATGAATTGCTAATGATGATTTATCTAGAATCACACTACAGTCACTTCTCTACTGAGAAAACACAATCTACAATATAGTCCCATATAGCTAATGATAGATACACAGTTTTTCTCTAGCACAAGGCTGATGTAGCATCAGCCCCTTGTATTTTGTTTAAAGCACACAAAGTAGCAATAGTTTTGGAAACTTGTCCGCACCAAAAAGTTTTGCAACAACACAGAGCGAGTTAATAACAACATCTGAGAGATGATTGAATAAAAGCTATATTTACAGCGTTTAAAAATTAGACTTATCTATAATCTTGAAATATTCAAAGTTTTATTTCTAAGCTATACATTGGTATTCTATAATAAACTGTTACAGAAATTATCCCTTGTTTTGAAAATATTATGATTTCAATGTGTATCTGTTCATAACGAGTATTTGTCTGGAGTTTCAATCTCTTAATTATTACTAGGAAGAACCTTATTACCGGTAAGGAATAGAATATACTACTGTAATCTCCTGAGGAATTGTACATCCAATATTGTCTCTAATTCTACCCTGTGTCTATAAGCACACACCACAAGAATCCAAACACCACAAGAAGAACAAGACAACAGTCTTTGAATGCAACATAAAAATTCAGAAAAGCACAGCAAACATGAAACATTGAAAAGCTGAACTACATTTCTTTTGTTTGTTAGGATTACAATTTTAATTACATCTGTGTACATAGAATAAGGATGTTCACATAGTACAGGGAGCAGCTACTAACACTGGTACATTGGTATAGCATTTGATGGAGGTTATTGTTTATTGGTTATTTAGCGACTGTAGTTTTCTGGGGGCATCTAATTGGTTTATACATTAGATTACACCTCTTAACAGTCTTGAAACTGACTGACTTTCATGCTGTGACAATACTGGTTGAAAAGCACGTATACTGGTTTAGCTACTTGTTAAAATTGCAATTTACAAAATGAAATCTAAATTAATAAATAAGGTACAGAAGTGTTAAATTCTTGAATTTGGTCAGAAGTCTACTATTCTGATTTCTTAATTTTGCAAATATTGGCATTTGCCTTATTGCCTCTAAGCTACTACTGGTTCATAGGGTTTTCTGTGAGTGTAAGTTTATAATTTTGCAAACAGGCAGTATCTCATTTGTTTACAACTGAAGCAGTTAGAAATCATGTAGCAACTACACCGTTGTACAGTCGCTGTCTCCTAACACCTTTATAGATTGGTATTTGACATGTAGTATTTATATGTTAGACTACTCAGATATACTGTAGGTGTAATCTAATCCTTTGAGTCAGTGAACATTTAGTTATAAACTGGAGCTCATGTTAAGAAACTGGATGTTTTGGACCAGACTGGCACACAACATAAATTGCATCCGTGATAATATGCACCTTCCCTTCAACTATTGCTTTAGTAAGATAAATTCCCACATTAATAAATGGCTGAAAACTGGTAAAGCTGGTACAAAAAAATCTCCATTAGTAAGAAGAAACAAAACATTTAAAAAAATCTTCCTTCAGGATTCATTTGTCCTTCATTATTGTTCATCATTGTTCAAGCCAGCACAAAAATGCAGTATTTTTTTTCTCTTTAGTATTGCATGAATGAATAAAGCTTAAACTATTCCCTGAAAAAGTTACATTGTAGCTAACCTAAGAAATATCTGGAAGACTTGAAAAAACAATTAAGGAATCAAATGGCTGTAACTGATCTAGATGGAAAATGCAATGATAAGAAGCAGCCGATGCATCGTCGCTTAGTCGTCTAATTAGAGACTGCTCCTATGAAATCTAATACTGCATTCAGTCAGTTCACCGTGTTGTACTGTACTGCTAGGTACGATGGTTCTCTCTTTGATTCCTTTGTCATTGGGGACATTATGGTTCATAATAGTTCACTGGCATCCATATTATGGATTTCCATCCTTTGGCAGGCCTGGCTTCCATCTCTCTTCAATTAGAGACCTCTTTTAAAAAGTTCAGCAGCAAAGAAAAAGAGAAAAGGAAAAAGGAAAGGAAAGAACAGAAAGGAAAAGAGAGAAAAGGAAAAAGAAAAGAAAAACTGCATCAGAAAGACACAGAAGAAAAAGTTGAAAGCTGCTTCACAGTCTTGCTGCTAAATATCAGTGCAGTCATTTTTTTCTTAATTAAACACTAAGTTTCTTTGCCATTATTATCCTGTTTATTTTCCCTTTTATTTTTTTTTAAACGTGCATGATGGGAAAGCCCATGATGCTTTAGTCAGACCTTGGCCTCCAGCATTTCCAAAAAAAGTTTGTGCATGGGGACTTTGCCTTCCAGTTTGATGTTGTAGAAATGCTGCACAGCCTTGGTGGAGGTTTGCCTCAGAAGTGGGAGAGTCATCAACATCTTGCCAGCGCGACGTGGGTCTTCCATGTGCTGTCCAGCCTCATAATCCTGCAGAGCCTCATGCAAGACGTCCTGAAGTTTCTGCACTGCCTCAACATCCTCTATGTGCATTGAGTCTGCAAAACAAAGGAGCAACAGGAGTTTTCAGTTTCGTGTACCAGCAAGTCAGGGAATTCTGTGGCTGCACCGCACATTAACTGGCACTGCACTCTCTTACAAAGAAGAAAGATAATTACCCACTTATTTCTATATTGACCTTCAGGAAAATATCTGGATCCCCTGTGGAATTACAAATGCATAATTAACTCTTGGGTAAGTAATCTTTCTCCTCRTCCTCCTCAAACTAGTAAAATGGTCGCCCTAGCTGCTCATAAACCATTTCTTACAGCAGCTGCTTCAAAGAAATTATAGCACCAGAGGACAAAGGCTGTACGAATTGAAGTCCACATTTTATTCGAGATGCAAGAATTACTCCCCTATTACGGAAAAGCTTGGTAAAATGCTGTGGCAGACTCCAAGGCTGTGGAATTGCAAGCGACGGCCCTTAGCCACTGGCGAGTGACATACATGACTACATAAAAACCACAGGACTAGCACTGCTTCACTGGCACAAGGGAAAAGGGGGTTTCGTGTGATTTCCTGACAGGTTTAGCAAAAATTTATCATCTCCCTCACATTCAGRTAGGATGCAATACAGTTTTCAGTCTGCGGTAGGCAACACTTAGTATGTAAAGCTAATACTTTATACTAGGTGTATCCTTACCCCAGAGGATGGTTTATATTGTTACTGCAGCTTTTTTGCATTTTTTTTTAATCACTCAAAGCAAGCACCTTATTTACCTTTCCAGGTGAGATGGTTTGGTGGTATAAGGATTGAGTGACAAGCCTAGACAAAGGCACATGAGGAACTAAATTAAATTGCTACCTGACCTGGAAAGATTAAAGCAACAGAAGTGTGAAGTAAAAGCAAAAGATCCAACTGAGATAACTGTAAAACCCTAAAGAGCAGAAATATAAGGAAGATGTCCCTGAGAACCCACAGTTACCGGACCATGCTGAGGTGACTTCAGATGAGCAGCCCTAACTCCATGACTTTCATGTAATCATCACTGTCAAAGAAAATAATGCTGTGGTCCAAAGGGAGGTGCAGGCAATTAAGGAAGGACAGTCACAAGTGACATAGGCCACCAAGCCCTTCCTGTCAGCTACCAAAATTTGGATGCCCCATAGACTCCAGAGCACACAGATCCCAGCGCTCCATAAAGCACCATATCAAAATATAGTATTTATCATGAATACCAATTTCATGCAGAGGCCTGGTTTGCCATTAACTGATGCACAAGCTATATACGTAACTGCTGCCAGGGGTGAAAGTCCTAAGGAGCTGTGACACTGTACAGGCTAACCTCAGAGTGAAACTGGGACAGTAAATCCATGGCATTATTAGAGCATATCTTTAAAAAATCCATTTCACATAACTTGCCTTGCATCTTAATTTTTTGTTTTGGAATAAAGCTCCTGTTCTCAGACAGAATAATGCCCGAGAAGCTAGACAGCAAAGAACCACTTCTGTTGCTGTTTCCCACTCCTATATGAAGCAGTATCACACACTGAATCACTACTTTCATAGGTCCTCATGTTTTACCCTGTTGATAACAGAATCACAGAAGCCAAATTTTGCAACCCCTGCTTCAAATATCTGAATTACATTCTAAGAGTTAAGATATATCTACAGTTTCATTTCTAAATAATTTGCATATAACTATTTCCTCAGATAATTTGGGCAGGCTCTCTTTCTCAGGTACAAACCTATAAAAACAAAATACCAGTCAGTAAGTAACAGGTTAACCAAAATGCTCCAGTTTCTATTCTCAAAACAAATGTGCAAATTGAAAAGAAAAAAAAAAAAAGTTACAGCTCTTGCTCTAAACCAGACACTTAATTATATACAAGTTTGGATCATTTAACACGTTTTATTGATTCTGATGACAGTTTATCTGTTAATTACACATAATGGAGTCCTATGGGAATTTTACATGTTTAATAATTCTGAGTCTTAGCGGATACATGCTCTAAGAAGCATGCAGTTAGACATACGCTGCAGGGGGATGTGATACTGCGCATCAAAGTGCACTGTGCTGAAAGCGGAGAAGCTCAAAAATATATCCTTTAGGGATAGAGACTACAGCTTTTAAAAAAAGCAGATAGAGAAATGTTACCTGTAGCAAAATTTAGCTCCAATTAATGTGAGCTCCAGATATTTTTTATTTTCCTAGTAGTGAAATTTCTACTAAATAATTCTGCATCAGTAAGAGAAAMCCCCTGAAACCAGTATCCTACAGACAAAATGTAATCAATACAGGCACGTTAACATGCACACAAATGTAGCTGGTGTCTTAAGCATAGTGTCCGGTCACTGGGCTTCATTTGGAATGCAAACTCCAAATAATTTGTCTGAATTACTCTCTTGATTCTTTACCAAGTCCTTGGATTTTCACAAGTATGTTACAGAACACAGACAGGCCGTGCTATACCAAATATTTTTCCATAAACCATGCAGTTCCCATGAACCTGACGTTTGTGCCTTCTCTCCCCAGAGGCAGGGCCATCTTTAGGGTGCTTTAGAAGCCAGATGGGAGCATTTTAGTGGCAATAAAATTCCTAGCTGGTGAAGACAATTCTCAGGCCATGCTTTTACACCATATCACATTACGAGACAGGTCTTTTCTGGAGAAACTGACTATAAATATTTAGTTTTACCCTTTATAAAACTGGTTTGATTCTTCCTAGATGCTGAGTACTTGCAACTGCTACCAAGTCTGAGTTTGCAAATGTATAGATGTAGCCTGGACTAATACATTTTCCTTGCAGAGATGGAACTCCACTGGGATCTTTAGCTCTGCAGGTTGGATAGGAATTTGGCCTGAGACTTGAGAAACACATATGCCTGCTACATTTCTTACATAACAACTGAATGAGGAAAGAAAAGAAGAAGAGAACACACCCTGAAAAACTAAGAGTGGAAGGTGAATCAAAATCTGTCCCAAGATATAGCTGTTCCACTCCCGACTYTGAAACTCTTCCACTGTGTGGACAACATCGTAAAACAAGGGCTTTTACCCTCTCTTTCYAGCAGTGATTGTGCTGCATCTCGGTGGTAGAACAAGCAATTGCTTACATGGAAATGTAATAGTAGTAAAGCATTTAATATATTTATTGCTGTCTTGAAATCAGGTTAGCAACYGGGAAGAATGTGACCAGCCAGCTCCCACAGGCCAAATGCAAGTGGTTCTCGGACAGGAGTTTCGAAACCTTCGCCTTAGGAAATAGATTTTAGAATGTCACAGGAAATGAGGTAAGAAAAAATAGCAGAGAGAGAGAGACACTCACAAACAGTGATTAAGGCTTCAAAATATTCTTTTAAGATTGTGATTTAGCTTGAAAGATTTAAAAATGATTTAATCAAATTACTATGATAATTTAACTTTCCATTTACAGAAAAGATTCAAACTCATTTCAGCTTTACCCGTTCTAGGGTCTGTTAATGTTTAAATGCAAACTCACTAAATCTGTGCTATTTAATTAGACCATGATTCAGCTGGCAGACTGCTCAGGAAAATATTAATCTCTACAAAGATCCTTCTTCAAGTTTTAGCCTTGCAGTTTGGACTTCCACTTTATTCCTGATATTAAACGGATGTAGATCTTAATCCCTCAGGTGTTTGCCTTTGAAAATAAGGAAAATGGTTGAAAATGCTCAACTAGCCAAGGGGAAAAGAAGACAAAAAACTAAAAGAAAAGAGAAATATTTTCAGTAACTACAGACTGGCAGATGTAGAAGTGAATTTAGAGCAGGTTAACTTATCGCTGATAAGCCCAATCCACACTAGTAAGAAATGGCAATGTCAAGAAGAACCACTATAATTTAAGGGAACACCAAGTCTGTGTGACAATTCAGTAGTAAAGAAATAATTCCACAGACAATATGAAATTGAATCGTAAGTTAAGTTCAAAGATTTTGAACGTTCTTCCTATACTAGGAAAAATCTAAAAATATGTGTGTGGGGGGGTTTAATGCCTTTGTAGACAATATGGATAATTTGCAATTGCAATACACGCAAGTAATATCTTGAGGAAATCTACACCCAGATGTAAGCCCTTAGGCATTTTAAAACCATTGCCTATATTAAGGATGAACTTAAATGGGGTCATTTGAAAATTCCGTTTGAAAGCAAGCAGGATTTGATCTTAAATGGCCTGCAAAGACGGAGCCYAGGTGGGTGAAACCGAATTGCTCAGCAGCCAGACACAGAAGCAGCGGATACGGGGCCCTGCTGAAAGCGTGGGAGTTCAGTGCGCAAGTGGGAAAAGAAGCTGATCAGTGTGGCARTGGGAGAACATGAGATCAACAAATTAGGACACAAACTCACTGATCTCCACTTTAAGAATCTCGTCTTACCCTTGCAAATGCTTCGTTTCACCACCACAGCTCGAGACAGTGGGATCGGGCCCCTTTGGCTAAGCTCCACAGAACRGTGATTGATTGTATCATTGTGCAGACATGAGAGAAAACTATAGACTTCTCATCTGAGAAGAAACACCACAAGGTCCAGAAGAAAACTCCGATTACAACATACCGTGTTTAAAATTCAAGCTTTATCTCAAATACGAAAAACGAACATCTGGCCACCCAGGAGTAATTTTTTTACCCTCTCTTTCTAGCAGTGATTGTGCTGMATCTCGGTGGTAAAGCCAGCAATTGCCTACATGGAAATGTAATAGCAGTAAAGCATTTAATGTATTTATTGCTGTCTTTGAAATCAGGTTAGCAGCTGGGAAGAATGTGTTTCACCACAAAGGGTGAAAACTAGCTGAAGTTTGGAAAGCAGCTGAGATGAGGGCATGGTGAGCTCTTCGAATACTGCTCTGAGGAAAGCTGAAGGCTGGTATGTTTGTACTGCTTGGGTACATAATATCACTAAGAAGAAAGCAGAGGAAACCCAGGGGTCTCAACTGAAGTATTTTTCATGTCAGGAAATTCAGGCAGTGGAAAGCAAGAAATTATAATAGTGAATCAAGCAGCAGGGAGTATGCAGCAGTGAGCACGCACATTAAGATGCAGATAAAGCACATCAGAGCGGCAAACAGCAACAAGTAGGGTGAGGTACTTGAACGACAGCAATCACTGTGACATTTGTGATTCTCTATAGCTGAGTCGTTCACAAATTAAAAATGGATAAATCAGTTTAGGAAGTTATGATCTCACATATCCTTGAAAAACTGGATGAGATGAAGAACAAGAATGGTAAACAAATGAGTTTTGCTTTACCTAAGGGCAATAGAATCCTAATCTCAAATAATTATGTCTCAGATAAGAAGAATTCATTATCTAGTTGGTGTTGACAAGCCAAAAAACCCACAAAAATCACTACACTATTTATTCATGGGTAAAGTGCCTGTTTTGCCTCAAATATATGACAAATTTACAAATCTACACTCGCATTTTCGCAAAGTGCTTGCCCATGTTGTGTTTATATCTCATTTTTATGAAAAACACAACACAGTGAAAACATTTTGGAAAATATATTGCTTAAGATAGAAGCAAACCATGGAAATCCTCTAAAACAAACTAAGTTCTTGGTTCCTCTGCCCAGCAATGCCCATCCTTTTCCAGTCTAGAGTTGCAATTACCTCAGATATTACTTTGGTCATCCCTATTTAAGATCAACAAGTATGTATAATTTTGATAACATATTTATGTATCTTTCCTGAACAGAATTATTTGCTGGAAACTGCATGGTTGGGCTGGAGACAAGTGCATAGACAAACAGAGTATTTTCCTGTGAAAAAGAATATGGCAAAAATAGTTTGAAATTTGGATTATTCCACTGGAAACAGGCAGTTCAATCACAATATATGTTGAAAATTAAGGACAAATTAAGAATTCCTTGTCCTTAGTAGTTATGGGCAGTGGCACCTGAAAAATGTAAAACAGAGGCTTGTAAAACTGATACAAGGACTTAGACTGGATTACACTGGTTCAGCCAACTTTTAAGGAGAGASATGAAAACTGAAGCCTTAGACAGTATCATCTAAAACATGGCTGGGCTAAGATGTAGTAAGAAAAGAAATGAATTCACAGAACACACCTGTTTATTTCAGGAGGTTACTGGATTAACAGTGTACTGAAAACACAGAATATATAGGCATAGGCTAAGTCAAAACACAGTAAACCACCYTCTCCTGCTCCTCAAATGCCTGACTTTCCATTATGATGAGTGCAGTGAATAAAGAAATAGTCTGGTAATGCAGAACAAATTGTATAACATGCAATTTGTTCAAATGCCTACTGAGTAAGGCTACTAAAACCCTGGAAAGGGGGAATTACAGGATGGAGATAAGATACCAAATAAAAGAAAATGTTGAATGAATGTGTCAGCATCCTTTTTACCCACTGCAAGATTCAAACAACTGCCACAATAACCAGTGAGAGCCACTGTTTTACTGMTGTGGAAAAGCAGAGCGAGTAACAGTGAGTACTAGCAATTGTGGCGGTGACACAGCAGTGCGCGCAGTTGCTTTCCTACCCAGTGATGCGGATTTGCTTCGCAGCGAATTCAGCAGCCAGCACGGAGGCGGCCGTGGGCAGAAGCAGCAGAGCGCTTCGGTGGCACGGCCGCCCGCGGGCGACGGGCCCGCGCTCCTCTCCTCCGGGCTGCCGCGGGCTTGGCCTCGCCGCTTCGCTGTTGTGACTCTCCAGCTCCTAACACACAAAGTGGGGAGAACACCTACCTATCTCATACTGGGTGAGGAATATCTCGAAGCTACTTAGTCACTAGACCAACCAACGAAAGGAAAGTAGTTAAACTTAGCAAATGGTAGCAGAGTTATTTATCTTCTCTAAGAAGTGTGGGTGTAATCTATTCGATTATATGAAAACAGAATCTGAGGAAGAAACTGTGTTCATGCAACAGGAAACTCTGATTATACCAGCAATTTCCTTTTTCCTTCATTTTTTTCTATGCTGTAACACTCTTTATAGAGGATAATATGAACAGAGCTAGCACAACTCGCTATTTGGCAAAATGAACAGTAGTAACATACCAATGACACACCCACATGTGTATGTTTATCTATCTATTTATATATACACCTATTCATGACAGATACATTTTAATCATGAATTCTAACACTAACAGGATATAGAAGGATGAATAAATAAAATGAAAAAAATGGCATTATTGGAAACTAAATATAATCTTTTGCAACATATGATAAGCCACAGTCTATACAGGGAATAAAGCTGATATATGTCCTGTGGAATAAGCAATCTATAGGGTTCTACCAAATAATTTCTACTATGAAAATATTATTTAACAATAACATTCTAGTGCTCTGAGTACATTTTTTTGGTGGCTGGAAAACTATCAAACTTGTAGGCATGAACTACGTTTTTTACAGGGATAGATGATTGTGAAACTTTACTGGCATCAGTGTTAATCATTCGTGTTTCATTATATTACAAAGCATAAGATGTCCCTTTATGCTCACTCCATTGGTACTGAGAACATTTTTTTTTAAAGAAACAATTAATAAGAGAGACCAGAAATCATGATCTGGAACAGAGGTACTTTTCTGCTTCAAGCAGTATGGGGCTAGGCAGCCAGTATCCAGGCTTAATGTTAAATTTTCAACAGTGCATACAGTTACGCTTTTAAGTGCTTACCATCCACATTCGGGTCAAATTTTTCAAGATCGCAGCAGCCTTTTAGGCAGAGACAAACAGATCAGATTTTCAAATGTGCTAATGTATTTTGACACTCCTGTTATTTATTTTAGTTCTTAGATGGGAACTGAGCTGTTCTTAAAAATCTGGTCTCAGTTATGACTTCAGAGCTCTTTTGCAACATTTGGCCTGAAGGCACAGCGTAGCCCTTACTGATTAGGCAATTTCAAAAACTGCTCACCTGCATCTCCCTGTTTAGCATTACCTAATCAATACATGAGAGCATTTTCTAATGCGAAAGACACGAGCAGGTCATCTTTTATGTGTAGGAGCGTGCGCGTGAGAATGTGCGCACATGTGTACACTTGCACATATTGTGTAAATATTTCACCTTCCCGTCCACACGAGGAAGTAATTGGTACATGCATGTTTTGGAAACTGTTCAGGGTTGATTTTCTGCGTGGGTAAACAAAGTGCTCATTGGTGCCAGATTGCTTCATTTGGGCAGTGCAAGGTGGAACACAGGGCATCTGCATTGAGCAGCTTCAAGGCACTTGTTTGCTTTTGCAGAGAGAAGCAAAAGAAAGAAGGAAAGAGCTAGTGACATCGACGGGACAAGGGCTAGGCTGTGGCAAGAGGGACTTCTCTGGTGTTCAAGCATAAAGAGTGTATTAATTACGACTGAATCAGTTCAGATGTTTAAAACGGACCTGATAAATCCCATATTAAGCACTAGAAATTAAACATATCTGTTGAAATCATGTCTGTATAATCTTTGAAGTACGCTGGACTGAAATGTCTCTACAACATGTGTCCTCTCACATATATATTTAAACTTTCCAGACTCTCTGTGCACTCCATTTGAAATCATTTGACTACAAATAAGGTTTTTGCATTTCTGAAAATTTCTAGATGAAGAGTGGCATTGGTAATCATTGAAAAGGGAACATTTGATAACAGCTGTCTGAGAGTTTCGCTGAAAAACAGCACCTCCTCCCCTCCTTTTGGAAACCAAACGGCAAAATTATCTCAGCTTTTGTACAAATGGACTCTGTAGGCTGAAAGAAAAGTTAATAGTTGGGGTATTTTAATGTTCATGCTACTGAAATGTGTTAGCCAAAACAAAGCTTGTGGTATTTATTTAAATCAAAAAAAAAAAAAAAAAACAATATTAAGACAACCCACAATTTCTTCTTCTAAGTACCAGCAAATGCTCCTATACTCCAGTAGAAAATAACAGGACACTGTATCATAAATCACTAACTGAGGTACAGTGCCATAAGACCACTTTCATCTACTATTTACACTAAAGTTAGCCTGAGAATCTTATTATACAGCATGGATATGGCAGAAATGTCTGAAATGCACAAGAATTTCTCTTTTTACTTCATCCGTTCTCTCCACAGCTATAAAACAAGGTGATTTATTTTAAACTGGAAAAATAAATAGTGGAAAAGCATTAGAAGTTTTTAAAGAAAGTAGATGTTGCAACAAAATATATTTAAACATGAATTGCTAACTTACTATTTTTATAATGGCCCTTCATTTTTCTGCTATAGCTGCATTTACATTAATTAAGGTCATAGTTATGTAAAAATAAATTATCTTCTGGTTTTGTCTATGAAGAGCTGTAGTGTGATTTTAGCAGCATTTGTAAATTGAAACACTAGGGGTCTGACATGCTATAATGGCCTGTAATTCTGCAGGTGCTATTTTACACCTACATGTTAGTGTAGGTACTGGTAGAGGTTTGATATCTGCTGCATGTACAACCTGAAACTGAAATGTTTAATGTCAGCAGTCAAAATATACTGTTGAAAAGGAAGTCAAATAGGTGTTAAACAGCTGGTCTGCCTTTTTTTTTTTTTTAACTCTTCCTTGCAATAGTTTCATTTTAAAACAGCAGTTTTATTTCTATTCAGATGAGAGAAGGAAGTATTTTCACTTAGATGTGTCCTGTTTTTTACTATGCTGAACTATATTTAGCTCTGATATTATCCTGGTTAAAATTCCCAGTGAAATTAATGAAGCTACAGATGATTTTGATATACTGTACGAAGTACGTATGACTAAACTTTTTTGGCAGCGCTATCTTTTATTACTGCTTAAATACTGCATATCTGGGGAAAAGAAAAGGTGTTAGTGTTATCTAACGCCTTAACCTTACATTCCAGCCCCTTATCCTTTTCATTTAATAAGCTGTGGAAATATTTCTAATTCAGAGCATTTGAATTACAGAACTAAAAAACAAATATTAAGGCCTTTCCAATTTAGACTCCTACTTCCAGATAACTTCCTTGTTCTGCTCATTGAGCACGAACAATCCTGAGAGAAACCTTCTTGTAGCTGCAAAGTGTTCTAAAGTGTATATTTAGATCGGTCAAAAATAAATAATCCCCCCCCCAGTTTTGATCTCTGAGGGGCATTTCAGCATTTTTTTTTTAATTCTGTAAGTAAAATAATATTCTAAAACTAAGGATAGAGTTAGTGGGATGGAGACTATTTTACAAAGAAACTAATAGCATTTTGGCTTTGAATGTTTTTGAATTATATTTCCAATTAAAAATGCAGAGTGCTAAATCACATTACAAAGACAAATAGGAAAGTACAACTTCATTGTTGAAAACAATTTCCCTCCTATCAATCTGAGGATTCATGCATCAATATTGTAGATGAACTGTTAATTACAAAATCAATTAAAAAATTATTTCTAAAAACAGTCACGCGTCCTAGCTCTCAGGGGGGCAATTTGGGCAGAAGGTCTCATCTCACTAGGACCGCGCCAAATCACAAGTCGTCATCCACAAGTAAGCAAAAGCAATCTGGTTTTTCATTTTTCAGCGCGGCTGAGCCCAGCCTGAGATTGATCGTCACATATGGCCCCAGAAAACAAACTGTCAATACCTTGAATGCTGCAGAATTTGAACAAATAGCCGTCCGCCCATTCAAGCCACTCATTGCATCCCATTTAACAGATTTTATTGACAGTTTCCTTCTTGTAATTAAAGGGAAAACTACTGGCCAGCAACCAAGATAAAGTTCAAAGATAGGGTCAAAACAAAAGCAGATGGAGGGGCACGGTGTGACTGTCAATGGAACATAGCATCAGAGCATGTTATTGACACACAGGTATCTAATGATCGGCACGTCATTAAAGAGGGATCTATCGTGAACTTTATGCAAATGCTAAAAGGGACTTAAGACCACAGTAAAGCATTAAGGAGACACAAAAGGAAAAACAACAAAGCACAAACGATTTTTACTTATCAGACACTATTCACTGCTTCAGCACTTTTAAATTCAAACGCAGAAAAAAAAAATCTTTCTGAGATTCTTAACCCCTTCTGCACAGGTAATAATTTTGGGAGAAGTATTACCATAAAAGCAGAAGATCACAAAAACAGAAGTACTACCATAAGAGCAGGGGTAAGGTGCGGCCTTCATGAGATTAAGTAAGAATTTCCTCCCTCCACCCATATCCTAAATTCACCCTACCACATAAATCAGTAGCTGTATTTAAAGAGAACATATACAGCGTACACCTGTGCAGCCATCCTTTCTGTTCATTTTAACTGCGATGATTAGACCTGTCTGGATTATGGAATGGATTTAGGAGAACAACATCTATATTCATTTGAAAGGATCTCTGCCTGTAAAATACTCCCCAAATCATCCAGCGCATTATTCTGTACTCCCTCAGGAACATATTCCACAATTACTTCGAACCAGAAAGCTCTTCTTCAGTTTGAACCGCTTTGTTTGTTACCTTTTAGACTAAGAGGCACTGTTACCTACGGCATGATTAGCAATTCCTTATTCTAAAACCATGTTCAAAACAAGTACGCAGAAGGTATTAGAGAGAGAAAAGAGAGCGACATATGAAAAATGTAGCAACCATCGTGCTACTCTGCCAACCTGAATTAGCAAGTGCTATAGCTTTGAGGGTGACAAACTCTTCTTTCTCCAGCTTCATGCTCTTGTATTTCTTTACCAGCTGCAGTATGGCATTGTTGAGGTCGAGAAGGCCTGCTAATTTAGATTGGTCTTCATCCATAATATAATCTTCAGCATATACAAGCTCATCCTCAAAAGAAAGTGACCGGTATACAACACCCAGGATCAAAATCTCCATCCAAGCGCTTTGCAGAAGGCTCATCTGGTCAGCTAGAGACAAAGTGGAGAATCCTGTACAGGAAAAGAAAAAGGAGGAAAAATATTAAGCAGGTTTAGATTTGTCACAAATTTTCTCCTCTTTTTATTTTTATATAAACTGTGATACAACATGTATGCAGTCTCTTATTCTTCCTTCTGCTTCTGTGCCTCCCCTCCTTACCCTACTACAGGAAAGTCAAATTCAACGTTTTTCTAAGCAACGCCAGAAGTTATGACCAAGTATGGATCTGTAGGCTCTTTCTGAAGGAATTATTAATTTGGGGGAGTATTACAGTTACAGTCTGGAGGTTGTATGATGTTCTCCTAGTTCTGCACTGTTCATTCATAGTTCTGAAACCTCCTACTGTGAGTCTCTGCTCCTCAGTATCCTAAAACAAGGAGGGTAATTTTTTTTGGGGGGGGAAGGAGGAGGAAGAGGCTTTTTTAAAAGGGAAGATTGGCTGCATTAATAGAATTAGGGTGATTAGCACAACGAGGGGAATTGCCTTTGAACTTTAACCTGAGTGGAAAGAGAAGTAACACCTACYCTATTCAGAAAAGATGCTAATTACTACTGCAATGCCTTCTGCCTCTCCTGCACTTGCTGAAGTAACAGGATGGCATGTTGAAGTGCCAAGTGAATAGCAGTCACACTATCCTTTTTGTGACAGCAAGCGAAAATTTAATAAACGTCTTTTAATGAATTTAAGTTTCACTTTTTTTTCCCCCACCTCCTTGCTCTCTGTGCTAACAGGATCGCTAAGGGCAAACATCTTTATTGTCTTACCTTTCCAGTCTCTTGTTTATAGACCCTCTTAATTTATTATATATCAAACTGCTAATATCCCAACCACACCAGCAGCTACAGACCAATACAGGAGAGGATGTGATTTCCTGGCCTGTTGGTGAAATGCAGTAGTTTGCCAGTTGGCACCGTCAACCACAAGTACTTAATAAAATCATCAAAGGGGATTAGTCAAGCTTTTCTTAAGGGGTCTTAAGGCATGTCTGAGGCTTTCATTTAGTTGTTTATGAAGCTGCTTACATGTTCTTTGACATGGTTCCTGCTGTAAGAACATTCTTTTTGTTGTTCAATTACACTTAACTGCATTTCGCTGTTTTGAAACTCAAGAGTTACAATCAAGTAGGAATATATCATAAACTAGTAAATGTACAAGGCATGTACTCTAGACAAAATTTTCTCTGTAAGTACTAAGCAACAAAACTAATACAATAAAAAAACACATTGAAACCACTAAGCATCCATAAAAAATGAAATATAAAACTGGCTGCAAGCTTCCTCTCCCTCTTTTTCCTTTTTCCTTTTCTTATTTGTTTTCATTTTCTCATATTGTCTTTTGTGTCTTGTGATAGAACTGTAGCTCTGCGCCTTCAAAAAATTCCTCAAAAACTGAGCCAACAACAACATAAAACCCTTGAAGAGGTGACAATGGAAAATAACACATCTGTGATTAAAATAAATAAGAGAGAAATGGAGAGGAAATAATCATTTGAAAGGTTATAAGGAGGATTTCATGATTTCAATTAGCTTCAACATTTCTGTTCCTTCCCTGTCTTTCAAGACCAGTTTTCTGCAGTAGCAGATGGACAGAGAACGTAGCCTGCAGCACCGTCCTGTGACAGCCCTATTCTCCCTCCCAGACACTGCTGTTAGTAAATAGATTTACACATTCTCCAATCTCCACACATCTTTCTGCCGAATAATTAAAAGCAGGATGATTAGTTTATTGAGTGGAAGGAGGAACTTTTTTATTGAGGTCCATCCACGATTTTATCAGGGCCAGCACTTTTACGGTTGTCATGAGGGTGCAGGCATCCAATTTTTCTTATCTGCCTGATTAATACAAACGCTGTTTCAGGACGCATTAATTAACAGATACAAATCTACGTTCTCATGGAAGGATCAATACAGAGAAGAAAAGAGGCATCAATGTGAATTTAGTGCTGATGATGGAGAAGGCACTCTATTGACATTTACGTGCATAGAAACTTTAAAGTTGCAGTGGAGCCCTTTTGTCCCTGTGATTTACAAATTAACAATTTTTCAGCTATAGCAATGTTTCACACACTTCTGAGGAGTTTAATTAAGCAAAAAGCAATAAAATCAGTTTTGATTAAAAAAAGTTTAACCTGCAATTTATTCTACTTTTTGTGAAAACTCCCAACTTTCTTCCTTTACTTATTCATCTACTTTACTGCTATTTTTCTTTATAAATAATGTTATGTTCCAGTAACATTTGTTGTCTGCAGGGTCAAAAGAAATCACATATATATGCTCTGTGTGGGGGGAAATGGGATTTTGCTGATACTCTATCGTACTCCAATTTGAAGAAACTATGTTTGGGTGCAGTAAACACACTAAATTGTTTTCAGATGAAATGTAGAAAAATTCAACAGAAAAATTTTACATTATAAAAATACCGGTAAATATAAACCACACTGTTCTGCTGCCCACTAATAAATGAATCAAACATATTTATTTTCTCCTGGACAGAAGTAACTTTCTCTTGAAAACCTGCTAAGTGAAAGCATGTTTTAACATTTAAAGGCATCCCTCATGGGAATATAAAACTGCATCCTGCTCTAATTAACCTGTTTTCGTTTTCTTTTGCTTTTCCAGAAAACGTGAAAGCACCCAGCACGTCTCGTGCACAACACCAAAGCCCTTTTAATAGACATTCAGCAAACCACAGTAAAGGCAACAGATTATATGGGCATATGTATTTACATATGTAAATGTTCCTTCCTTCTAAGTGTTTTGATAATGTTGTCTTTATCTCATGCCAAACTTTGTTGTGATTCTGTGATCTTCAGTTTTAGGAACCCCCTAGATCAACTGTGTTCTATGACAAGTGGCTCTTTTCTATTTGAAAATGTAACTACTTGAAAAAAAGTCACAAAATCATACGTAAATACATGGCCAGCTATCTGGGCCAGTGATGGCTTTCTGAGTCACACCTCTAAGCTCTTTTCAAACAGGGCTGAGAGGCTGCATGACGGTGTGATTTTGAACTTTGCCATGTGTCGTGTGGCTCCTTAATCCTTGCAGCCTGACAGGTCACAGTTTTAAATGTACAGCGGCATAATGGATTTTTAAAATACAATGTTGTGTACCTTTTTCCTCCCTTCGCATGTACCATTTTGTACACACTGGTGACAACTTTGATCTCTTTTCATCTCCCTCCCCAAGTCAGTGCCATTTAATGTATCTCAGGCATTTGCTAACAGAATGACTCTGTACCTTGACCTGCAGTTAAATAGCATGTTTATCTGCAACACAGTGCACTCCAAATAAACCAGATGACAGTGTGGAACAACGTCATTTGGAAGGATTGAAAGGCTTCTCAAGAGTCAGGTACCCCTGAGGTAATACGCTTGAAGGAAGCATGTTTTGTGCCAACCCTCCTGCCATCTTCTACTAGACACTCGTGTGCTTGACAATGATGCCATGGGCACTTGTCAAGATTTTTTTTCTTTTTGCCTAGCAAACTGATGCACTTTGCAGTCAACTTACAAAAAAGGCTAAGCATTTGAAAGTGTGAAGGGCAAAAAATATCTGACGGCTAGTCTTCAAAAATACACTTTCATTTCAGAAAGCATAAATGTTTATTTCCTGAGCTGAGTGTTGACAGAAATAGGCTGCAGTGCAGGCATATGAATTTAACCCCTGGTAGGCATTCCTTTCAGCGCAGTTTTTATGTGGCTGAATGCAAGCGCTGTAAATCTATGGGGTGTCTCGTAATATCAGTTAACAATGGCATTGATTTGCTGGTTAAAGATTTTCTCTCTTCCTTTTTTTCTTCTTTTCTCTTCCTTTCAGGGACTGTAGTGTTTCTTTGGCTAAAAATAGATACTTTTCCACAAACAGCGTATCACACTCAAATTGTAATTATGCTGTAATGACTCACTGAGATCACTGAGTGTGGATTGAGAAAAGGTTGATTGAGCAACTGAACATATGCTTGATTTTTTCCTTTCACATACCAGTAAACCCAAAGCTCAAAGGAAGCAGAAATAAATAGGTAAAAAGGCCTTAGCATTTTTTATTATATGAACAATCAACCACAATCTAAACCACCCTATCTGCAGCATTCGACACTCTAAGCCCACTACAAACACAGTTAGCAGTCTCTTAGATGGGGCCATTTAAACCACAGATCTTTTCAAATATCGGCACACACACCACTTGCTCTCTATTTCACATTGCACACAGCTCCATGCTAAGCAGGGTAAATCTTTTATATTCCTGAAGACCCTTTCCTCTGCTTCATTAAGATGGACTTCATGGACACTAACTCACTAGGGGCTAGAGTGAAGCAGCTGCAGATGGTCAAGTGCCAAAGTAAGATCTGTAGCTTACACAGAGCACTCAGAGAACTATCTGACAAAAAAAAAAAAAAAAAAAAAAAAAAAAAAAAAAAAAGTGGATAGTGGCTGGAGTTATCCCTGCTATTATTTTCAGCCTTAAACTGAATGTGATGCCTAAATCAGATTACTCTGTCCTGAATCCTAACTAATTTCAATTTGCAGTGAATGAACTTTATGCCTCTCTCTTATGTATTTAGAAATCAGACGATTTGATCAAACCAGCCGTAAAAATAACTGGCAAATCTGGGAGTTGCTGGAGTTTTCTGATAATCACCTCCCATTTATTTCACCAGTTGTTTTTGTGATTGCTACTTTTACAAGCAAAATATTCCTCTTGCTTACCCTGCTTTGTACTTCAAATATCTTCATTTACATTTTTTATAATCAAAGCTGTGCTCAGAAATGACATGTTCACTAGTGTGTTGCAGATTCAATGTATTTACACAGTTGAAATATCAGAGTAGGATTTTTAAATTATTTACGCTTAATTTTGATAGATTAACTTCCTTCTAAATGTTTTATGGGTACTGATGTTTCCAGTGCAATCTTCTTATTTCAAAATGATGTATATTCACACTGCCTGAAAGAACAAACTGGTATTTTTAACATTTTTTAAACTTTTCTTTCAGCCCAGAAAACTTTATTTAGCGAGTGTGTCGCCTGATACTGAAATGATAAAAAATGAGTCAAATGCTTATGCTGACTGCATGGAAGTGAATGTAAAGAAACTCCACTTCCTTTCAAAATCAGATTCCGGTCCAGCGTGCTCTCAGAGTTACAGCTGTTAGACTGCTGTCCTCTCCCTTGCTGTATGCACTYGGCACTTGCTTAGTTTCATCATATAACTTCAGCAGGCTTCCAGGGATATAAACAAAGGCCAGTGAAATTTCAGCAGTGAAATTTCAGCTAGGGGTACATAATGGTTTCTAGACACGATCAGACTATTTGGTAAAGGAAATCTTTGTAGCGGTGACTCCCACTTATAGCCATTCTCTTCCTTCTGCAAAAATTCATGGAAGAGCATGACACAAATCAATTCTTTTAGGGTACATCTAAGGCTGACTGTCCCACATGGATCTAAACTAAGATATTCTTTTCATTATACTAATCTCTGACAAAATGGATTTAATTGCATTTCAAATAACTTTGTATTATAAAAATATATATCAAGACCCACAAACATTTCAGCTGTTACGAAAATTATTTAACAGGAGGACAGTGCTCTCACTAATCACCGAACATATTTCACAGATTATGGATGAAATCTGGTTCTTGGTGGGAGCTGAAACAGAAATAGATACACCTCATTCTGCCTGTTTTTTCAGTTTTGCTGTTTTTCATACCCCTTTGCTCATGGAGACCTCCAGGATGGCCCTGGTCAAAGGCTAATGATTGCATGGGATGCCACAGGAAGGTGAAATCTAATCACAGCCGAAGATTTTCATGTGAGAGGTGTCAAATCACGAAATRAAAAGCACAAATATTTGCCCAAATTTGTAAATCATAGATCAAGTACCAAAGCAGGGACTAAAMCAGGCTAAAAATATACCGAAAAGCTGCTTAGTTTGTACTGTTTGTTGGATTCAGCTTCCAAGCTATTTAGAATTGACGCACCATAATTAAAAATAAGGCTTAGGAATTAGTTTCAAGCCACAACTTTTACAAAGTGCAAAGTAAAATTACCACYTTGTCCAAGCAATGCTTTGCTATAGCACGTCCTTCTGTTCCTACAGCAGAGCACCGCAAGAAGCACTGGGATTCGGTTCTGACAACGCCGTCCTCYTCATCACGCGGGCCAGGAGCTACGCTCCCTACGCTAAGAGTTTGGACTGCCATCTGTCAGCTGTAGGCACACAGCAGTGAGGAGATCAGATTTCACCCACAGAGGTGCCCAGAAGTTACTCTGACTCCAGCACAAAAGGCACAACGCATCCAGAGAGCTCAGGAATGCCTTCGGCCAACTCTGYGCACTTCCCTGTTCCTTTATTTAAATATGTTTATATTTCTATCTCTGCCTGTCAAAGGTCTTATAAAATATAAATGTTTTTTTGTATTTTACAACATGAAGAAATGCTGATGATAAGCACTTTTTGACTAACACCTACCAGTAGGAGAGGACATGCCACATAGAGCACTAAGAAACCCGAGGCTTTTATCGCAGCGCTACTGAAACAACAGCAGATCGAGGGCACGACAATAAAAATGCATTCCCTCTGCACGTCCCTCTCAATCCATTAAGAACAATGGAGTCTCACTAAGCAAATACTCACTTGTCAGAAGTGTTTGCAACACTGGATTCATTCAGCAAGACTAAGTAAGTGAGGTTCACAGCAATTTAAAAGCAGCAAATTAGACATTTACAAACASTGAAGATGCTGCTTGTCTAGCGTGACCTTTCACTCAGGCTATACGAAAAGGTGTTAATGTAATTTAAATGCCAGTTAGAAGTATTTCAGGTTTGTCTTTTACCCTGTACGAAAGCTTACATGATAACCGTAAACARGAACAATTTAAGTTTGTCATTTCTTCACGAAGTAAGATGCACAGTGACTTACTACAGTTCAAACTGATTTCAGTACTTAAACCGGTTTTACACCCCTCTACCAAACCAAATATTTTTAGACCGCTACTTCTAAATTTATTCCTATTTTTACTTAAAAATACAACCTCTTGTGAGCTTTTTCTTTAGCAATAGCAATGGAAAGGAGCTGGAAAATGTCACAGAGTAAAAATGCCTCTTGACTTCACACAACCACTTCCATTTGCTAACACTCTGCAGTGAAATGTTAAAGATGAAAATGCTGGTGAATCAAGCTTGCTTCAGTAGAGTTTTGGTAAGACCTATGTGTATGGAAACCCTTATCAGGGGGTTTCTGGAAACAGATGGCTTGAAGTATGGTACTTTTTATTTCCATTAATTTTTGTTTCATATTTTATTATTCCAGTATTTGCTCAGAAAAATATAAGACATCAGCTTTAAATAGATTACTACTTGATTTTCCCTTTGGGCTAGTTTTACCACCAGAATTCCCAGAAGTTAAACTAGCATTAGTTCAGATTCATGCCAACCTTACATTAAAAAAGTCAAGCAAACACTTTTATTTAGATTTATCACTAGATGGCCTGAGAACAAAGGCAAATATCGAATACGTAGTAAACTGCTATTTTTCTTTTTTATTTGTTAGACACTTGGCACATGGAAGCCCTTATGTGTTATCTTCTTTGTAGTGAGGTTTTTAATTTTAAGACACGCACAATGGAAAAGTTTTTAAATTCAGAATAGCAGTCTAATACGGCTCACTGTAGCTGTAGATCTCCTTAAGGAGAGCAATATGAACGTATAGATTTCTGAGGGTGACTTTTTAAACAAACTACGTATATGATCTGATTTGCTTATTTAGAGTTAACGTTTGCAGATCTTCAACTTGGTAACCTTTAAACATGGTTAGACCCAGGACTTTTGGCAGGGGGAGGCTATGCTCTTACTGCAGAAAGCAGAAGCAGATAAGATCAGGCAGCACACTCCTACAACCATCTTAGTCCCTAGATTTGAGAAGTTTGCGTGTGGGGTACAATTCTCTTTTCTAAAATGTCTGACATATTCTGAGGTATCCCCTGTCTGCCCAGGCACTTGCACATAAGAAAATGGAGCAGGGTGTCAGGGGGACGGGGACAAACTCTTTTCAGCAGTCCCGTGTGACAGGACAAGAGGCAATGGGCAGAAATTGAAGCACAGGAAGTTCTGCCTGACCGTGAGGGGGGATTTCTTCCCTGTGAGAGTGACAGAGCACTGGCACAGGTTGCCCAGAGAGGTTGTGGAGTCTCCTTCTCTGGAGATCCTCAAGGCCTGCCTGGACGCAACCCTGTCTAACGTGCTCTAGGTGACTCTGCTGAGCAGGGAGGTTGGACTAGATGGTCTCCAGAGGCCCCTTCCAACCTTACCCATTCTGTGATTCTATGATTCTATGACCCTGATTGTTTTCTTGTGGCAATTCTATATGAGAAAGGACCAACTTCTCAGCATATTGATTTTATACAATTTTTTCTTTAGTCTGTTGTAGTTGCAGGTATCTGAATATGAGTAAACTAAGGCTAGACTTGGGGGTGATATGTTCACAAAAATCCCCATTCTGTCATCTGCAAAATGCCTGCAGATGAAAAACACCAGGTACCATGGAATAGGGTTGAATCCCTCTAAAAATGCAATTCAGGAAATGGTAATGCAGTTCAGCTTCCTTAGAAGAGTCATCACTGTATACCCATGTCCTGCAATGCCTTAGCTAGAGCTTTCAATGAACCTGCCCAGCCCAAATTAAACTCTGCTCTCATACATAATCAAAACTCCCCCAAACGGACATGTGTGTGACAACAGGAGGAGGCCTTGTGACACTGATAATGCCAATAGCTCTTGAAGCTCCACTAATACATGAGTCCTGCAGAAGGACATTCTGATATAAAAGGAGGAACAAATACACAAAAAACAGAGCCCTTGTTGGAGAGGGCAGCAGATGGTAAAGATCTGTAATGGTGACCAAAATGCTTTGAGTGCTTGGAGCAGAGTGAGGCAATGGTAAGAGCCAATGGTCAAAAAAGAAGTGCTCCTGCTGGCCTACACCTGAATGAAACAATTACAAGGAGTCTCTTCTTCTCCCTTACTTTTTTATTTTTTACTAAGCTAAATTTATTTTTTACTAAGCTAAACCGAAAAAAGAAAGAAAAAAGAACATGGGTTTGAGAGAAGAAACTAACTTAAAAACAAATAACAACGACCAAAGTTAATCAGGTACTGCTCACTTCAGTCTTCGTGGGCCTCAGCCTCCAAATGGTTTCAAACACAGGCTATGAAGACCAAGAAATTCAGAGTTGAAGCTTCTTCAAGCTGCTGCACATGTTAGGCTCCAAAACCAAGTTTGCTTCATTATTTCATATCATTTTTTTTCACAGGAAAGACAGAATTCTTGTGCATTTATTATGTGTTGGTGTTTATTAATAACCTCTACAGGTCGGCTTTAAGAGCATTTTTCCTTCTGTTTGCCTTTTGCTCCCCTGGGAAAACTCCCGTCATTTCCTCAGTGAGAGCAGTGGCAATCCCTGTTCCCTCCGCCTCGCCATCAGGCAAAGTCAAGTTTCCAGGAATTCCCCAATCATGTTAATAACGTGAATCCAGGACTGGAATGCATTAGCATACAGAGACAACTATGCCTACAATCCAATCAACGCATCTTCGTTAACCCTGTCCGTGCTGAGGCGGCTACAAGCATTCTTTCCATATCCAAAGTAAGAACTCATGGTTGCAAAATTTCTGGTAAATCCTCTCATGGGAAAATGACACCTCAGAATACTGTGGTGCACATTTTCCTTCCTCTTCCCCATTTTAAAAACTTTTCTACTGGTTAGTGGATTTTCTTAATGTGTTCCAGATGCCAAAAAATTCAAATGATGTTTGTATTCTCCCTGGTTTGGGGGAAGACAGTCACAAATAGACACATATTCTCCTACACGAGCATCAGATTTTTAGTTTACCTAGTTGAGTACACATGTATCGTTAAGATAATCTCAGGAGGTAGTGTCTTAAGTTTACAACGGTTCAAAAAAAAAAAAAAAAAAAAAAAAAAAAAAAAAAAAAAAAAAAAAAGGAGAGAGAAAGAAGAAAAAAAGAAAGCTGCCTGATTCTAATACACCTAATTAGCCATCGGCAGACTCTTAATTGCATACATTAGGATGATTCCATAGTGGAGATTAATTCTAAATATACCCAAGCAGCTGGTTAAGATGCCATGGATTACAGTGTGGACTGTACTTTTCCACTTAATTAGATATCAAAATTAAGCAGCAACAAGCATTTTGACATAACGGGGATCAAGCCGCCGCTTGGCATCCCAGAGCTGCACTAAAGTGACCGCTAAACAGAGCCGCACAGATGGAGAGATATTAAATGCCGCACTGGAAAGTAATTTCAAATAATAAAATATCAATATTTACATTTTAATTACCCCTACTGAGAGCCGCTCTGTCATTTTCACTATTGCCGACGCAGCAAGGGGTAGTGGAATGACATTGCGGCTCTGACTGCAATGACTATTTTGTTTCCATTAAAGAATGACAAGTGTTTTAGAGGCAGTGACACCCAGTGTGTGAACAAGAATGACAGCAGATCAGAAAATTCCTATTAAGGGAATAAATGACTCAACAAGAGAATTTACTTCAAGCAGCCAGCTCCTCCTTGAAACATATAATGCTTTCTAAATTTTCTGCAGAAAGTTTATTATTAGAGGTGCCTAGGGGAAACCTTAGCATCTCATAAAATATTTAGAACGACAGGACCTTACATGATGACCCGTCAATTTAAAAACAATAATACTCTATGCTCAACCTATCTAAGAGCTATATAAAGAGTTGGTATGAATCAAAATAGTTTGAGGGGGGAAAAAAAGGCAACGAATGGCATGCAGTGAAAAGGAGATTCCTTCCTGTTAGTCCATCTCATGAAAGTTTTGACTGTGCATGGAGCACACCAGGTTTATTTTCTCTATCTTTTCATTAGTTTTATTACCACTGGCACATGTGAGTGCTGCATACCCCATCTGGATCACAGTTTCCTGGCCTTCAGTATTATAACCAGACATTGATCACAACAGGTTATGTGTACATGCGTGGGTTCGCGTCTGTCTGTTTCTTTTCTTTTGCTTTTCAGAGGCGAGTGAAATATTCTTGCAGCACCTTATGAATCCAATTACATTTATCAGGTTTGAGGTCAGCATCATGAAAAATATTTTATCTGACATATTGTATTTACAAAGAAGAAAACGAAGGAAGAAAAATAAGAAAACATATTTTTTTTTTWWAAAAAAAAAAAGACTTCCTTGGGGATGTCTGTCAAACTACAGGGATCTTCAAAGAATTTCAACTCAGGCACAAGTCAGATATGAGACATGAGTTAGACATCAGCTTCAGACACACGAAAGTGCACAGGAAAATATCCTGGTCAGAACACTCCTATATGCAGCTAAGTGGCTCTCCTGTGTTCCAGTATGCATTTATGCAGAGCTCAACTTCGATAAATGTGACAAATGGTTAGACTAGAACAAGGGAAAAATGCATGTTTTTACAGAACAGAAAAGGAACATCTTTATGGTGATGTCTCTTTCAGGAGTTTTAGAACCGGGTTTGGCATTAAGAATTAGCAGTAAAGTATAATAATGTTGCTCTGCCATTAGTTGCTTAACTAGTTGATCTTCTTTTTTTCCCTTTTTTCTTTCTTCCTTCCTGTTTTTTTTTTCTTTTTGTCTTTTTAAAGTACCCAGGAAGTACTTCTTAAGCATCCCTAATGCTTTTAGGACAAGACACTTCCCCATTTCTCAGCCACCAGCACCTTTTAATTTCTGAAAGAGCCACGGTTGAAAATCTTAATTAATTGTTCCATACTGCTTCAGGATCATTATGCAATGTAATAAAGGCCGTGTAATTATGAAATTTTACAGCCATTACCAAGGCTGATGGCTCGTATTTCATCCTCAGCTGGACCCAATGGCTTTTAGCCACTCAGCTCCCCTTTGATGAACTACAGACAGATCTATCAGGCCCAAACAATATCCAGGCAAGGCGGCTGTAATAGCTACCTACAGATGAAGCCATAGATAAAGATAAACTATAAATCTACACACAAATGCAGGCACATTGCCTCAGGATGACAGAGGAGAGAGGATGAGACACTTGGGAAAGCTGGCGGCTTGCAGGAAGGCAACCTCCTCTCCCTCTCTCYCTCTCTCTCTCTCTCACTTTCTTTTATTCAATTTGGAATTTGTTTGGTTTCTTAAAGATGTTATAGACTGTTGGAAACCTCTGTATGTCTAAAAAAAATACGCATTTTTGATGAGTATACATTCTTTCTATGGGAGGCAAGGGATCACCTTATCCGTCTACTACATTTGACAAAGAGGATTTATATGAGCAAATCAGCTTTCCCTCTAAATAAAAGAGTTCTAGTCAACAAGTTTGTAAATTACATTATTAAAAGTGAATCCTGTTCTCTTGCTTCTGAGACTGAAAAAGCAGAACATATTTGATTTTTAAATGCATTATCCTGACCAGATGCACAGAGGTGAAGTTACATTTTAGGCTTTCACTAGAGGCAGCACTGGAGATGCAATTTCATGCAAAATTGTCCTACATTAGTTTATTTTCAATTTGAAAATGAAAGACTTCTCAGAATTCGGTGCAAATTAGAGGAACAAGGGGATTAGGCATGATCTTGGTACATACATCACCAAAATGCACTTTACGGAGGTAATCTCTATCAATGAGTTCTTGAATTTAAGACAGAAGGCCTTTTCTGAGTGTGTACTGTTAGTCCCTTCAAAGTGAGACAAATGGTATTTAGGCGCAGAAACAAGAAAAAGAGCTGCGGTGTCCTGACCAACTCTGAAAGAGTCCTGGGAACACTGTGAAAACATTAGCATGAAAACTGAATCTATTAAAACTCTTTCCAGCAGCCTAAAGATAGTCATCAAGCTGAAACGATGCTCAGGGCTAAGGCTAAAAACACACCAGGACACAGGACAGAAATATCAACAGTACTCTCTGATCCAGAATACCAATGATAGAATGGCTCAGTCTTTTCCAAAGAAATCATGACAGATGTAGAGGAGGTTTCAAGAAAGCAAAGTGGAAAAGGTAGCTGGGAAAATTCCTATGAAAAGAGTCTGAGAAAGCAGGTACTGTTTACCTCAAAATACCAATGAATTGGAGAATACAGCAAACATATATACAAATCAATGATATAAAAACACAACAAGGTTGAAAGCTTTTATTCTACTTGTCTCATAACACAGAACAAGAACTTTACAGTGAAATGCAGGAAATTTAAACTGTCAGGAAAGAGGGAAACTTTTAATTTATGGCACAGTTAGACTGTGTAACTCCTTGCCAAAGGATGTCATTGAAGCCGTGACCTCAGAGAAGGAGTTGGTGCTCACATGGAGAGCCATAACACTGGGAGATAAAATACTCTGAACCCGAAGGAAAAGAACCAAAGATGTTCTTCTTCCTTGTTTAACATAATCTCTAAGCGTAAGGAATTAGAAGAAGTTTTCCTGAGGCTGTCCCTTCCTCTGAGGATGATTCTACTGGGGACTGACAAATATATGTCAATGACCTAGCATTTAGTTCCTGGTTTTCAAAAAACTGAAGTCTAAGAGTATTGGCTGCCTTTCTTAGAGGTATTTGCAGTCTACTCCTACAATTAGAGATAAGGCTAGAACAGCTTAGAGAGATGTGCCCTAGGCAAAGAATTTCAAAATCACAGCAACCGAGGTCTCACTCTGGAGCTGTGACAGTAGAAAGGGGAAAATAATGGTTAGGGAAGAGCCATGGTGTAGGAAATTTGTGTCATATACATAAGAGCAGCAAGGTATACATATAAGCACATGTTTTTGCATATGCCTGTGTGCACACTGTTCTAAGCAAACTCAAGATACTCAAAAAGCTACTGAAATGAGTAAGGATTATCTCCTATTTAAATTGTATTCTTGGCTTATTAAAGATGCATTATTAAATATAAAAAACTGACTTGCTAAGGACAAAATGAGAATGTAATCAACCAGGTCAGATCAGAGAAGTATTTCCTGAAATATGGAATAGAGTCGCAAAGGGTCACTGGCCAACAAAGCTGCAATTGAAGACAGGCAAAAGGAATGTGCGATTCAGACTTTTTCTAGTATAAAGTTGGTGCTCGGGAGGTGCTTGATATACGGTCTTCTAAGGACCGGCAGCTGCTCTTAACATTCTTTATTGAAACTGCATGCATGGACGGTATTCACTGTACAGGGTGTGAATTGATCTATTCTTTGTACTATATTTGGAAGCATCATAAATATTCTTAATAGAAAAAGAAAAAAGCAAACACTGAAAGTTTAAGTATATTCAGTACACTAAAATATCTATAACACTAAACTACACAGACACCCTCAGATTTTGACACCTGGACAACATCTTCGATTGTCTTCTTATGCTATAGTAAGTTATCTGAATTCAGTGAAGACATTAGTTAAAGCATGGATTATATAAAATTGAGAAGATTAGATGTACACAAAAAAACTCTAGAAAATCGTTTCCTTCCTCCATTTCCCATCCAGCTGACTTGTATTTAGTCAAATTAGCATCAGCTCTGTGGCTGAGCTCTGTAGTTGTACTTCTTTTTATCCTCCCACCCAATCACTCACATCACTAGATGAAAAGCAAATACAAATGTACTCAGTAGGAGTATTTTTTTTCAGAGAGAAAACTTCAAGTAAGAGGTAAATGCAAAGATGCTGTTATTTTTACTTCTATCAGAAGCAGTAATACCAATGACTCTGCTATATCAGCCTAGTAATAATGATGATGATCATAATAATGTGAGAAAACACACATATACCACTCTACATTTTTTATTTCATAAGAGAACTGCACACATTTTTATGTACTTTGGTAAATGTCCAGTTAGAGGATTCACATCAATATTCCATAATGTGAGATTACAGCTATAATTTTTAATAAAGTATAAAAAAAGAAGTATCTGCTGGTCGGAAAATTAGGCAGTTAATTTGTGGTTTACTGCAAACTGGCTTGAAGCAGAACTGGCTCAGCACAGTGAAACAAAGTTTATTTTTGTCAAGTAAGGATTATTGCAAATTAAAGGGTATCAGCATTATCTATTTTGATCTGTGAAGGATTTTCAGTATTGGTCTTAAAACATTTTACTTTTTCAAGTGATTTTTTTCCATTTGTTAAACGGTTACATGCAGATTACACATCAGTACAAAGTGTTTTTAAGAAACCTGTTTTGGAGAACATGCACAGGAAGGCTTTTGCTAAGTCTCTAAAAAACCTAACTGTCAATACTCTGACATATAGAAAGACATTAACGTAAGTGCAGACCAAAATCGGAAAGGAAATGGGGTACAATTGTATGTTTTCTCTTTTAAGATTTACCAAATGGTGCACAAATCTGTAGCTGTTATAATGCATGCCATGTTTTACACTGATTTTCTTCCCCTAGCTGAATTGTTTCTAAAGCCTATGGTTATTTTTTTCTACAGCAAATCAGCAGTTTTTCAAGAGGTCTCTGTGCAACCCAGGAGTATGACATTTACTAATGTGTTGAGATTCAGGGATTCTCTTTTGTAGAAGCCAACACTAATAAGAAAGATATGGTTCAGTGTCCTGGGTATTCTTCCCAGTTTTATTAATTAGATGGAAAGCTACTCCCTCTGGAATACTGCAAGGTATTTATTAACACTTTAGTCCACAAACTAGAGCAAATTTACAGTAGTGGAGGCAACTGTTACATACACTAGCTCTTGTTATTATCTTGGCAGGGATAAGCAGAAAAAAAAGGAGGGGGTGATCATGCTCTTTTCATGATTTTTTAATTGTGCTCCTTAATCCGCTAAATTAAAAACTACAGTACAATCTTATTCAGATCACTGACAAAAAAGATCTTATCAATTTGCTACAAAATGTATGAATACTCCTATCTCTTTTAATTATACAGAGAATTAAACAGTCATATGCAATATGGTCACAGTATGACTAAGATATAAACATCATCTTTTTTGTAGCTGTACCATCTTATCCCTCAGCACCTTCACATTTTCTTCCAAGTCTTTCATCTTGTAATGCAAAGATACTCTTTCTCTCTTTATCTTCAATCCTGCCACCTTCTTTCTCTTCTTTCACATTCAGTATCAAGATCTATACCCACTGCTGTGTCTTCAGCAAACTGGCAACTGATAATGACCAGGCAGGTAGTCAATAGTATCTAAGTGACTTACGTGCTTTATGGAAGAAGCTTAGATATACTCAGATGTAGTTTATGTAACCATATGGTCCTCTCACCACTCCCTTCAACCTCCCCCCCCCCCCCCCCCCCACCCACTTTTTTTTTTTTTTTTTTTTGCGTTACTTTTATTTCAGACCCACTTATATTATCATTCCTTTGGGGCACCAGTAAGTCTGTTTATAGTCCAACCAGTGATGATCTGTCCTTTATGGATGCACACTAGATTACCCGCTGGGCAGCCCTCTGGGCTCTGGAAAGGTTTACTTCAATTTTGACCTCAGAGTTGGGCTTCATTTTGCATTTGTTAATCCATGTTCTATGTCCCTGCAACCACAAAATGTTTAGACACATATTTGATAATGGTTGTTAAAATTACATGGAAAGCATCACTGTACTCTGTGAGGATGTGCCATTAGAGAGGTCTGAAACATAATTTTAAAGTGTTAATGTTGCTGTATCATCTTTTGTTTCTTTGACTTTTTTTCTTATTCTCCTTTCAAATCCCTGTTTCTTGAGAACCCATGTTGACCACCCAATAACTGTGGCTTTCTTTATGAACTTTGTCTACTCTTACCAGTGGTACAAGAAGGAAGAAGCTTACTGTTTCCTCACATGTCAAAACAACATGTTTGCTGGGCTCTCAGGTAATATTGGTCATCAAAGGCAAACCTGCAAAGACTCAGTACCTGAATTGTTTGTGCAGTAAAAGCCAGGTGATATAGTTCCAAAATCTCTTTAACATTAATTCACTGTTGCTGTTATTGTCTTTGTAATACAGCTCCATTTGAAACATATTCTCATGCTGTATTTATATTTTCATTCCTTGAATATCAAAGTAACAATTAGATTGACAGTACATCCCATTGAGCTTTCTGAATGAACAGGGCACACATGGCATTTGATAGTTGGTACTTGCCAAATTCAGCCTTGTCAAAGAGCTAACTAACTTATTAAAATCAGTTTTCAGGAGTATATCAAAGAGACGATGTAGGAGGCATTGATKCAGTGTGAGGTAATGTTTACAGGTAGAGTATGAGAAGACAACCTAGTCTTCCAAGTCTTCCTGTGCAAGCTATGGACATGTATATTCATATAGAAGCCTACTGTGATATTTTATTCATTTGTACTTGAAAAAATCAACTAACATCTTCAGAATGAAGAGTCTATAAAAATATATTCAACATTCTTTATAAATATTGGGATAGAGAAGATCTAACCCATAGTACATGAAAGAAAAAGATGATACACTATGCTCATATCTTTCAATCCCAGCATGCTGTGAATCATTCCTAATGTTTTAAATCTATAGCTCTTAAAGGACTCCCAAAATTGGAATTATAAATTCAGGGTTTCAATAGAAGAAAGTTAAATGACTTGCCGAAGGTCACATGGCAAATCAGTGTTAGACTCAGYAAAGGGACTTAGTCTTAGTCTTGTGCCTTGTCACTAGATTATGGCAGATCTTTATGTCTGGCTGGCTTGAATTCAAGTCCTTGGAGGCCAGTGGAAAGAGTCTTGTTCACATCATAGGCTCTGAATCCAACCAATGTAATGAAACAGTAGCAGTATGATATTTTATCATATTTATACACACTAGCCAGTCATCACAAAAAGACTAGCAGAACATAAACAGATTGCATTTAACAGGAAGTTTAAACTGAGCAGTACAATAGAGTTTTAAATGACTTCTATTGAGATGACCAGATTTTTTTTCCATATGTCCCAATGGAAGCAGGACTGTGCCCATAATATGCATTTTGCATCRCATTAAAACAAACACAAAGTAAAAGTAAGATCTTAACCGTGTAGTGCTGACTTTATAACACTGAGTAAGAGGGTCAAGTGCACTAGTGTTATAAAACTGTAAATAGACATTGATATTGTATTGTACATATGAAAATACATAAAACACATTTAATTAACTCTAGGTTGTGACACAACCTGACAATTTAAAGCAGAAATTTCAAACCTATGCCTGACACCTTTGGAGTCATTTTGATCTCTCAGGAAGATACATATTTAGGCCAGATTTCTATATATTCCTACGTATTTTTTTAATGTTTGAAAAATGCATATTATTTAACCAATTGTCTAGAATGTCTATTGGAGAAATACATATTTATTTTTAAACGCAATCCATATATTATTTACTCAGTGGATGAGAACGATTTCAAGAAAACCGTTCTGGTCCATCAAATAAATACATATTTATAAATGGTTTGTAAAATGCATATTATTTAGTCAATGGACTGTAATGGCTCTGCTGGTGCCATTACATGTAAATATGTAATTAGCCACATATTAAAAAATCCCTATAAAATTTCTCTGAAAAGCATTATCTTCCCATGTGTCAATATACATTTTCTTTTCTATTGTTATTATTTTCTTTTTCAATGTATCAAAAGTGATTACCCTATGTTTATGACTAAGGTTTTACCATATTTTAAAATTGAGCTATCTTTGAAATTATACAGACCATGGAGTTGAAATCCACATTTCTTTCCTTCAAAATTAATATTATCTATTTCTTATCCTGAAGTTGATCCGCCTCGACAGACTCTTGCTACCAGTCCCACAGATTTCAGTGAGATTCTGCCCGAAGCACAGCTTCATTTGCAGCACCAGCGCTAACTGAGCGCTCAGGCCAGCAAGGAACCGATAGGATCTGCTACAGTTTTGTGTAGTTCTCATATAAGATTCTCCAGGCTGGCAACCAATGCACCTGCAACACTGCTCGACGCSCCTGGCTAAGGCTTGCCCATTCTGTTATCGTGCCAAACCTTTTCTCTCCCCTCGTCCCTCTCATGGGCAATTTTCTGCAGAGGACTAAAGATTCCCCAAATCTCTTTTTCTTGTGAAAGCGAGAGTGGGATTTGAAATGTACAACTCCAGGGAAAAACCTACTTTATCTCCCAGACCAGTATGTGTTACTCTTTGAAAGCAGGTACCTTAATAAACGCAGACCTCACAAGCGCTTGGGAATTTGCTAAGAACAAACTTTCAGACAGGAATGAACAGTGCCATTTTTAATAGTGCAAATTTGTGCTGGAGTAAGTGTCATATATTAAGATGTAAATTTTATTCTCTGAGCTGAATACCAGGTGATTAATTCTGATAGCATAGTGATCAATTGGTACAGATGCTGCACCTGAGTAATGTTTGTTTTTGTACACAAGGTAACAGAAGTGCACCACTAACACAGGTGCCACTTGCATAGCTACGCAACATTTTTGATTTCCTGAAAACACTGATCACATTGGTGATAGGTTATATGTAGTTCTGCCAATTTTTTCAATTACACCTATTATTGATTTGATGAAAAAGCAAATTAAACATACCAGGGTGGTATGTAAACTGGTTAGACAGAACATAAGGTTCTAGTACCGAGCTTCTTAGGCATGTAGCCTCTGCATGCAGCTTTCCTCACCGAAGTCTCTGGAGGCTACAGAAACAGGGGGAGCTTTCACAAGAGACCTAGTCTAGCAACTGAGGTTTAAACACCCAGGAATATGTTAACATAAAAGAGATCTTGGCAGAAAAAGTGCCAGGAAGCTCATACTTTGACAAGGCCACAGAGCAGCTGCTGCTCCCCTTTAAATCTGGAATAAACTTTTTGTTTTCTAAAAGCTGCTACAGATTTATGACAGTTTAACAATAAAAATTGGCCCAAAGATAGTAACATCTTTTGGTTCAAGTTGTAAGAAGAACTGTTTATCAACTGACGTTGCATTTCAAGCTGTCTAAATATCTGGCGTGCGGGAACAGACACTGTAGCTCACAAATATTCCTTTTTAATTTCCCATAATCAAAACCCAAGAGTTTCTGATGCAAAGAATCACTAACATGCAGCAATCACACACTAGTTTACGTGTTCACATTTGCCTCCGTCCCTTGGCTTCTTAACATCTTACTGATCGCCAAGGCGCTCTAAGCGGYGTGGAGCCAAAAGCAAGCAGGATTGCTTGCAAGCAAGTCTCTTACCTAATTCCCATTCAGTTCACTTAGGAAGTCAAAGCAAACTGGTACTGTGAAAATTATTTTCTTACAGAGAGGAGCACGCCAAAAGTCACTCCCAAACAYCTGAGGTTTAGCTTCTCAAAAAGAGTTAGCTGAAAGTAACATTACTGAGAGGACACTGCGGCGGCAGATCTTCCCAGGGCATACAGCTCTTGGCAAGAAAAGCCTCGGTGCAGTTTCTTAAGGTCAGATACAGTAAGTCTGCTCACTGGCTTTGGAGCACTGGAAACCTACGTAAGTCAGCACAAGCCTCGAAAATCCTCTTTCCTGATTTCTGCGTAGCCACTTGTGTCACAGCAGACAGGCAGCATTTTGAGCTCGCTCGCTGTCTCCTGTCACTTGGCACTGAAAGAGGCCCCAGTAATACAATTTCCAGTGAGCCAAAAGTCTCGTTGGCCTTAGTGGCCTGCCTATGTAAGGACTGTACTTCTAGGTTCTGCACTATTCACTATCAAAATAACGTCACTAAATGGGTGAAAACTCTGCTCTGGTTAAGGTACGTTTTGTCGTTCTTTCATCGCTGCTGGTGCCAAGATAACAGCCTATTTCTTTGTCGCTCTTAAAAAGCATGTAAACTGCTGTACACAAATAGAGCTGTTAATGGAAAGCAAGACACCCTGAATCAGACAATAGACATATCAATTAATCCCTGGGATACACACGAGGCAATCAATTTTCCCAAATCCCAAATCAATTTAAAAAAATAAAGAAAACAATTTGAATTTGCACTCCCTTAAAAAGAAGKGGATGGAGGGAGGAGAGAGATGGAAGCGAGTGTCCCAATTACTGCACATTCCTGTGCAGTGTCTTTCTTTACTATGCTCAGAAAATTCTTAACATAAGGCAACTTGCAAAAACTGTGAAAGCCAGGTATCCTTTCTCAATGGAAAAAATGAAGTTTCAGATAAAAATGTCTAAAAGGAAAAAAGAAAACAGAAGGGAAGAATAAAGCAAGTATTAGAAAACTTTTGAATTTCAGACTTATACATGCAGCTGATATCAGGAGAGGTGTAACGTTTCTGTTTCTGCACCTTTCCATACACTGATGGAAGTGATGTCCTACRGTGTTTCAAGTCATTTACTGAAGTTTGGTGATGGTAGTAGGAATGTTGTTAAGGGAAGTAAAAAAAGCAATGTCCATTTGAAGCTTGTCTGTGAACTTTGCATGAACCGCCAGGAATAATGTAGTGTGATGACAAGCCAGTTATACCTTCCACTAAATTTGCTGTCTGGAATGAACTGAAATAGTGTTTGGTTTGTGTAATTACGTCCATCTATCTTTATATTCCAGCGGCATATCGCAAATTGAAAATACTAAAAATTGACTGTTGGTTCTGATATTTAATGATTGCCAAAGACAAGACGATGATTTATTGGTTACTTACCGATGTGACACATTTGCATCTTATTAGACGGAGATTACTATTCCTTAAAATGCGGACGAGGCCTGATCATGTCTGATGGATTGATTTGATTTGCAAATGTAATCAAACTAATAAGAGGGAAAAAATGAGCAATAATGCCTTGTTTTTCAACTGGCAATCACTCCCCTGCCAACAACGCTGATATCCCTGACTAAGCAGCCTTCACACAGTCTTCCTGTCTCCTCAAATAAACAAAGGGATGCAAAGAGCTTGATAAGGGGATAACGAGCCAAGTATGGATGTAACAYGGAGCAGCACTGTACCAATGTATCAATGGGAGTAATAGGATTGAACTTACTGTGCCTTCCAGCCTTAAAAAGCAGCAAGCCATAAAGCAAAGAGCAAAACAAAATGACAAATAAAACCCTCTTTACAGAGTTAGAGAAAAGAGCTCATTCGGAAAAAAAAGGGGGGAAAAAAAGCTGTTTTAATTTAGGGAACCCCTGGAGAACACTCATCACCAGCACAGAACTTACAGGATCAATCCCTAGAACTCTCCAACCTGATGGGAAGCTGATTTGGGAAAGCATTTTGGACATTATGATTCCAGCAACTGCAACCACTGTCTATGGCGAGAGCATCAGAGAACATTTCCAGAGGCATACCGGATGGTATCTGTAAATCCTCCAAAATCATAAGTGAAGGCTTTCTATGGGTTTTTATCTGCATCATACAGATAATATAAGCAATTAAATAATATATTTTACCATAAAAAGTCTAGCATTCTGGCTACATGCTGATGTTTCTGCAAAGGGCTGAAATACGGTTCTAGCTAAAAGCAGGCTCTTATTCTGCTTGCAGTAAGAGAACCTAATTCTCCCCAGTAGGATTCTAAAAAAAAAAAAAAAAAAAAATTATGAAAGGAATTGCATGAAGTCTCCCACTCCTCACTGAAACAAAAGTGGTAAGTCAAGCAGAAGGCAAATAATAAAGTTTTGAGGTTCACACAGGTTTTAGATTGTGACCTGCATATTTAGGGATTTATCCAAATTGACTGTTGGTTCTGATATTTAATGATTGCCAAAGACAAGACGATGATTTATTGGTTACTTACGGATGTGACACATTTGCATCTTATTAGATGGAGAGCTCCACCTCTGGCTTATCCAAAAGCTCACCAAAATCAAGGCAAGTTTTTCTACTGACCTAAATAGGTTTTCAACTAAAGCTTTATAAAAGAGGAAGGCTCAAGTGTGAATGTTGACAGCTGAGGATCTGATCCTACAAATATTTAGGAACACAGAGAACTCTGCACAGTGGAAATGTCTGTGTAAATAATGTAATTATACTACTTAAATATTTTCCAGACTGATTGCTAATTTGCTTCACTAAGGGATATTGGATAATGTAAAAAACCTTGCTTTAGGGAATAGCCATTATAAAGTGTCACGTTAAAAACAAAGTTGAATATATGGCTCCAATTACCACGCTCAAAGACCTCAAAATATTTTTATAATTTAAAGTTTCACAGCTCATGTAATTTATACTTATTTTAACAGTGGAAAAGCATCTCGGTCAAATTCCAATTAAATAATTACATTTTGCCTACCTAAAATTCTCACTGCATTTTTAATTGCAGAGGACACACTTCACTGCTTCTCCTAAATTGTTTAGTGTTGCCATTCAGTACATAAATAGCTACCACAGAGCGAGTACATTTGTCTGTAGCTATCAACGGCAAATTCTAGTTCACCTTAGTGGCTTCAGTATTGGAACTCATGATATCCATGGCAGCATATGTCCATATCTCTACCTGCCATAATCTCTTCTTAAGTGTATTTTTTTCTCCAAGCTGGTTCTCCACAAGATTGTATATTTGTAATTGATTGTGACCGATGACTACATGAATATGCAAATACTCATTGTTAACACCTTCTTCTCTTGACATTTTCTCCTGAAACACCCATCTAAGTCTCTTCTCCTGCCCTCTGTAGGTAGTGCCTGAACTATCCTGGGTAGTATATGCACTGTTCTTCTGAACTGTACTTAGATTTTCCGAGTGGTGCTTTTCTGAAGCACACTGCTTCAAAAATGCCTTATGATTATAAAGCCCAGGGTGTGCTTCTGGATTTATATGCGAGGATTATAATACACAGTAAGAGTTACTCACCATTTTTTAACTGCTAGGACAATCTGCATACACTGTGAACTCCATGTTGAATATATTAGGTAAATTGTTCAGCATAAGTCATTAGTGGAGCCTGGAAAAAGTGCAGTAACTCGAAACTCAAAGAAACTTGCAAAAAAAACCAACAACCAAACCAAAACAAACCAAAACAAAAAAACTCCTACCAGTTCTACTGAGTGAAGCTCATCCACAGCTCACATTGCATACTTCAGGTTAAATCTTTATCTGAAGATTCACTGGCACTAAGCAAACACTCCCGAATCTACACAAATGCTATCTTCATCTCTGKGAAACTTACATGCAGTGAAAAGTGAAAATTTGACCACCAGGTAGAATGGCTTTCTATAAAAGATCAATATGGAGAAGAAATCAAAYTTCTTCTCCACTCCAAATGCAGTTAGTGCAGGACACAAGGACCATTGCAACYTGCATAGTCTACACGATATAGCTTGAATCACAGCAATTCAGAGTTTRATGCCTGTTTATTAAGGCAGGCATGGTGCTATATAGCACAGGTATAAAAAAATCTTTGGCTAGCAATATACCCTACAGCCTGTTAATGTTTGATATATGCATGTAGGTAAGTGCAGTTGCTTTGAACAAACACATGAGCAGCCATCACACGCAAAGCTGTTCCACCTTATTTTTCCGATGGACAGATGCATGCAAACTGCAGATTTGCCTCTGCTTCTTCTCCGCTCTCATCACAACTCTTTGCCATTGTGTTTGAGTGTAGACAGTCCCTGTCATGTAAGGATCYGGCTAGTTAGCAGACTCTTCAAGTGCCATTTCCATTGAATTTGGAGCCATCTGCATCTGTAGGTGGATCTCATTTCAATATTTGATTTCACCTCAACTCTTAATGGAATTTGGAAACTGATGGCGCACAACATGGCAACTGAAGACACCCTGGGGAGAAGGTTCAGAGCAATACTGTGAAATTTCCACTTGTCTATAAYATGTGTCTCAGGAGTTTTGAGTGGAAAATCTCTTGGTCAGAGAACATATGCTTAAAGAATCTTCTCCTTATACAACATGCCCTCAAATAAAAGGCAGGTTCTTTACTTCTCTTATGGAAAATTACCTAAATATTCCTGCCTGATATTAACTCCATAATATATTAAACTTGGAAGCAAAGAATTAAAATAACACGGAAAACTGACTTAAAAGCTACACAGAAATAAGTGCTCGGTCTAGATAATTAAATACACGAGCATTCATGGAGCTGAATTCTTTGGATTCTCTGTCTCATATGTTTCTTGGGTTCTTCCTTCATATGTATATACATATGTGCATAAATYGAGTATTGCTCAACAAAGCAGCTTACTAGCAGTGGAGACATGAGTTCATAAAGCTCTTTTATGAYTCAGCTGATATAGAAGGTGATTACTGCAGACTGACTTTTAAAAACTGCTGACTATGGTGATCAGATTGGAGCAAGTCTTGCCATTACAACCCAGATACTCCTCTGCCACCCCTATACRGTATATAACCATGCCCAGGTCACCACGTGCCCTGACAGAAACGTGCTGACTGGCTAAGGCGGCATTGCAATTCRGGTAATTAATCCTATTCTAATGTAGGTTAAGCAGGTGTGAAGCCTAACTCATCTAGAGAGAAAGTAGACACTTCTAGAGGTACCTTGAGAATTATAGTATTTAACTGGTCTCAGATAACTTTAGGAAACTAGATCACCTTGTGCTGCTGACCCAGTCATACAGGTGTAGACCTGTCTGCTCTAAATCCAGTCTGAGAGTGACTGGCTCTGTGTCCCATCCCTCCTCCCATCCTGGATTTACAGTATCAACACAAATGATGTGAAACCTGCCCTTTTCTTCCCCACCCGTAACAATGTAAATATACTTGTGTTGAAGGCTACATTAGATGATTAAAAGTCACTTGTTTAGTTTAAAATAGACTAACTTGTTACCCTGTTAAGAGGGCTATGTTCCTTTAATTTTACTTCTGCATTCCCAGCACGTGCTATGATCCTTTCATTGGCCAATTTAAACAAGATGTAATATTTGTGATCTTATTTCTGAYACAGCCTTCAAAAACTGCATTGGAATTTTAAAACTCACAAAATTTTCTTTGTTTGGATGTCTTAAAACTCTGATTCTGGTTGAAAAAAACTTATTCTTGTAGAGAAGAGGAGTCTCATAACTACAGAGAAGATGATACTTATTGTACATATATGATAGTTCACTTCTGTGGCATTTGCCTCTTCCATAAATTTCTTACAAAAAGGAATAATTTTAAGATTTGGCCCAGCTTTATTAGTATGTTTCTGGGTAAGGTATCTTCCTGCCTTGTGGCCGTTCATCCTCATTTACTTGTAAGAAGCCGACCTTCCTTGAATTATCTACTGTACAGTTATGGAAAGTTTGGAAAAGGAAGCCCCTTCAAAGATTATTTCAGAAATTTTAATTAGTTTGTACAGCACACTCCTATTTGGCAGTTTTTTAATATGTTTTGGCAGATGAACTAAACAAGGGCAGGAAAGAGAACAATTTTRAAGAAATAACTTGCATGTAAATCTTATCTAGGCATCTTCTATATGGCTCTCCAGACACCGTCCTGCTTGCAAAAGTCCATTTTCACTAAAGTCTCAGATTAAGACAGCTTATAAAAGAAAAGAAATTGAGAATATAGCAAAATTTCMAAGGTTAAGATACATTTAAATTCCCTTCCCTCTGAGCCTCTTGTTGGTTCAGAATAAGGAAAACTGTTACCGAGCCATCTGCAATATACACAGGTCTAATCTAGTAAACCCTTTTGTCACGCAAGGAGTGAGTACAGAGGTGAGTACTGTTGTCCTCTAAATAGAAATACTTGCTTAAGGCTTGATTCTGCACATTGCTGCAGATTCTTTGAGGTGGTGAGTACACACAGGGAACACCGAAAGCTCTCAGCCCCTGCTGATATACTGATTACTGATGTGCGTTTATCCCTTCAGGGCCGGATCCTTAAACAACAGACTGGCACAGCACATTCAACTTGTACTCCCACACCAACTGATCCTATTGAAGGCTCTGGGCCACAGCACTGTCTCTATAAATTAAACGGGCAAAGTACCATTTCTGTTTTCTTTTACAGATGCTTCTTGTAATGCCTGAGCACCAAATAAGATCAAATCATGGTTACTGGGGGTCTAAATCCAGATGTGCTAAAAAAAAATGGATTAAAATTTGTTCAGTTTTCTCTCTCCTTTTTTCTGCTGAGCATCAACTTTGAACACCCTTAAACATGCAACTTGCAGCAGCCTATTTTCAGCCTTACGGTACCTCAGTAATACAGTCTCTGCAAGTTAGGAAGCAGGCTGTATTAGTTCATTTACAAGTCATCTAGAGTAACAAAATGCTCCTGATTTTGCTAAAAAAATAATAGGAGATGCTAGATCTTTTTATATTCTTCCATTTAAGAATCAAGTAATAGTTATTTTTGTTTACAGAAAGAAATGAAAAGCACTGGCATTCATTATTGTTGATTTGCTCTCTTTTTAGTAATCATTTTTTATTTTTAAAGGGCCACAGGAGCGAACAACATAATACAATGGTAGAAAGCTATTTACCAATTTAGCACCTCATTATAAAACTACTCAGAAACCTCTTTGTCTCTTGTTTAACATAATAATTATTGGAGGCAACAAAAGTGGATCCCACACTTGCACCATGATTAGCAAGTGATGAATCTGGGTTGAATATATTGCATTTTGCTAACTAAACCTTCTGCTATTCCACATCTTCAGCCTAAAAAACACCAATTTTAAGAGAATAATTTTCACTCCCTGTTTAAATGCATGTTTCCAAATTAACCAGTGATATTCTATAGAAACTGTCTCTCTTATGCTTGAAGTCTCCAGCTGCCACACAATTTATATCTCTTTCCTCTCCTCTTTGTTTTTCAGCCATTTTCCCTGAATGTCAAAGTCAATTTAGTGCATTTCACTTTGCTGAATAAATCAGAGGCGAAATCCTTGCTAAAAGTGAAAATTTGATTTGCTAAAAGGAGCTTAGGGCAACTATTAATCAATATATCCAGAGTGTCAAAGCTAAGGCCATGATAGACATGCATTCATTTGGAGATTGGTTGAGGCAGATAAAGGGGGAAAACTGAGGGGGGGAAAAAAAAAAGTGCAACAACCAGACAGTGTAGTGTGTATGTTCAGGGCATGGGTGGAGGGAGAAGACTGTTTAAAAAAAAGTGTATGTGTGTCRGGGGGAAAGACGGTCACTAGGAAAGAAAGAACAAGAAGAGAGTGCTTGTATATTAATAAAAGGTAGCCTTCCTAAAGACGTGAAGCTATGGTTTAATTGTGATCTTGAGAGAAGCTGATTTTAATGAAGGATTCAATTAAAAAAWTTTTTTWAAAAAAGTAAAGTGTAAGTTTGAGACAACTTTTGCTGAAGATTATTCTGCTGAAGATTATTCCTAAACAATCTGTTCCAATAAAAAAGAAAAAAAGGTCTTTTAAAATAAAAACAAGCATGTGGATGGTTCTGTAAAAATATCATTTCAGTCTTACTGTACATTTATTTTCTATTACATACTTTTAAATGATGTTGTGTTTATATGCTGGGTTTTTTTCAGTAAATTTAATGCTAATAAATGATGCCTGAATTGACGGTTCTGGAAGCTAACATATGCTCTTTACCCCAGCAGAGGTATGACTAATAGTACCAGTAACTTCCTCAYCTCTCCAGTGCTGTCTGTCTCAATTGTGAACTGGAACTAGTCTTTTCTGATCAACAGACACACTGAGAGTGTGCACATCTCTAGTTGCACATAGGGCATATTCCTTTTCCTACTAAACTCAGCAAAAATTTTGTCAGTGACTTTAGTAACAAATCCATCAAGAATAGTCTGCATTATATCTCAGGTGGACATACTGTTTTTAAAATAAACAAATGGACCTTTGTAWAACTACCTTCTACCACATTGCACATTCCTGTTTTGTTTTGAAAATACAGTAGACATGCTGATTCATACCTCCATTTATACCGCAATCCTACCTCTTCCCTGCCTCGCAAAATCACTTGCACCTCCTCTGTGGTATTATCTTAAAGGTGTTTCAAAAGTGAGAAAAAAAAAAAGAAAAAACACCATTCCTAGCAGTTCGACTTATGTTAAAAATACTCATGTGAAAAATAGTGCGGCAGATGAACTGCTAGCATTTTAATACACYGTTGTTCTACTCCGCGCAGAGTGGCTTGATTCGGTGGAGTGATCTACACGCTGGCAGTGTCTAGCAGTTCATCTATGCTAAGGCTCAAAGACAAAACTGATGGTCAACTGCTGATTTCTCCTATCATACAATTTAGCAATGGAGGTCAAGCAAGTCTGTAGTTTTTGAGAAGCCTTCTGGCTGGAATCTCTGCCTGTAGGCTCCCTCAGAGTACCTAAGTCCTACAAGCAGTGAGTTAGAGAATGTTTCGGTCACAGGGAAGAGTATGTCTGATTTCCATAATTAGTGCATGTCTGTAGAAGGAGTTAAGAGAAGAGCAGATAGTGGGTTTTGATAGACAGAAGGTGAAGAGAACCTGCAAAGTGTCCAAGACTGAGTAGTGATAAAGGGCAAGATGTCCTGGTTCCCCAGGAGGCTCAAGTTATTATTACTATAAACCTCTTGGCATGAAAGAGCTCCTACTCCATTCCATGTTACAGGAGCAGTAAACATCACATTAACATGTCCACCTCTCTCTAGATTGACCCTGTGACAGTGGACTCTAAGATAGCTGCAGCAGTGGCTGTATCTCTGAAATGGTCCTGAATTCAGCTAGCAGCAGAAGACACTACAGGAGGCCTCAAATTTAGCAGAAACAAAGTAATTTTACAGCAGCAGGCAGCATGGTACAGACATACAGGCAGACACCTATTTGCCTTGCAGAGCTGAAATTCTGTATTAGCTGCCCAAATGACAACTCGGAGGATTTGGGCATAAACAGGATGCTAATTAGAGCTAAAAGATATGTGATTTTATACACCATGTAATTCCAACACATGATTTCAGYCTGTTTTTGGAGTCCTACAGACACAATTGCTACCATGAAATAACATTCAGCACTTTTTCATTCTCATTTGAACACATGCCACATGTCCATTAAGATACAGACATATATACATACACAACTATGTGCATGGGAACAAGTACCTACGCACCTAAGGCATACCTGCATGGATATACCATGTAYGTATGCTTTTATGCTTTCTTGAAAATTAGCTCTCCAAAGATGTTTACTTTTTCTCTTTTGTCACTTTTTCTCTGTACTTTTATCTACATTGGGTAATATTTCTGGAACATATGATGAGAAAAGGGCATTTTAGAAATGACAACTCTGCAGCAAGTCATGCTCTTGTTCAGTATTAGAATGTTAAACTATACCCCTGAGAGCTGCTTTATAAAGGAAAGCTTAAATATTGTCCTCTACAAAGAGTGTGATGGAACAATAATGTTTCATAAAACATTAACATTAGCACTAAAATATTCAAAACATCCTTGGATTTGCTCCATCAAAATCATGTCCTCTTTTTTTTTCATACTAGCACCACTGGTAGTATCRTTTTCTAAGTATTCCCCTTCTTGAATGCTGTTACCGCTAGCAGAACATGGACACAGTTGAAGATGAGCAGGCTTATTCTACCAAATCATGTAACTAGTTATTTTTGATGTATTAGCCTGATTTACTCTTTCCAAACAAATTTTTCATTTTAAGTGCAAAAAGTTGATTTCTATGGTTTGGTTGATGTTTTTTCATGCATGCAAATTTTTTTAGAGAACATTTTGTCCCTTTAGCTTCCTGTTATGCACATTTTTAAGAGCTTAATGTTTCCTGCCTCCACTTAATATGAAAGAACATTGCATATTTTTGCTGAATGCCAATGAGACAGTTACATTACAGAAATGGTGCCTAAATGACCCTGAAACTGTGACTAGACATCAGCAGAATTCCATCCCGCACTGGAAAAAGAGTTTAATTAATTAAATATACCTGAAATAAAACAAGCTCTCTCAAAAATACAAAGCAAAGGGTGGAAAACTCAACCACCAGTAAATATGGAATTAAGCAGCTGTCTCCTATTTAAGAGATAAATAAAATAAAATAAAATAAAATAAAATAAAATAAAATGAAATAGAAAAGAGGAAAGAGGAAAGAGAAGAGAAGAGAAAAAAGGAAAGGAAAGGAAAGGAAAGGAAAGGAAAGGAAAGGAAAGGAAAGGAAAGGAAAGGAAAGGAAAGGAAAGGAAA
>NW_028185706.1:39389-61159 GCF_003343005.1 Rhea americana | reverse complement strand
GAAGTCTTGCAGAGGCTCTGTAAATATAGTTACAATTTAATTAGGTCGGTTAATATGGACTTTGTCTCATCAAACAGGAGACGGCATCAGTCTCTCCCTAAGCACCTTCAGTATTTTGCTAACGAAGTTACAGTACATAGGAATATTTTAATCTGACACAAAGAACAACAATAGATCTGACTGCTGGGCTGATAATCTGCTTATCACACCCTGTGAAACCTAGCTCTAATATTTGACTGAGCCTCCATTACTCGGCAACACATTCGAAAAAGGCCAACAATGGAGCGCGAATGAAGTGGAGTGTGGAAGTACCTCCGTATCTACATAAAAGAGATTAGAGGCGACAGCGTTCCATTTTACAGCTCAATCATATTGTGTTAGCATGCGCTTATCCGAGCGCGGATGAAATTGAAAGAGAAATAAAAAAGAGTCAGGCAGATAGGAACCAGAAAAGCGAGGCATGAGCAATTTCCAAGGATATAAAAGGATGCTAATGGCGGGGCCCTGTCATTCTTAAAAAGGGCTATTAGGGCACCATCATCTGTTCTTGTGCCCTTACGCTGCTCCAACTAAAGTCAAGCATTTCCTAATGCCATTGTGATCTTTTTCTTCTTAAGATAAGACATGGTCATGTTTCATAACAACACACTTTCCATTTATTTGATTTATTAATGCAAGGAGACTAATTCTATTTACTGATAGAGTCTTTCTATATATTTTTTTCTTTCARTATTTCCTTTTGTAGATGGCAACCGCTTTTTGTTCAACAAAAGCAACGACTGAAAATGTTTCCAATAGCACAAAAATACTAATAATTTTATGAAAGTATATGAGCTTTGCATAATTTTAAAACAATTTCTAGGCTATGACTGCAATGGGAAATGGTTGGCCAGGACAGAATGCATATTGTATTATTACCTTTTTATAGATAACATCATTAAAGTACTCCCTGTTAGAATAGCAAAAAAAAAATTTGTTTTCTTCCACAAATACACATTTGACTTTGAATTACAATGCTTTATAGCAGGATCTTTATTAGTTATTATGCAGCTGATATATGAGGGCCTTTAGTTACAGTGAAGCTTTACTATAGTGAAATCACTATAGTAAAGAAAAGGGTATGGCTGATTTGCTGTGCTAGGTACAAATTCACTACTGGTATAATTAACTGACTCCCAAGAGATTTACATCAAGTATTTACCTGGCCCACTAAGCTGCACAGAACTTTCAAGCAACTTGTACCCCTTTTCTAACTCATCTCCTTTTCCATTMTGCTATATTAGTGCCTACAGTAATGTCTGTTGTCTTAGAAAACGGTCAGGTAGCACCAATCCAGGCTTTTCTGCAAGTTGTTTTGTGCAAGACATCACCTGATCTTAGGCAGTCCAAGTTCAGCAGTACTTCATCACTCAAAACCAAGCTACAAATGCTCCTCACATTTACCCTTCAGCATGTCAAGCCCTTCTGCATTCTGATTTTTGTGATCAAAGCCAGTCAGCATAGATTTTATCACTGCCCTCTGTTACCAGAAGGCTACAAAAGGTTTGCCTTGTTTCCTGTTCAGTCCTTTTTTCAGTCTTCCTATACCTAAATGGGGTCAAGAAAGTTGCAGCTTTACCATGGCAGGTGTGCTTTCGATTTTACCTCGTAATACAGGGCTGCCCCATGACAGGAATGTTCTTCAGATTGGATGCTTTAAATTTTCAGTGCCACTTCATGGCATCCAGTAGCTTTTTCACATTAGCCAGAGCCACTGAATCATTTTATAGACTGCTCAGTCCCATTCCTCTGCTCTTCCCACTCCCTTCGCCCCAGCCAAATCCAAGCTGTGCAACATATTCCCAAATCAAACTGATAAAAGCTCCTCTGCAACCACTGTGGAGTGCGACCAACTTCTCTGAGCACTACTCTATCTTGGTTAAACTAACCAAGGTAGGTATCTTCCAAAGATGAAATGCAAACTCACCTATTTAACTCATTTTGACTTAATTTGGGGTGCTTTATTAGCAACCAGTGTAAGACAAAGTAGCTAGTATAATATAGAGTGATGTTTAAATTAGTTTACAATTTGCTTGGGCTCATCTAGAACTGCTCTGAACAAAGCCATTCAGAAATGTCAGCTGTGTTCCTAACCACTGTAACAAATTGTTGCCTGAACGCTGCACACCTAATGACTTCAAATTAGCTTCACTGCGATATTGCCTGACAGTTCGTTACGACTGTTAGCAACATAGCTGGCGTATCATGACCAATAAATTGGTTTCAGTGTGGGCTGGGAGAGGGACTTCCATCAATTTGATTAAAGAAATTACTGTAGCATTCAAAGCATAAAGACAAACTAGTTTAAGGAGACAGAAATAAGTTAACTGTACCAGAAAAACATTGCTTGTGATACAAAGCTTGTTTATACATCATTTGCGGTATAGATAACAACTAAATTCCAACTTCATGGCATAATGACTGTTTTAGAATCTGTAGGTTGCTGTCTCTCCCCTGAAGTAAAATAAATTTCCATAAGCATACAAATTATTTTAATATTATTATTTGGTAGTTTTTGTATTTATCAACAATGACTCAGAAGCACCTACTGTAAGAAGTGGGGGCTTGTACTGCTTAGAAAAATGTAAAGAAACAGGAAGATGCAATTCTTACCTAAAGTTAATGTTTGTACAATACTAAATGCCCAAGAATTCTAGCAACAAAGTGAAAGACTGGAATATAGACAGTACGCTTTCTGTTTGAAGAATAAAAAAGATTCAGTGCTCAGGCTGTTTCAGCTGTGTTGTTTACAGTAACAGTAGAAGACTAATAATGCAATTTCTTTTGATGCTAGAAATAAAACATATTTTTTAACTTTGACAAATAGACTGCCTGGAGTATTGATTAATACTGAGGCATCCCAAAATCACATCTTAAATAACGATGTTAAATTACTCAGAGGAACTAAAGGATATCAATTCTTACATTTGGTGACTCTCCACTATGRAAATTAGAAAACTAACAAGCTTACAAAACTGCATAAACATGCCCGCTCATGTGCTAGACTAGAAAAATACCTTAAAAAACAATAAGAACTCCAAACTTTTTTGTGCAACTTTACCATTTGTGAAAGGCAAGACTGAAAACTCTGTCTACAAGCTTATGTATTAGCCCACAGASCAAATACAAATACCCCAGCACTGCGGGAAAGAGCTCATACTTCAAATGTCATCTGAAGAAATCACTCACCTTCTGTTCCTCTCTTCTGAGAGACTACTGTTGATGACCTCCTGCTTTTCTTGTTAACAAGGGTGCCAGTTACCTTTRATTTTAGTAACACATTTACGTGACATAGACCCCAGTCCACTTCATGCAGACCAAGGAACTATTAAATTGCAGGCACAGACCYGTAGGTAGAATTCAGTTCTTTCTCCTGAACTGCTGATACAACAGAGTTCTCATACTAGTTCAGTCAATGGAGAGAACAATTCCTCTGTGTCATGCCAAAATACTGAATTTTTGGTTCCTCTATAGTCAGTCTAAATTAGTGCCTTATGGAACAGAGGAGCTATCTTATGTTCAGCTACTGCTAAATCAGAGGAGTACAAAGGAGTGTTTAAGATAGCTTACTACCCTTCATACCAGGCTAATGCTCTGGACAGAAATGTAGGTTTATCTTAATAAAAGAAATTGATTTAGTGAGCAGTATGTAAAACTTATTAACACAGTAACAAGCATAGCAAGAATAATATTGTTTCCAAGGTAAGAATATTATCATCTAACCTATGGCCTGTGAATAATCCACAGCCTTAAGAAACCTTTACACATTGTAATGAGAGAACAAATCATTTTTGTTACCACAAGATAATAATCCATACGGTGATTTCAGTACGTCATTTATTTGCAATAAATACCGTACGTACCTGGAATATGCTTGGCCCATCCAATGATCACCACCAGCTCTCTGTCTGCCAGGTCACAGAGAGTGGTAAGCGCTTTGATGTCACTGTCTGGAACAGTGGGGTCAGGCATAGCATAGATCTTCTCTGGTTCAGCCACCAGCAAGTGGGAGACAATCTTGTTATCTGTAAAAATGGTCCAGAACAKTACAAGATCACCAGTAACATCACTCTACAGTTGCCTCACATTTCAAGGTGCACAAGAATTTCTCTGAAGATACGGGACTTACTTCRATCTTCCTGTAACACTATTGGTTTCTACAAGCAGTTACAGCAGACAAATTCGATCCATTAAAAACATTTATCATGCACAGAGCAATACTCAGATATTATGCTTTTAAGAAAATAAATTTCATGGAATATAGAAATACATGATCACATCTTAATATTGGAATAAAATCTTTACAGAAAAATCTTCATGCATTGTAATGTAGTTTTAACTGCACAGACAGAAGAGTTTTGCTTTTCTTTAATTACTTGTAAAACAAAAAAAGCAGATACAGTTTTTGACCATGTAAATAGCACAAGCAATTAGCGAATCACTGAAATCTGTAACTTCTGACAGTGACTCCAACTGCCATTCTCTGCCTCAGATGTCACTGTTAAACTGTCCTAACAGAATGGTCTCAGGACTTTCTCAGTGCTTATCATCCCATATATCTTATATTACATGTACCCTGCCTGTAAAATGTTAACAATAAATCTGTACTCTTCGAGCCTATCCAGTAAGAAAAAAGGGGTCCTGTCATATATTTGTTCTTCTGTGAAACACACTCATTTAGAATCATGTATAAAACTAGCTTCATGAAGTATAAAAATGCAGTAAGGGTCTCCTCTCATTTCCAGTCAGGAATAGCTATTAAAATCAATAAAAGAGTGTAACAACAGATGGAGCTCCTATCTGAAAAAAACGGTTTTGTGCAGAGAGTGATATTTTATCATATTCACATGCTTGTTATTTCTATTGATATAACATTTTAACTTATATGTTTAATATTTACTTTTTCATTCAGATGGATTGTGAGAAGTCTATCTGGAATAATCAATTAAGTTATAATGAAAAGTGAAAAAAGAAGAGTAAAAAATCCTGGAACATTTACTGCACAGGTTTGCTACTCTGCACTATATACGTAGGATAAACATAAAATGAGCATTATATCGACACAGAGGCACACTAGAAATATGATTTGCTGCTCTGAGAACTCAGTGTGAAAGACGGAGAAAGGACTAATTCACTGAGGCTCCTAAAAAAGTGTGTAGTATTATACTTCCTGCCGACACRTGTTTTGTCATGGAATGCCACAAACGCACCACCGGAATTTAAAGTCCAAATAAGCGCCCTTTAGTGAATTTACACTAATCCTTTTCCCTTCCTTAGGGTGAAAAGTTGATATAAACAGGAACCAATTGGGAAAAGGTGCTAAATATTCTCTGACTGCAGAGAAGGAATGAATCGTTATTACTGTCCCCTTCCACGTGCAAGTCCCAGGACAGAGGACAGCGCCCTCACCTCCGGGAACCACCGTGGGAGCAGAGAGGGCTCTGAGTTGCCCRGGAGCGCGGCACGGGCTCCCTTCCAGCCCAAGACAGATTTCCATAATATACTCACTTGCTTCTGATACCTGCTACTTTACAGCTCTTTTGTGACATGGACTCCTTGATTCTGATCTATCATCTCTAGAATTTTTGCCTTATTCCAAATCTGTGTGTCAGAGGTTGTGATATATGTTAGTCCTTCATAAAATAAGTGCAAGAGCCAACTGGAAACCATCACATCAAGTGTGTTTTATTACAAGGGGATACGGTCATGTTTTATATGAACTGTAGGAACTATGCCAATTGAATAATTCTTGATCTCAATATTCTACTGATTATCACACTGATTAATGGGGAATTCTATTCTGATTTAAAGATGACAGATGGTACTTTTAACTTATATTCGCAAACAGCCTTTGCTCATACTTTTTTATTTTTTAAAGTCTTTGATACTATTTTTAATTTAAGATAGAAAATTTCATATTTCTGAGTGAAAACAGATACCATTGCTTCCTCCAAAACTCCAGTATTTTGTAGGTATTGAAAAATGGGATAAAGAAAGTAGATTTTCTTAATATCAAAACACACATAGATGAGGACTTAAGCTTTTTTATCCTATGATAAACAAATGAAGAACCACTCACATCCCCAAGTTCTGATTTCTCCCTGCTAACAGACAGAAGAAATAGCCAAAAAAGCCTTATTCCCTTTTTTATAAGGTACCTCATCACAGACTTTTTGCAGATGATTCAGGAATACTATGTATTTTGATTTATGATTCACAAAATCAAAAATTGTTTTATTTTCACAATTAAACACGATTTACAGGCAGGCTATTAGAATCTATGGTGAAGCTGGGAAATTATTATGGAGACCAGAAGTACATCTAGGAAATATCCTCAAATTGTCAGTTCTTTCACTATAGGGAAAAAAGGCTACACGTTTTGGAGCATATGCTAGTATACAGCATAGGAAAATTCTAAATGTACTCAGAAAGCCCCATCACTCAGAAAATTGAATAGCCATGAGCACTGTTTCTTGGTAAATCTTATTTAATGTTTCCCTAATTAGAATCAATAGAACCCAATTTTCATTCTTCTGCCTTTGTTATACACAAACTATCAGTCAGGGTCCAGAAAATCTCCCAGGCTACTTCTACACAAAACTGATTCAACTGCTTCTGGACACTTATCTGACAGGATCTAAAAATTAAGTTTTACAAATGTTTATTAGAAAAAATATTTTTAATTGGAGTAGCTACAGAAAATTAAGGGAGGAATTTAGATAATGAGTAATCATTTATAAGGAGGTTAGTTTATCTCAGACAAATGTAGCTTAGAGAAATCGGTGTAGTTATCTTCTTAAAGGTAATGCAACACACTACTTTGCAGTAATCTCGGGTTTATAGAGAGATTCTTGTATTTCAGTGCAACAGTGTTAACCTCTGTCCATATTAAAAGGCTTGGGTTCTTTTATTTTTGCCTGTTTGGTTGTGGCTTTTTGGTGTGTTAGGCTCGCAACATTTCAACTCAATGACAATATCAAGTAAATGAAAAATTGACAATCTGTGCACCCAGGAAAACTAAACCTCTAATGAAATTAAGCATTAGTTTATTAAATTTTATTGTATTATCAGAAAGTTTTTATTATAATGTGCAAAATCTGCTTAGTGTAGATTGTATGTACAGAACGGTACAACAGCTTATGCAGGCTGAGCAGAAGATGCCAGATTGGACAATTGAAGGAATATAATCAGCATAATGTTTTTTGGAAAGGCAAAAGGAAACTACGCCATATGTTCACTTAAGCCTTAATTTTATGTAAAAACTGGCTGTTTTTTCTTTGACATAGCTAGAATGCCCTTTCACTTACAGTTCAAAGACTGTTTATGTGCTCTCCAGCTCCCCATATGCTCAAACGTATTGTACACAGCACTGTCCCCTACTGGGGAACACGAACTGGAACAGATTCCAGTTTCCGTACAGCCAGGTACTGTCAAGAACCCCAAACTGTCATATGCGTTGCTTTTTCTGTCCGAGATGTAGTGAGCAGAGGGAAAGGGAGAGAAGGAGGAATTTTCCCTCACTTCCTTATTCCTCTGTTTTAATAGCAAATTAACCTTTTTGACAGGATATGCGAATTCTACTTTGAATTTGGATGAGTTTACAAGCACTTGCTAAGGAGTCTATGCCTTTGCAGGGTAACACACTAGGCTCTTGCACTACAGCTATAATGCTATTAAATTTACTTCATGGAATTAGTACAGTCGCTGCTTGAGTTTATATAAGCTGCAGAGCAAAACCCCTAACTATTTTTAGTTAATCGCAAAGAGGATGGAACTTGTATTTTAGCAATGAGATGATCAGCTCTCTATCTCTCTCTTTTAATTTCAGCCTGGCAAGATATAATCAAGGACATTATTAAAAAAAGCCAAATAAAAAAACTCATAATGCTTATAAAGGTATCAGAGCCAGAACTACCAATCTATGCTTGTTATTAGCGTGGCATATTGCTGTTTTAATCTAATGCTWGGTAGTGTATTAACCTTGTATAGGTATAAATTAATGAGGCTCTTAATGTATTTTCATTGGGAGGCTGAGCAGTCAAACTCATTTAGTTAGTGAAAACTACAAAAATCACTTTCTTGTGAAATCTGAAACTAGAAGCTCCAATGAACTAATGATCACAGGGTGAACCATTTTATATACCAATAAAAATAAAGTTAACCTGTAAATGTAAAATTTGCACTGCATAGCCCATGCATTTACACACCTCCACCTGCAAAAATATTTCTTGTTTAACTCTGCCTGAGAAAGGATGAGCGTATTTAAAACAAAGTATGCTTATAGCTAAATGTGCTCATGGTAGCATCTTCCAACCAAATCTCTGCCTCAGTTAGAGGAACTTAGTGAACAGGACCAGGATTCCATGTCTTGTATTCCAAGAAAAGATGATACATCTGATGTACTTACATGGCTTTTTTGCTGGCTGAACTAGCTGAGGGTTCAGGTATGGGCTATTCTCTGCATCTATTCTGCGTTTGTACTTCTGGCGACCTCCACGTACTCTGTCTAGGCGGACACCTATATTGGGAAAAATAAACAAATACGGAATTAAATATATGTTAAGGATGCTTTTCAGCAAACATCTTCTATCTCTTGCCTTCCCATATTTACTTAAATGTATGTTTATTTCAAAATAATAATTTTAAAAAACAATAGTAAACAGTACTAAAAGTATTTGCAAGCTATTTAGATTTTTAGACATGCAACATTAAGTTCACTTAATGTTCTTTCACTAAATGAACATTTCCTGTTCATTTAAAAACTTTTTTATTTTAACATAACATTAATAACAGCTAGTGAGTTTAGTTTTTGTTTGAAAAGAGTTTGATCTGAAGTCTTCTTTAGCAGAAGCAAGATCCTCTTCAAAGCTGTAGTAAACACCATGGATATGCAAGGCTATCATCATGAGCAGAAAAGTACAGAGAATAAGAACTTCATAAACAATTAGTGTTGAATACAGTTGAGATATAGTCAAAAGCAATGCTTTAATTTACATTACCAGAGAACACAAAAAATGACCCTTAGTTAAATAACAACATATATGTGGTTTAAAGACCCGAAATAATTCATAGGGGTTTGAAACAAATTGTATGGGCRTTCACATAGATATCAGCAATGATGAATTAACATGCGCATTCTACCTCCAAATTGCTCATTGCTCTAATAAAGTATTCTAATACCTGTACTGTATAGATACATAGGAGCCCACCTTTTTGAAACAGGCTGCTCTCATAGAGAAAATTAAAAAAGGAGGGGAAAGAAAGGATGATAGGTCCTATAAAACAATTAAGTGTTTTTGTTTCCTTCTTTATTTCCTCTGAGACAGATTTCTGGACAACTAGCAAGAATATCAGTATAACCAAGCAGTAGCATATCATTGAAGTTGAAAATCTCAGCACATAGCAGAGCAACAGGATCTCGAGTGCAAAGTATGTCCCTGATGACATGGACTTAACTATACTACAAGCAAAGAAACATGCAGCAATGATTCATAAGAGCAATATATTATAGTTCACTTTCTCACTTCTCTTTTCATTTTCTACTTTAGATCTCTTCCTTCTATTTATTTTCCATTGCCATTATTATACCATCCCCCTGTTCTCTTCCACTCAGGAAATACCTCCAGAATTGGCTTCTGGAATGCATACAAGCCACCATTAAGAGAAGCTACAGTTTATGAGTAAAGCATGAAGAATAGGGATTTATGTGTTGCCCATGAACCTGCCCTGGCAGCACAGTATAACTGTCAGGAAAGGTCTCTCATTCTTCCTTCAAACAAAAGAAGGAAGAGGATTGACTGGGTTGACAGAAAACAAAAAGCCAAAATTTGAAGGGCAAGTCTTTTTTTGGTTTTCATTTCTATTTCTTTTTTATTTTTTGATTTTTTCTTTTCTTGTTATATCTGCTGTTCTTAGCATTTGCACGAATCTAACACACAGGAACACTCTAACTGACTCAAGGAATATGGTAGTTTAAAGATCTGATTTTGGCCTCTTCTACTCAAAGTGGATGTTTTGCATGGATGGCGGTCTCATTTGCCTAAATGGACTGTTCATATCTGCAAAGGTTAATAACATGGAAGTTATTTGGCGTCAGGTCACAACCAATGTAACTGTAAAACAGTGCATTATATATGAGAACATTCACTACTTTTGCTCACCAGGAAATTGGATAGTAATCATCTGTATTGAATAGTGAAACTTCATTCATTGTAGTGTAAATACTGTATTTTCTTCTCTCAAACACACGTACATCTCTCACTGTATTGTACGAACACACTTTTGTGAATCACATCATATAAATAATAAAACTAATCAACCATATATCCAAAGAGGTCAGTTTGCAACTATGAATGAAAATTCCTTACTTATGGTATTTACCTACATTCCCTACCGCACCTCTGACTGATCTGTGGTCTAAGCAATTTGGTATAATTTCACAGTGATTAAATCAACAGAGAATGGGTATATTTGTTTGTTTTTAAAGTTGTATTTAGAAATGCATTATCTACAACAATATATTTAAAAACTATTAGTTAAAAACTGCTCAGAGTTAATGATAACTCGGTGACCTCTATTCTTGAATCATGGCGTTTCAGCTCTACCCAAAGAAAATGGCATTCAGGACAACACACTTCCATGAAACCATACAGCAAGAGATCAAGATCTGATAGTTGAATATTCAGCAAAAGGCAGAGGGTTAGAACAAGGCATACGTGAGATTGGTGGGATTATGAAAAAGACGGCCCAGCATTTGAAGAAAAATAGATAGAAAATTATTTCTGCATAATTCAGATGTCATCCTTCTTCCTGCTTGGGAACAGATTTCATAGTGATAAAAGATGGATAGCATCAGACAGAAGTATGTTTAATCAAAAAGTAATGGAACTGAAGCTTAAATTAAAATAATATAAATCTACCAAGACGAACAATTTTTTACCTCCTTTGCTTTTGCTGAGACACACATTCAAGACATTCACATATTCAGTGGAAAGGAAATACCGACAGATGTCATAATAGCAAAATTATACAAAGATCCATGTGCTTACATACATACATATATATATATATATGTATATATATCTACTTGTAAGTATAGCTATATTTTTAAATTACAAATTTTACAGTTCTACTTACTAGTGAATAATGGTACCACCTATCTTAAAATTACATAAATCTGTTATATAATTAGTTCAAATTCTAATGCAAAAATTATTTTAATAACATAATACCAACAGAATATAAACCGCAAGTTTATAAGCCTTTTCTTAAAACTGATACAAAGTTTACCATTCTAGCTTATAAGCTTTCATCTCTCCAAATACTACCACAAAGTAAATATATTGGAATCAATTTCTGATAATCTCACATACCTTGAATGGCATTTTATTTCCCAAGAGTAAACATAAAGCAAAATTCTACCCAAGAATTAAGAAAGTATGCCAGACTGACATCTGGTGAAAACTTATTGGAGTTTGGAGGGTAGCAAACTGAAATACAGAGGTTCCTGTGTATACGCATACATTTCCACTTATTTGTTTTTGGCAACTTGGTCCACTCACCCTTGTCACTGTCCCCAACCATAAACCAAAARTGAAGAGGAAGATATCCATCCCACTCAGATCACTGGTTGAACTGCACTGTAGGTATTATCATTACAGTTGGTTAGGGTCTAATTATCCATTACTGTAACCGAGCAAAGCTCCCCTCAAGTCAAGCAAGCACGTTCCCCAACACTGCATTTCATTTTGTGAATTCTTCAACAGAAAAACAAAAACGAAACTCCAAGTAAGAAAAACTGTGGTGTCCTCAGGGAGTCTTACTGCAGCACAAATACAAAGAACAAGCCTGCTACCGATCATAACATGACTTCAGTGGTCAAGGCTGCAACACATTCGCTTTGCATCTTACAAGTGCAACTCATTTGAACTCATCCGTTCAAAAGTGATGGGAAATCAGGACTTAAAAAGCTCAGAAGATATGGATTAGACTGGAACTGTAATATATGGAGATGTGAAAACTATGTAAATCAATAACTACTTTTTTTAAAGAAGGTAATTACACATACTAACACAACTGCAGAGTCTCTCTAGCTGGCCTTAAGGAAAAAAAATGGTCTCATAGTTACAACACTAGCTTCAATAAAACAATGTTCACTTCCTGATTCTTCACACAATCTTTGCATGACTTTCTATCAAAAGCTTGCCARCATAAAATTATATTGGCCCCTCACTCTGAAGATGACATACAGTCTTGCAAAGAAATAACTGAAAACTAGGGCTGATCTACAAAGTGAGCTACCCTCCGGTATTTCAACCTAAAGAAACTTAGCACAGACAAATCTGAACTCTCCATTTGCTCCATTTTTCCTCATCTGTTCCTCCGTTACTATCACTGCTGCAAATTATTGTCCTGTTTAGTACGCCTTTTCTCACACTGCCGAGAGGCCCTGGCATGGGACAGGTACCCCACTGTAACTGCTGCTATATAATCAAAAAAATTGCCCTTGTCCCAATATATAATTCTGTCATTAGGGTCTCCAGCATGATAATCATATTTAACTACTTCTTCTCCACACAGATCCAAGCCATATATGCAGATGCAAAGTGTGCCATTTATTCCTTTATAACATAACTTTCCTCCACTTTTCCATTCCCTCCTTCCTACCATGGATACTGGTCTTCAGTGTTCAAGTGTTCTTTTCTCCCACTAACATCCTGGTTCTTTCCATGGAGCTCTGTATCTACAAGAAATTGGCAGGTTAACTTCCTTCAAATCCTCTTCCAGACCTACCAGTGCCAGACTGTCTATGAGAATTTACTAACTACCTGTAATCAAGGATAGCTTTATACTGTGTGAAAAAAAAAATCTAATTCATTTAAATATGAACTGAGATCTAAATACATCAAACTCTCTCTTCCTGACAAGGAAAACATATCAGTGAAGAGCAGGCATGAGACCAGAACCAAACCCACAGTGTTAAGTTCCCTAGGAACTTTCAGCCTGCATTCCCTTCCATCTCCCCTTCGTAAGACAAGAGAAATATGGCAAACGGCTTGTTCTACATTCTGGTAAGCTCCATCTCCAGTGCAGCATTCTGTATACACTTAACTAGACTCTCAACTCATTTTTCGAGCTATGTAACTGGGTAAAGCTCCACTTTACTACGGATGGTCTGTAAGATTCCTAGCATTGTCTTAAAATGTTATCRGGAGAGCAAAAAGAATGGATACTGAAATAACTGCATCTTTCTGAGCTCTAGAGAAACATCAGTAGCAGAGAAAAAAACAGATTAACAGCAAAATCAGAAACAGCAAAAGGAATTTTAATGGCAGATTCTGATGTGGTTCTCCTTTGGGACAACATCTTGATAGAGTGTGCCACTTCGACCTGAACACACTGTGCATATTTATAAGATTGCTGGGTAAGCTTGGGAGAATGTTATAAACACAGGGTTTTGCATTTATTCTGACCAAATGGGAAAAACAGTTGATTTTTCCTCCATGAGCACAGTCAGAATGCATTTGGAGATAAGAGCACACGGTCACCTAGTTACTCTTCAGACAATTCGTTAATCTCTGTAATTTGGGATTTGAGAAGTGTGAGGCCACTGCATTAAACCTAAAGTTTAAAAGATTTGCAGTGGAAAAAACACTTGCACACAAGTCCTTTAAGCCGCAACAGACCTTTCACAACATGGTAGAAACATGCAGGAAATAACACAGCGTGAAGAAAAAGGATAATATGAGCTATCTTTTCTTTGGGATCTGTATATTTGTTTCATGTGCTGAATGATAAGGATACCAGAGAGCTTTTGAAATCAGTTTACATAGTATATATGGACAATACCATGGGCAGGTAAAAAATCAGCCAGCGATGTAAAGTGCATTCCATTAGGCATTTCCATTCCATTTTTTGAAAACTGTGTCCTAAGTCATCAAAGAAGATAAAAGCTGTGGCTCACATTAAAGCTTTCTTCATCTACAGCTGAATTAACAATTAGCAAGGGGAAGGCTTCAGTGTTTTGTCTTCCGATAGCCATCTGCACTATTAAACACATTATTTAGTGTAGCACAAGAAGTCTAAAAGCCATCCTCCTACTTTATATGCAGTCAGAAAGAATGTATTTGTTAGCATGGGATAAAACTGGCTATTCTCAAGAGGTGCTTACAAAACAACTTAGTTTAGGAACCTGTTCCTGTTATGGAATGAAAGACAGCACTTAATGCTTATTACTTTGATATCTAACTTGCTCTGTGACTATGGGTAAGTTGCTTAGTTTATCTGCTCCTCAGTTTCTCAGAGGACAACACTTCGCTGGACTCTCACAAAGATCTGGGACAAACATTTTTATTAATTAAGAAGAAAATAGAAAAGGTTTTGGGTCAACTGAAAATATTTAGCAAATTTTCCTGGAGGGAAAATAAAAGGAGAAAAATATTCATTGTTTAGAATGTTGTTTCAAACCAATGTTTCATTTCAGAATTTGCCCATGTTTAAAAACTTAAAACTGTTTCTAGAAGATCAAATACAAGTAACGTTTTGGCAGATTCCTTTTTTCCTGGGGGAAAGGGATGAGCAGGCTGGACTTTCCTAAAAGAACTGAAAAAAATTCACTTYGGCTACAGCTCAGAGGATTTTTTTTTGAGTTTGACAAAAGACCTGATAAATGTGTTACTTACACAGCTCAGTACTCAACCTTTCTTGAAAGGAACATTAACTTTGCATGAACTAATCATCTACATGCTGAATTTTTGTGCATTGTCATTTATGCATTAAAACATAAAAGAACATGCATAAAATCCACTTAGTTTTCCCATGCAAATGAGATTTTGTGTAAATAAATTCTATTATTTCCTTAGTACAAGTGACTTCCAGTGAAGAATGGCCCATAAACAATTAGGTGCACATGAAGAAAATGTGGCATAAAATGGTCAGAATATTACTATTGCTTTACATTTTTTAAGGTTCCGTATGAAGCTGAGTATCCTAATCTGTGACACTCACAAATACAAATTAGGTCAAATGCAACAAGTGACAAGTTTTAATTGAATGTCTTCTGTCTGCAATTCTGACAAAAGGTGAATGGAAATAAATGAGTCTGGCAAGACAGCCCTGAGCCTTACAATACCCAATATCTCATTATTTTTAAACAGCTATCTATAAACTGATGCTGACAAGCCTTGAACCTTTTATTTCTGCTCAAGAAGAGGTGAATGTGTAGAAAAAAGAATAAAAACAGGACAGCTACTCTGTTGCATTAAACATACAATATCTATTATCATCTCCCAAATATTATCAAAGGAAATCCTTTTACATTTCAAATAAGAGCTTAAAAAAAAATTGTTTCTTATCCAGAAGAGAGATACACTCTGCACTCAGTTCTGGGTACCTAAATTTGATCTTTTGTGAGTTTTATACTGCTAGAATTAGAACATTAGAATTATGCTAGATTCATGCTGATTTGGAAAAGGCTGAAATCAGGCCACTAAATATAGGCTACTAAAGTTGTACTTCTTTTACTTTGCTTTTTATAAGCAAGCAAGTTGCAACCAAAAGTGAGTATTTGCAAACTATGAAGCAAAAGCTATGGAAAACTAAGACTGTGGAAATACAAAGCTCTGATGTTTCCAATATGAAACAGTTCACATAATAGTCTTCTTTCAAATTTACCTGGATTACTCATACAGTATTAACTAGGGAGAAGCATAAAATACTGTAAAAACTTTTAGGAATAATACAGAAAATACTGTTGCTAATTGCACTTTTTCATTTCACATCAATGTGCTTATAATCATACTATGTTACAGTATATACCTTGTTTTAATTATACATATGACACCCTGGGACAACACGTAAGAAGAAATAAAGGCAATACACCATTAACTAAATACCACAAAAATGTATTTAGATTTAATTACACAAGACACTATCTTGTTTCAGAGTTCAAATTACAACCAATTTAATAAGGTGGAGCTTGCTGGGCTGTGAAGTTGCTACTGCATCAATACGCTTGTAACCATCACCCCAAAGTGACAAGTGGAGACTGAGAAACGACAGCTTGGCTGATGATCCAAGGAGAGGGCAGGGAACACAAAGAGACAGAAAGGTCAAAAAATAAGCTGGAACAAGGCTTTATCAAAGCTTGAAGGTCAAAAGCAGGCTTTTATTCTAGATCACATCAGCAAAGCTTATAAAGAATTCAAGAGCTATTCTAGTGACAACTCTAATAGAAAAGAAGTCTAACTGTTAAGTTCTGGACCATTTGCTGGTGACTCTCAAGAGAGATAGGAAGATTGAAATAAAATGCATTACAATAATCGGACTGTGAAGTACTAGTAGCATGAATCATGATCTCAATACCCTTCTCAGATACAATAATGTGCAGTTTCACAATATTTCAGTTAGTGATGTGGACAATATTGGATTCTGGAATTAATCTGAGATCCAGAAGACACAGGAAAGTTCATAATAAYGTGAGTTGAAATAGTTACATAAAATCATCGTATCAGTCCTAGTGGTACCAAGAAGCAGCTTGCTTAGAATTATGATTTCTACCTAGACAAAGTGATTCTATTTTACTGGAACAGAACTGGAGGAAATCAAAGAGTCACTCTCAACATATTAAATCTCTAAAGTAGAAAATACTAAAGTTCTTTACCCTAACAAACACACTGCCTATTTTTTTTCTGTTTTCTATCTTTTTTCTTAACCCCTCTCCCCTTTTTTTCTCCTTTGGGACAGCATCTTGCTCATCTTCMCCAAGGAGAAGCCAGTTTCTTCTGAACCGAACAGTACAAGTGCAAGACAAATAAAATTCAGTCTTCAAATTGCACTCATCTAGCAGAGCAAGGGAGACTTTCCTTTTAAGTTAAGGTGGCTTTCTATTGCCAACTGAGTTTAAATTGGCCTAAGTGCAAAAATGTATGTTCTCACACAATTCCAGACTTCTCCAAAGCTATTCAAGGAAGTATCATTTTGCCTTTGTCTTTTCTCTTCACATACATGGAACAATGTTAACCATCTCTACAGTCTATCTTATAAATACGTACTGCGTAATTACAAACTATATGTTTGTTGATGTAGTATTATATAATTCTTTTCCTCATAATGATTTGTGGAACCTCTTCACTTTTATACTTCTTTCTTCAAGCATTCTCTAAGGGTATGTCAGAACTCCGAACCTCTTCCTTCATCCCTCTACATCCTATCTTACAGCACTGCAGAATCTAATCCAGCTGGTACAATGGGAAAATAACMAAAGAAGCTTAACTCATGTCTCAGCCTCACATCTGTCTCATGTCTTAGGATCTAAAGGCTAACACATTTTTAAGAGCATTATATTTTATCACAGTTTATAGTCTAAGTGTCTATCACTTTTACCTATGTATCTGGAAATTAGAATATCTAGATTAGATATTAGAATATCTATCTACTTAATGCACAGAAAATGTGCATGCCAATATTGTGCAAAAGAATGGGGTACATAAAAACCACCAACTTTAGGTAGAAATGAGGGCTTGGAATATGTGAACGATGCTCTTGCATTTTCTGTCGCTTTCAGTTCTGCAGCAAATATATGAGCATTTTGTCTTTTGTGTGCTCTTATCTTGTTGGTAAACTCTTTTTCAGAATTAGATGGGGAGTTACAAAATAGGGTCCCATATAAACTCTTACAGTATAACTATAGGTTAATTCTGTCTTCAAGATAATAGAAGATCTTATGCTACAAGTTTCAGGTGACTTAGACCAATACCATGGCTCTTCTGTACTTTATGATTCCTGTCCACATACTATTTGTTTCTTAAAACTCTACCTAGGAGAGAAAGGTCAGCAGTGGATTGCATCAGTTTGTAGAAAAAGTAGCCAAATTTTATGACTGTAAAGAATTAAAAATCCCTGGTTTCTATTCTCTTTTAGACTTCTCTCTGGGCAGTTGCTTACTGTAAATGGGAATATTTATCTGGTATTTAGGTGAAAAAAAATCAGTAATCTGGGTTGATATGTTYAGACTGGAGGGCACCAACATACCATATCATAGCACCTTTCTGTACAGTGTTGCTTCTGGCAGAAAACATCAGACTTAAAGTAGAAGAATACACTGGAACTCTTTTATTTTCAGAATACTGTGTGCAGCGGGTTAAAGCGATCAGTCAACAAAAAAAAACAAAACTCTTGAAAATTTAGTGGCTGGATGGACATCAAACTAAGACACACTGTAGTAAAATAATAATAATAAAAAAATAAACAACTATGCGGTGGTATTGCTTCCTGACAGTGGTTACCTTGTGGTTTARCTCATTCTGCTGAAAGGTGGAAACAAAAAGGGAAGACATGTTCTCTGCATTCACTATCATCTGACAGCAGCTTTCCAAGATAATAGTGATTTAATCTACGTCTTCATTTTGTGAACATATTTGTGTTGGCACATACATTCTAACATGCATGAAAAGTAATCAAAGAGTCCAGGGAACATAACAGACTAAACTGGTGCATAAAATCAAACTGCAGTAACATTAAATCTCTAGCAAGCGTTTGGAAAAAATCACCTGATTCTGAATTACTGTGTAAACCACTCAAAATGGCAATGCCAGGAAGGGATTGTGGAAATTGCCTGTACTGAGGCSCAGTATCTGATCCACAAAACTCTTCATAAGCAGTAAGTGAACGTTTTATACGAAGTGTCAGAGCGCACAAACATCTGCCCTGAACTGTTCAGCGTCCTGCGAGTACTAAGAAGTCAGTGGCAGATTTGGTTGAAGGCAGGCCGTTAACTCAGCTATAAACTTCACATCTTTAAAAGGATATTTGTATCTTTATGTAAGATTATTGGGGAAAAAGATAGTTTAAAAATGCATTCTTCCTTTGTCTTTACTTAACCTTTCCTCTGTTATTCTGTGAACACCAGTGCGTGTACACGAGAATCAGAACATGAAACTGAGKAGAAACAAAAATGAAATCAGCCAATTGAGTTTTGCTGCTCAGGTTGAGTGAGCAGCAAAAAGGGGATTAGATTTTTAAGTTATTTCCTTTCACTAGAGAAAGCTCCAGTTCTTCAATTGAATTATGTGGACAGACCCTCCTGTCCACGTACACCACTGATTTCTGTGGGGAATCTCCTCTGCAGATGGGAGCATCTGCTTCCTGAACCGGGCCTCAGACATTTAAAATAATTCAGAGAAGAAGGTTTTGAAAACATGGGAGAGCTTTTCCTCTCTGATGAATGTGATTTCTAAAATCAGTTTATACTGCAGATTTCCCAAAAGCATCAAATGTGGTGAAAAGTCGTAAGAATAAAAAATACACTACTTTTTGAACCTCTGGATGTTCACTTTTTTCCCCTTGACACAATAAGGGCTGGAATATTCATATATATGTGCGTATAATAAATAAATAAATAAATGTATATTACATATATATAAAATCCTAAGACAGACTCTACTAGCTAAATTGTGAAAAGAACAGCAGATTACATTTTTAAAACCCGTGTAACAAGTGTATATATTCTATGTTTCATCTTGGTAAAGGAATGGATAAGAAAGCATTAAAGGCAAGAAGGTAGTATGTACCTGCAAAGTGCTGGGGACATAAACGCAAAAGTAAATGAAGTGAATGCATAAATGCAAAAAATGAAGCTAACTCTTCATTTTATATATTAAATATGCTCCTGAACATATAACAACATTGTGTTCATGCCCAGAAGGTAACTGATTTAGAAATCAATTTATATATGCTGTGAACTTCATAACTCGATGTAATGCCTAGCACTCTGGAGTGAGAGGTTATCCTGTTTGTGGCCTCTGCTTCTCTTAAGCTAATACTTGAACAATTAATGGGAAGTTTATTAGTGATACTACTTTACTGATACTACCACTAGAAGCCTTCCTTATAAAAGCACATGCTAGCCCACATATTCTCTATTCCTTCTATAATTAGCATGAGGATTGGATCAGAGGGAACACAGAAAACTCAAGCTGTAAAACATAATTATAATGTGCTCAATGTTTTCCAGCCTTTTTCAGTTGTCCATAAGGTTACGCACAATTAATACTGAGAAAAAATGATTTTACTTTAATAAAATACAATAAATCTTGCAACAATTAGACAATACAGTTTGATTGTAAAATGCTCTCTGCTCTAAAAGAAAAAATAGTGACAATTTTCTTCTAATCTGATATGAAATGTTGAGTCTATTGGGAAATGGGTTAATAAATTCTAGGTTTTAAACCAGGCAGTCTGATTTACTGTAAACTTCCCCATTACAGCTATAGTAGATGCCTATCATATTGCTTATGAGGACAAATTTATGGAAAATATCCAAGAGTAATGCTTTGTTCTTATTAAAATACATGAATATGTATGTAATTTTAGCCAGACTAAATTAACAAAACAAAACAAAAAGAAAGGCAAAAAAAGGTCAACAATAGTTGTCATGAGAATTATGCTTTTTGACAACAAGAATCCCCTCATTGTTAAAAATGCCTTTATAAAAAGATATTAGTGGGAGGAAAATACTTTTGTTTCAATTGCAATGGCAACTGCTATGAAGAAAAAGTGTACAAGGATATGTTAAGTATAATTAATTGGTCAATACAGTTAGACAAATGTTATTAAAAAAACATAAAATTTCTTCATCCTAAGGAATTAGTTTTATATATAACTTTAACAGATACAGAATTAAAAAGCAAATTTAGTTTTGTTAAGTGAATAGTACTTGACAAGCACAGTCTATTTAAGTTGGCACATGCTCACCATTCTGAAGAATGCATATCTCAAATGGGAATACTCACTGTGTGTAATGTTAAACACACGCATATTTTATTTTTCTAGGGGCCATAAGGAGAATATTTACCAAACAGGAGACCAAGCTCTTCTCACTCCGTGCATTGCAAATCTTGTATAATTCCACTCAAGTCCGTAGACTTACCCAGAGTTACTTCTAAGGACAGGAAGGCCAAACAATTTGCTTTTATGGAGTTGCTATTTTTTTGAAATATTATGCTCCTTTCAAAATTTTCTGCTTTCTCTCCTATTTCTTTCCCAAGGTTCTCCTCCCTCCCATTATAACTGATATATGTTGGATTCTTTCCTTCTTTTGTAATTTAAACATAGAGCTATACTTCTCTGCCTGGATTTTATTCCTATAGACTGCAACATCCAGCTGTAAGAGACAGTATAGTGAAAACAAGAGCAGAACTTACTTAGTGAAAAGAAGATAGTCAGTGTAGTAAATAACCTGAATAAACAAACCCACAAAGAGACATCTACAGAAATAGTTCAGGACTTTTACAACTAGTGGTGACAAAACAAACAAATGTGTATAATCCTCTCACAAGGATAGGCTGTGAGCAACTACCCCATGAAGTGTATATACAACAAATCAATCTGAAATAGTCCTCGTGACATCCACAGCAACATCCAGGAGGAAAAAGTAAGTAAGTCCCCTCAGTATGATGATGAGAACAGTTATCAAAACCACTAAACATACTAAACAGTACTAGCTCACCATAAAATTCAGCATATTTTGAATTGTATTTCATATTCAACAGAAACCCAAAATTTCAAGCAGAAAGGACAAATTATGAAACAACATTTCCAAGGTCCATTCCAAGGTCCATGACTTTAGTAGAGCATTTCATCTCTTTCATGTCTTTCCTGCTATATTTGAAGCATAGATACCTTATGATGTCCTATTTTTCTTTTCTTTTCTTTTTTTTTTTTTTTTTTTTTTT
>NW_028185706.1:0-39332 GCF_003343005.1 Rhea americana | reverse complement strand
TATTTTTCTTTTCTTTTCTTTTTTTTTTTTTTTTTTTTTTGGTTAACCAAACCTTTAATAATTTTTAAACTATTAAGAATATTGTTTTTGCTTTCAGAAGCAGTCATTCATTTCAACAAACATTTTCCTAAATCTTTTTTGATATTTATAAGCTCACTTTCTGTTTTTTTTCCTACTTTTCCTGTCTAAACATTCAAAGTCCACAGCCTAGTTTGCTAGATTTTTTAACCTCAAACAAGATGTTACTTGAAACATTCTTATACAATTGCTATGATATTGAAGACATTAAAATTGTAAGGTCAGGAGAGGACAATCACAGCTTAAAATATTCATGCAAAGTAGAAATAAAACACATGAAAAATATTTACTTGATACTATTGCCAAGAGTATCAGAAATGTTCTTAGCATAATCATCATTTAGTTTTAAGGCTTCTTTAGTTCCTTTGAAATTCAGATTAAGAAACTATAATCTATATCTAAAGCAAAGACACACAGGAATTTGTTTTTATTACCAACCCATCCTTCTTTATGTGACCAAAAAACTCCCAAAAGAAACAGATATACACATATATGAATTTTAACTTACTTCAAGATTTTGAACACAAATATGCTTCTGTATCTTACATCATTTTTCAAAGGCTTTGCAATGGTATTTCCTTACAATGTTACCCAATTTGTTCTGATGCAGAAATAGAAAGGTACGTGCATCACTGTGGGGTGCAAAGTGGAATGCCTAGCTCTTTTAACCCAGATGATCATGAAAGAACGCTTTGGAAATTCACTATGACTGAATGGAAAGTAAAACAGTACATCTGAAAATAATCATTTACTTGAATACAAAGGACATCAGATTCTTCTTGTTCTTGAATACAGGTGAGTTCCTATGAGTTCCCCATGCAAAGAATATATTTCTGTTACCTCTGTAACCAGGGAAGCAGGCGAAGGTTGAAAGAAAAGCAAACTACCCTGCCCATGATGTGTTGCATGGAGCATACTTCTCTTTGACCAGCATGAACACCTGAGATAAAGAGCATCATAAAAGGCTGTTCATGTCCTGCACATCACAGTCTAACTAATGAGTTACATTGCACTCCTTAATGGTTAAGAAAAACTAAGAATCAAAACCTTGAATTCCCTATTCATTCTGTTTGCCCGTCTTACATAGGTAATCCTTCAATGTATATATAGGAATTGTAAAACAGAGAAGTAAAGGTCTCAAGAACCATCTTCAAATAAAGTCTCAGTGAGGTTCAGTTTCCGTATTTTAGATTTTGTCCATTTCCTCACCTCCAGATATTTTTCTCTAAGATCCAAACTTAAATATTTTAATCCYAGGGGACAAATTTGAAGTCATTTACATTTTTTTTCAGATATTCAGAAAGTTATTTTCTCCTAATTTTAATCTAGATCAGATACATTCAGAAGAATGGTATAAAAACATACCTAGAGACCTGAACACGAGAGCACTGCTTACTACATCACTGTAACGTCATGACAGGAATAGGATCTTGCCCGTATTTTAAAAGGAACCTGACTCAAACTGGTTTTCTTTCTTTTTCTTCTAAGGATTAACTAGCCGGCCTGCAGAAAAGGAAGGAACTGGCCACTGAAGTCTTTGAAGCCTATAACTATCTTACATCCATCAAAATTATATGTTGGTTATAGGAAACATCAATACATTTTCTGGGAACAGTCACCCGCATGGGTTATTGCAGAAAATCAAAAGAGACAGCACTGAGAATGGATCCTATGATGATGGCTTGTAGGACTGAATACAGGATCTCTTTAAATCAGCAGTCTCAATGGTCTTGACAAATCCGGTATTTTCTGGTACTGTTTCCTAAGGTTTTACATGTTTCCCATTTGTTGGCATGGTAGATTTATGTGAACAGCACACACCTTGGCTTTGTTTAGGAGCACTGTTTCTAGAATTGAGGCAGGTTTTAGAAACTATAACACAATTCATTTTTTACTGCCTTTCCCATCTTACAGAGTTAAGTTATTTTCCACTTGTCGTGCCATTGTGTCAGAGATGGTGTGGTACTGTGGAYTGATATCCCATTATTATTTTCTCCAGCTTGTGCATTTGCTTTTGAATTGCACGGTGATGTTCTTTTCAAACTACCCAAGAAGAGCAGAAATATAGCAAACTTCCATACTTTGTGTCAAGTTCACATGGAGTCTGCTGCGCTCTCAGTGATGGTACAAATATATTTCTTGAAACTCAGTTGGCTGTAGCTAAATATTAGATGAAAGTGAGGCTTGGACAGATATTCTAAATACATAAACTCAGTAGAATATTAGTGATATCTGAACCTTTAAATTAGGAGTAGGAGCAAAAAGTAAAAATAAGAACATATTACAAAATTGAGATTGAGATTCATATCTTTGTCTGGTCCTTTCCACATCTGGAGTTAATTTAATAGAAACCAAAAGATTGCTGTCCAGTCCCACATGAAAATTTTCCTAAAGTTCAAGAAAATTCAGACCTGGAGTTCTACCAGTTTGATAGGTACCATCCCCACATYCAGAATTATATGGCTCACATTTTTATTCAAAGCCATTTCTAAAAAAGAACATTCAAACAAAGTGATATTAATTTCCTCAAGTTAGAAAAAAAAATCCACACTGCATCTTTGATTTTTTTAATTCTCTAGTTAAAAGATGCATTTTTCAGAAAATTCTTCCCTTAGTTACCTAAATATGTAAGATATAATAAAAAAGCTTTTCATATGCCTATTTTTCCTATTCTAGTCTACTGCTTCTGCCCTGGGGGATGTTCTATAATCTTTGCATTAAATATAAAAAAATACACTCAATACTTCAAACTTCTTAAGTCATGGAGTATACCTTACTGCTGAATAACCCTTCTCAAAATTGCACATGGTTGGCAATTGTAAAAACGAACTAAACTGACTTGGATTCCAAGTGCTGAATGCATCCGGTGAAGGTCTTGTATCCTACTTAAGAAAGAGAGGACATAATTCATCTAAAGAAAATMCTACTGTGGCAGCATATGCTTTAGAAAGAAATGCTCTGTATTCTGGGCTTTGAAGTGAAATGGAAAATAAAGTTCCTGTTTATCATGAGTTTAACTATTCTGTATGTAAGGTCTAAACAATCAATAAAGGAATTTTGCCTTTATTGGCAAATGTAGAAAAAGTTTCAACTTCAGTTATGTGGACCAGTCCAACTCATAATGAAGTGAAAAGATATTTACCTATTCATCTCAAACTCTTATTACTGAATTGGGTCACAATCAACTTATTTCCTACATAGCTCTCATACATCATGCATCAGAATACGAATGGAGATTCCAACAGGATAATACCAAAATTGGTTAGTACATATTATTTGATTTTTGAAAGTATAAAACTAAGTCAGTTTAGAAATTAGATCAGAAAACACGTCTTAATACATCCAATTGCAACACAGTTCATCCTATCAATGACAAAGATCAATACCCAGGGTAATAATTCCTACATTGCAAATAGGTAAGGAGAAACAGGGAATTCCTTCATGTCCTTCTCATTCACAAAAGATGGAGTGGACTATTTAGTGCCAGTTTCAAATAATTTTTGTTATTGATGTGAGGAACAAGATTTAAAAATGTTTTACAAGAAAGTGAGCATTGCAAAGGAACAAAACTTTTATAAAAATGTGAAAAAAAATTTAAATGGTACTCAGTTTGAAGACACTCCCTCCTTCAATTTTGAAGTACAAGGGCTTTAACAAAGTCTTCAAAATTTCATTTGTACATAGGATCAAAGAAAATCRGTGCTTCTTCCATCCAAATGTAGGATCTTAACAAAATCCATGAAAAATCAGGTTAAGTCTATCTTTTCAAAGGTTATCCATCATCACTTATTCTTTACTAAGGAATAGTTTACATGAGGACACACTTAAAGTTCAGTGTCATGCTCCAGGGCACTAAGATATCTGACATTAAAATAAGGTGATTTTACACAATTTTCTTGATGGACTAATGCCTGTTGTCCTTACTCAGAGAAAACTCCCACTGAAGCTCCCATGTCGCTGAAATTCTGATATCAGACTTTTTCCAGCATGAATAATATTCATTGTACCCTCCTAATTAATGTAAGCAGTATTACTAGCATTTATCTTTCTTTTTCATTGCTATTTCTCAAGCAAAACGCACTGAGCTTTACTGTTAATTGTGATTAAAAAAAAAGAAATGAGCCAAATCAATTACAGTTCTCTGTCAATCTCTATGGTCGAGGCACAACTTTTACTGTTTTAATTAAATGAAGAAATAGGTCTATTGTTTAAAGGCATTAAAGAAGGCAATCAAAACTTGAAGTAAATCCATTTTGTTTTTACTGAGGGGCAGAGATGCCTATAAAAGCATTGCAGGTCTTTATTTGAATTTCATAGTAGTTGTGAAACTTATAAGAACCACAGTAACTATCCATTTTTCTTTCAGCTGAAGTACCGCTAACTCCAAAGTGCTTGTGTTGTGAAGACACTGCTACCCACAGAAAAGTGCTGTGATTTTAATCCTGGGATAGCAAGAAGACAAAATCCTTAATGAAGATGGACACCTAACAAATGCACAGGAAAAACTGAAGTAAAAATAATAACGACAACAACAAGTCATGCAGACTATCAATGACACAGGGAAGATTAGTAAAATTATACTGTTTATTATAAATACAAAGCTGATTTATTATACATGCCAGTAAGGGCCAGCCCATTAAAGTCAGCAGGAGTTTTGCCCATGGATTCACCTGAACAAAAACAGCCCTCTGCGTCAGAAGAGCCCATCAGGCCAAATCAGATCAGTTCCTTTGTATGCACCAAATAAACACACAAAAGCCAACGGAGACCTCTGCAACACTCTAAACAAAGTCCTAAAGGAGCTGGGTGGTGTGTTGTGCYTCTTTAAGAGATGTTACCCTCTGCCACAGTCAAATTTCCTCTGACAAAGCTGTGAAGATATCTAAGAAGCCTTTCCTGGGACCATAAGCCAACCCAGGTGACAGCTGACATGATGCYGCCCTGCAGCAGTGACCACCCTGCCATTCTGCTTCATATCTTGTCACCTGGACTAATCTTATCACCATGCCTGACCATCAAACACAGTATTTTCAAGTCACCAGAATAAGTCTTAAAAGGGTAATACTAGGCCCAGTTGTTCACTGGATTTGCAAACTGCAATCAGCAGTTGCCRGGCAAAGTTGCTCTTTAAAAACCAGGCCATGTGAGGAGGAGTTTGAGATTTGATTGATGGCTTTCAGGGAACCTGTCCTCTATTCATGGCAGTAATAATGTGTTCAAACTGTGGAGCAGCCAGGTCAGGGAATGAATGTGCTAAAATGTGCTTATTCACTGGTTTCTGGAGCACTCCTTCCCTCACCGAGGACCTATTGCTGTGAAAAGYGTGAGGTAGATTCAGCAATCCACACTTGCTTTATTGACACGTAGTTATTCATGCAAGTGCTTCCTCCGAAGTTAAGGTCACTACTTATTACACAAGTGTTAACCCAGGCAAGTAAAGGGTTGCACAGTCAGGATATGCAAGTTTTAAGATACTTCTAGCAGAAAACTGATTTTGTAGCACTTCTCAAGGCGTATTTCTTTCATAAAACTGACTTCTGCTTGAAACTGAGTAAAAGTGGCCTACATATCAAAGAAGTTACATTTTCCGGTGSGGGAGGTATACATATATGTAGGTACACACAAGCACACAAGCTGTTTCCCACATGTGAAACGATTTTTGCAGTCACCACAACAGTGCATTAACTGCCATTTCACCCCTTTTAGTCCTTGTGAACTTGAGCACAGGGTGGGCTAAATAACTCCTGTAGAATATAGGTTCCCGCAATACTACTGCCCCTTATGCTAAGCAGGGTGTTCTACACTACTCGGCAAAGACTTGAGATCTGCTTTGGGAAATTGGTATCACCTTGCCAGTATAAGGTAAAAATTCAGAAGGCATATCTCCTGGTTACATAGTACGTATCACATACCATAGTCCCATACAAAGAAACAAAAATGAATGCAAAAATTCCACTAACTTCAATAGGCTTGAGTGATCAGTTGTTTGTTTTACAGAGCCTTTTCAATCCCTACAAACAAAACTTCCAACAATAACAAAGAGATTTGCAGTGGAAACTGATAGGAAAGTTTTACCTCATCTTGAATGCAAAAGAAATAACTCACTAGAGCAAGTTGAAGAAAACAAATGTTTTACTCCCAGGCTAATTATATATTATTTTAATGTAATGATACATTTATCAACTCTGCGTATTATATAAAAATTAGCCTGAGAAATCTGAATTTCAACAACTGAAGTATTTCTAGTAAATGGGATTTGACATATGTGTGAAATAGGATAATGGGATTTTCAATCAGAATCTGTTGTGAAAGGGAAGTATTTTTCCTAGCAAGATTTATGGCAGAGGGCTGGCAAAATTGAGTTCTGAACAATTATGAAACTGTGCACTGACTCATTTTTACTTTCYCTTTTCCTAACTCACTCTTTTTGTGATCAGGAGAAGCTCAAACACCAAGCAAAGCTGGGACAGTATGCTCTTTATACTGTCCCCTTTTTTACTCCACACGTCCCCAGGGCCAGTGGGATCACCAAAGAAGCCAGCCTTGGAACAACATAAAACATGATTACTCTTCTGGTTTTCCCTAAATGCTCTAGGTAGCTGTCACTTTATCCTGTGTACACCACGTTCCATTACTGCCCAACCTAATAAAGACTTCTGTCACAGCGATAGCTTTTCATCTTCAGAGCTCCTTTCTCCTCTCCTGATAAGGCTGCCAACTCCACTCTCTGTAAATGAGCTCATGCGAACACTTTATTTTCGGCTTGTGGAAACAAAAAGGGCCACTGCTCAGCTTCAGAGCTTGAGGGGGCGGTTTTCTATCTTCAAAGCAGGACCAAGGCGTTTGAAGGGGATTAAAATTAAACTGGTAAGCTTAGCTTGAAATAAGAAACTTGAAGCAGGGCTATTGCACTCATGAACCCTGCTTTTCCTTTAAAAGCTTCTGAAGTCCCTTAAAAATGGTCATTTAAAATCATTTTTATTTGTGTATTCTTATACCTTTGGCTACCGCTTAGATAGCAGGGCTAGCCATGTTACTATCAATAGCTGCACATCAGCTGAGCATCTTACATGCAGGACAGATGGCTATCCCATCACAGCCCAGGCAGTTCAAAAATGAGTGAATCGCAGCTTCAGCTTCCCTGCTCAAACAGCAAATTTATTTCTTTTTTAATCAGTGGTGGATGTTTGCATCTGTACAGACTTGGGCCAAGTCTGAACTGACAGGTTTCAGTCAGTGACATCCTAAGTACTGTGTGATCATCCAATCCCCAGCACTGAGTCTGGTGCACAATGAGGCAAGGAGGAAAAACTAACTTTTAAAAATATTTCCAGTGCTGTTAGATCTAGTGCATTTGTTTCACTGGACAGCTAATTACTATCTAATGCCTCTCCTAAACAAATCTGCTGCTTTCAAAAGCTTACACAAAATGTGTCTTCAGAAGCAAAGTAAATTAACTATTCACCTATTTTAAAATACTTCTGCTTTCATATATGGTATACTTAAAAAGAGATGGCTAGATGAAGAATGAAGTGAGCTGTGGCTCAAGAAACAGGTATTCCTACAATGCAACGTTTGGTTCAAAATCCACTCCCATACAAACTATTTGCTGGTCTTGTATTACTAATTYATCCATATCAGAAAAGCACCAAGGGAACAGCACATCTTTTTTAGCTCAAGATGAAGGTCCAAATAATACAGGTATCTTCAATCACACTTAAAATGCACAGTAGCTGAAGTGTGGGTTTAAAGGAAAGCTATGTGCAAGTAGCAGCTGGTCGTTCTGTAAAACTTCTTTTTAGTTATAGAAGATAGTCTCAAGGTGTTCTCCTTATGGTGCCATCCTTCATGACACTGGAAATCTTCTGATATTTCCACCTCATTATTATTGCCATTACTATTTCCAGTCTTGCCATCTTCAAAGGCCTAATACTGCTATCCAATCCTGTACTTTCTAAATTTTCGACCATTCTAGAACTGCAAATTCTAGCCGATTTCCCCTATTGTTGAAGAGTTTTCATAGCATGGTTTGAAAACAGAGTCAACAACATCGCAAAGGGACGCAAAACAGCCCTTTCCTGATGGGAAAGGATTCTAATGTGAATAACTACACAATTGAGTCCTGACTTCTTAACACTGTGGTACTACGAACACTGAAGGTTACCCAGGAACTGCAAATGACCATTGGAGGGCAGAATCGCCATGCCAAAATTACAGCATATCTCCGTTCTCATATTTTTAATAGGGAAAGTGCAACACAACCTTCCTTCTAGGAAACTTGGGGGAGAAAAAAAAGAATAAGAAATAGCTGTGTCCAAAGACACTACAATATACACCACAGGAAAATACCAGGAGCCAAGCTGGGCAGGGTTGAACACCAAAGAAAACATGAAAAGAAAGCTGGACAGAGAACAGCTTCCTAGACCATAGAAATAGGAATGGGGGTTATGGTTTGATTAAGTTCAAAGGAACCAGCTTCTGAAATCACAGTCAGTTGTCAAGTCAGCTGTTAGAAACTCCCCAGCAAGAAGCAACATTTTGCTTAGCACCATATACACTGAGCTTGACAGGCGGCACCTCCTCCATACAGCCCCTCAGGCTGAGTGGTGCAAGGCCCATCACACATGTCTATGTGATCCAGTCTTTACCATTTTTTTGCCCTTGAGCCCATCTTGCTGCTCACTGATGCTGCTCCTCAAGCTATTTGATACTCACATAAGTATCAAATGCAGCTCACTCCTGGAAATAGATCAGCTAGAAACAACTTTATGAAAATGCTTGAGACGTATTCATGAATCCTACTCATTTATGAATGTATAAGAGTATGAAGTGCCTCTGGTGGCAGGAGAGGCCAAGACTCCACAAACRTTTCATCTAGTTCTGAAAAAGCAGCCACAGTTATAACCAAATCAAACAGCAAAATTAAAAGTTATACAGAAACAATAACATATGTGTTCTGTATGTGTGCATTTTAAAATACAATTTAAAATGCAACTGATTTTAAGAAACTCTAAATATATCATAAGAGAAACACCTTCTGCATACCGGAAAACGCTGCATGTTTAAGGCAATGCCATTAAACCCAAATGGGTGTATGCAGGATAGAACTGAGAACAGGTTCACGGAACAGCATCAGCTTGATCCTGCTTCTACTACTTATATCAGTTTTAAATGCCTATTAACTTCAAAGGCACAGGGCTTTGCTACTGATACTTAGCAGGCCGCCTTTGCACTCTTCTAACATCTCCATAATACTAATGTTATATATTATTAAGAACTGGGGCCTCTGGCCTCACTGGTGCCCTCATCAATCTGTCCCTATTAGCTTGTAGGGCCTATAATGCAGGTTGGATACAAAACCCATTAGTGCTAACCAATTGCAATTAACTAATTGATGACGAGGGACTGATCTTAATCATGTGGAGGGACTTTGGGAYTTTCTCATTCTCCAAAAGAGTGTACTTCTGGCTCTCCTAAAAGAGGGACTTGTTCCATGTTGCACCAAACAAGTATAAAATGGCCCCACAGTATTTATATCACCCAGCTGCCATTTTGGATTAAGCTATAGACTGAGAACTCCATTTGTCTGAGGTTGCTGGTATCACAGTGATGTGACTGAAAGCAAGACTGTAAATCAACATTTGTTCTCAAAATAACTGTCTCTCAAATACTATATYAGACATTAAAAAAAATCTGTTCTCTTTTGTTAATGTTGCTAGCAGGGAGGGTGTAAAACCTCAAGTTTTACGACTGCCAGGCTTCAGATTTTGTTGKTGGTGGTAAATAATTCTTTTCAAAAGAAAAGGGAAAAAGATCTCATGTGCTCTGTAGGCGTCAAATTATTAGAAGAAAAATATTTGATGCTTAACCCATGTCAAATTATTACTCTCTCTCTTCTTTTATTGTAGCAAGGTACGCCACAAAAGGAAAGTAACAGTAGTTCAGACACATCTTTACTTCCATCTGAAATTCTGTTCCACTTCAGAAACTTTTTCATCATTTTTCGTTCCAGAGAATTCTTCCTTCTAAGGTGGCAGGTACTCTTGGGTCCCTCTTCAGCTCATGGAAGCTGAGAGYACTTCACATCTAGTCAGATAGGACAGTTAAAAACCACCTACAACACAACATCTTTTTGGATAAGACACCTRCAATTCCTGCTATTCATCCACACTAAAGAATTATGAAATGGTCCTTAACGAGCRTGTGGGCATTAAAGGAAAGCTAAAGAGGGTTAGAGTCCCCTACAAAAATTTCTGACCTAAGGCCGCTAAGTGCTTGTTGCTAGGATAACTCTGAAACATAGACTYGAATACTTCAGGGGAAAAAATTCTTTCCTATCAGAACAGAGCAGGCAGTTACATCTGCTAAAAGAAAATTACATTTTTAAAGAGGAAATTAGCAGAAAAMAGACAACATTAGGAAAAAATGCAAAACACATTTTGCAGCTAACTGGAATAAACTTGAATGGTAAATCTAGGTTATTGCCTGTCTAGTCCAATCCTTTCTTATTTGGTTTGTTTTTATAAGAGATTTTGCTGGCTATCTTAATCACTCTGTATCATGCAGTACATTAAAGAGAATGAGCAAACAGACCCTCTCAAGGCTAGTAGCTAAATTTGGGTCAGACTGCAAAATGGCTCAGCGGCCTGCACTCACTGTCGACAGAAGCTCCGTACCGGCGTGGCTGCTCCTCTACTGAAATACTATCARTAATGTTTCTCTGTCTCAAAAATCAAGCGGGCCTTACTTGGAATAGCAGATACTGCGCTTTAGGATAAACGTTTTGTTTGTGAAAATGTAACGGCATTTAAGAAACTCACTCTCGAGATTCTGGCTCTGCAGCACTTTAAGTTAAGCCTATATTGAGTGTGAGTATTTATAACTCTTACTTTAATATTGGTAGTTCTGAAATAACCCTCACTTGCACAGCTTCCTTTAAAAAATTACTGCACTTAGCTAGAAAAAAAAAACCTTCTGTTTTTTATCCCTCAACTGCTGTAGTTCTCAAAGTCTTCCACATTTTCAGCTATTATCCCTTTCTTGCAAAGAGCCCACTTAATAACGTTCACTCTAACAACCTCATTTATTTTCCAGAAAATTAACTCAGTTTCAACCCTGATTAATGATTTCATCTAAATGAATCAAATTAAAAATTGAAAATTATATTTCAAAAGCCAAAGAAAAAAAAATTGACCATTTCCACTTAACAAATGATCCTTTCAAATATTAAAAGATGACCATGAAGAGTGCGTGACAGTAATGAAATCTAACTGGGGCCTACTGCTTATCTAGAGTTCATGAAGGGAGAGAAAAGAAAAAAAACCCTTCGGCATTGTTAACGCTGAAGTCTCTTGGGATACCAAACTGACTTCCACTTAGTCTTTGCCTGTAATCAGCACACCAAAATAATATGAGAATTTCAATGTTAATTAAACCTGTAGGGTTGGAGATGCACCAACACTTAAGAGAGATTAGGAAAGCACACAGTACCAATAACCACATCTGTTAACAAATCCTAACCTGTAAAACAAAAATGTAACCTTTCCAAAACTGCTACTATCTAGTTATAAGCTGTCTACTAGGGGAAAAAAAAATCTTGGCTTATTTAAAAAAAAATCAGTAATAATCAAAGAAAAACTGGTAATACAGATCATCACTTATACTGTCTTGTAAGAGAAAGACAGCCCCAGCCCACAAGGCACTTGATTTCCTTATAACTAAAAAAAAAAAAGTCTTATTTCACTCTTCCTTTTCACTCACCAGAAATTAATTTTTATTTTGTTCTCAAAAAATATCTTTTAAAAATGTGGGTTTTTTTCTACAGGGCTTCCAGCTTATGATGTTTATCAACTAATAAAAAGTAGCCATATATATATTGATGAATGAATAGCACTGCAATTTTATTACAAAAAATACCAATTCCATACCTAAAAGGTATTCCATAATTCAAAATATTTTAATTGTTACTTTCAAGCTGTGTGGACACTTCAGTGAAAACCTGTAACACAATCTTGGAACTGACCCAAAGTATAKAGACTCAATACGATTCTGCTTAACCATGACAGGGAAGATGCTAGAGAAGTTTCTGCTTACCAATTTGATTTTTGATTGCAAGATTGCAAGGTGCAATGCTTGCAGGAAGGTTTCTTAGTCCTCTTTGTAACAGTATGGAAGTGGATGGTAGAGCAAGGGAGTTAATATGTTTCTCTGAGAATCAACTGATGAAGCTTCAGTGTGTATATATTTGACTGAGCTGCAGTCTCTTGTTCTTCTGACCTTCAGGAGAAAGACTGTCCCATCCCAAGGCTTTGAGCCAAGGACAACTCAAGGCAGCAAAGCCAAATACATAGATGCTTCCAAAAGGTTAAGAGTTACTCACTGCAAGAAATTGGAGGCCAGTCCAGACAGATGTTTAACAAGCTTCTCAAAAAATCCTGACATACGTTTCTAATCAACCTGAAACATGCTGGATAAATGGATCCTGGCACAGATGACGCTAGTTTTTCAAGATGTGCCAGTCTGGGTATTAGTTTGGTGGTGTGGAGAGAGTCCAAACAGGGGCAGAGCAAGAACTGAAAAATGTAATTTCTTTTATCTGAACCACTTCTGAATCCAAGTTTCCACTTAAAAAGACACTACATTAACATGGAGTACAACTTGTCCCTCCAATACACAGGCCTATTTTAAAGGACTAACAAATGTTGAGCTGAAAAACAGACCTACACAAGCATAGGCATTTCAAAGTTAAATATTTACCCTGGTGAAACTTTACTGCAATTCTTCCCCCATGAACTCTAGAATTATCCTGTTAAATCTCTTTTGTAAATACCAAGAAAATTATGACAGAAAATATAATTTAGTATTGCTAATCCTCCTTAAAAAGCTGGAGATGGTTGTATGTTTTTATGTAACAAATTTCTGTCTTTTTTAGACTAGAATATTTCAAGTCACTGCCTCCATTCATGATGCTTTTTTCCCCCTCTCCAAATTCTAGCAATTCAGAGATTTGGCTTTCATTTATTTTCATGAAATGAAAATCTGTTTTGGCTTTCAGCCGGTACTGTTTCAAATTATCAATTGATGGCCAGAAAATTTTGAGTAAATGTGAATTACTGCCTTGATGCACAACTTCAACTTATGTTAGTGGGCCTCAGTGTATAAAGGACTGAATATTTATTTATTAGACAAGATTGCAACCTCTGGAAGAAACTGTGGACCTAGGAAACAGTGGCTTTCCATGGTGATCACAGAGAATTCTAGCTCAGCAGAACCAGTCAGGTTTTGCTAAATATAAAAAGCAGAAGAGCTAGTAGGACAGAAGTGCGTATTTGGTCCATTGAACGTGATTAAACATACATACACAAATATGTAAAGATATATATATTTATACATAGACAGAGGAGTGGCAACCTCAACCTTAGGTTAGAATAAAAGCAATCTCTCTCTTGCTCCTGCAGATCTCACCAGTACAGATCCCTGCTCATCACTGATGGTGTGCACTAGAGGCAGTATCAATCCATATAGGTGAATTTATATTTATTTCTATAAAATGAACATTTTTTTAAGAGGCATCTTAACATCTTGAACAAATATTTTGTCTACTGAGAGCCATTTCCTACCCCATATGTATACACACACTGGTTTTTGGCGGCCTAAACATCACCAAAGTCTATGATTTTACAACCTATGTTTGTAAAAACAGGTTTTTATAACCTATGAGTTTACAACCTATGATTTTACTTTTATTATCAATAACTGGTATATCTTTCTCCTTCACAGTTTTCTAAACTTCCATCCCCTTTAGCAGCTTTCTTCTTCTTATATCTATCTTTGGTTGCATAAAGCTTAATCTTTTATCAGGTGCACCGTTAATGCTATGAGCAGGTGTGCTATCCTGCCATGTTAGCCATACCTTTGACGCTCACTATATCAGAAAACATAAAGCCCAGTACTATGATCTTACAAATTAGAATGAACATTACCTTTGCAAATAAATCATGGTACAGACCAAAAAATCATACAGTAACTGCTAAGTGTTTTACTTTAAAGCAAGGGGGAATAAACCTACAGTATCACGTAATACCTTTAATTTTAAAAGACCGAGGGAAAGGGGCTTTTACATTTTTTTTCCCTCCTATGAATCGGTGCTTCATATCTCTGTTGTCCCCTAGGATATGTATCACGAGCACTGACTCTCCAAAGTGGATGATTACACAGCATTCCTTTTAGAAGCCAATAAATTGCCATTCTTGGAATCATGCAGGCCAATTCAAGATTGTCTTCTGCTGAATAAAAAGGGATTTAAGTATGCGCATAAAGTTAAAAACAGGCTTGAATTTGCTGAGYGTTTTGCTGAATCTCAGTTGCACAGATAGCTGTGATATCTTTGTTATAAGAATTCTGCTACTAGCAGTCAAGGAGTCAAGATATTGAATCCTTAATCACATCTGTTTTTCACACAGCAGTACAAAACATTAACCTTCTCCAAAACCTGCATATACCTAATGTACTGCAATAACATAGTTGAAAAGACAGAAGTAAATCTGAGATTTTTCCTTGTTTATTTTGGGTTTTGAGTTTTGGGGCATCTTTGCAAAGATTTTTTTWAAAAAAAAAWTTTTCAGTATTTGCTTTAAGAGATGTATTTATGTAGTTTCAAGTAGTAAACTGCACTTTATGTAGTTATCACTCAAATGGAAATCAGATAAAACTTTCACTGATAGCTCAGACAAAACAAACTGATGTAAGCTACTTCAAGAAAAATAGTTGTAATTCCGCATAGATATATAACATAAGAAGTCTTAGGAAATAAATGAAGAATGTTTGAAAAGCTACAAATTTTCTATTGTGAAGAATTATATCCTATCAATAATCCATCAACCAAGAAATAAAACCTATAAAATTACTAATGAATAAAAATCAAATATATTAACCATATTTAAAATAGGCATTTGTCTAAGAGACATAAAAAATGGGAAATCATATACTATGACATTTCAGGGTCAAAATAGCTTATTTTAAAATATTACAGCTTATAAGTAAATAAATGCTACATAAATGTTACATATATTATATAGAGGTATATTACGTGTGTATATCCTTGTATTATTTACAGACACATTATTACTATCAATAAATATATCTGCTATGAGAACATATGAGTTTATAATAATTGAATAATATATTCTCATTACAAGTGACATTAAAAGAACACTGCTGGCCAAAGTGGAATGGATTTTGCTGGGAACAACAGGAGGTGCATGCTTTGACAATCACCAGTCCCTCCAAAATCCCATCGCTATGCGCTAAAGCATGAGGTGTTACAGAAARTATTTCATACAACTTTTTTAAATGGACAAAATTTTTACCAAGACTTATTCTTGACAATAACTGAAACTTAAAAGAAAAAAAAATCAGCTTGAGATACATTTTTGAGGCAGAGGAAATCTTAGTCTAAGCACCAGAAGTTTGCCAAAGTTACACAGAACTGAAAGGAGAATGCTATGTAAGAAACATAAAGGAATCTTAACACCTGGCACTAACAATCTCCTGTTTGCAGTGTCTTTCTGTATATTTGCAGAATATGTAACATATTATGGGCATGTTAATTTAGTACTTCTATCTGCACTGATACCTGCCAATAGTGTCAACTTGCTTTTTGTTTTCTTTCAGACTCAAGGGCACTATGAAAAGATCACAAAAGTGCTGTAGTTTTTACTTATTAAAATATTGGAAAATTATAACACCAAAATTATTATGACCAGATTCCCACTTTGTCTGGAGTRGCTGCATTTCTGAAGGGACATCATCGAAATTCCTTTAATTAAAAACAAACAAAATGGTGAAGGAATAAACAAAAAAGCCTTTGTTTCATTCTTARGCGATGAAATCAGTATGACATTCTTGAAGTGGTAAACCAGAAAGCAGTGAAGTTGTTGCTATCTATGTAATACCATGAAAGTTGATTTTAGTTCATTTGGTTTTCCTTCGTGTTTCCAGATAGAGGTCTTAAGTTAGGAATAAGAAGAGATATAAAGCACCTGAAAGCAAATTCACATCAGTAGTATAAAACAAATCAGAGGGTAGTAATAAATGTCACAGCTGTAGCAGCAAAGGCGAGCCACTGTTTTTTCTCATACTTAAAGTGAAATACCTAGCTGTTATCTTYGTGCCTGCAGAGCCTCCCTATTGTAGATTCAATAATACAAGAGGCTTCTTATCAGCAGCCAGGGTGACTGATTGGAGCTGTGATATGTTTAGACAATGCACTGTATTTAACTGAATTTACAGATGCCCCAACTCAGACCATAGTAGTAAACGCCGGAGACTAATAGGAAATTAAACATGTACAATGGACTAACTCCATTTGCTCTCACACACTGTAATATGTTTAGTTAACTTACTCATAGTCACACTTTATCTTTTTCTCCATGGATTCTCTGGGATATGTTTCAAATTGGTCAAAGATTAAATCTTCCTTTCCATTTTTTTCACTATTTTATTGCTGCTTTCCCTTATTATTTGCCACTCTTTCTCTTGTGCAGATAAGCTAAGCAAGATGACCCCAGGTATACTCTCCCAACCCAATTATCAGATAGTCAGGAAGTAAAGCAAGGGTACAGGAGACTCCATAATATTAATATTAATATAACATGAGAGGAACAAAATCAGTCATTTATCTGAAAGAAATGGTGTATTTAGCTCATTTGAAATTTAAATGTGAATTTTAACGTACCTGCTAAGTAACAAAAAGAGAGTGAGCGCGACAGASAGAGYGTATGGTGAACACWTGTGTGTACCTGGTGTAAGCAGGTCACTAAAGGCATTGTTTAAACAGATAGTTACTTAGTATTTTCATTAATGAAAACAGTATCAAATAAATGTACATCGAATGAACTGCTCAAAGCAACAGAGGCTTTATACATCCTCTGAATCTTCATAACCATTATAGAGAGGAGTAATTTATTGTTAGGTAAATTCCAGGATTTATCTGTTCATCTGCTGGGGATTCTTGAAGAAAAAAGTTCAAAATGAAATTCCTCATTAATATATTAACCAAGGTGAATCTGTACTGTACTTACTAAACTAAAGATGTTTTATTAGCACGCATAAAGTGAAAAATACTAAAAACGAAACATAGGCTCACAGCCAGAAATGCACACTTCCCACATAAACAGTAAGTCTATTTTGGTTCTAAAATCAAAAATTCATAAAAATTTATACTAAAAATCTCAGATCTGAGAAAGACAGAACACAACAGGTTTCCAAACACAGACACAGAATAGAGAAACAGCACTTGCAGGTATTTTCCTAGCTACTACCTGACCTCAATACATTTTCAGCCAAATCTTGCAGTCAAATAGCTTACCAGATTTAGTACACTTCCAGGAAAAAAAAGAAAAAAAAGAAAAAAAAAAAAGACTGGAATTAAGACCACACAGGTAAAACAGTGGAATATGTCTTATCAGCTTTGCAGAGAATTAAAAAACATTTTGAGAAAATATTCCCACACTCTCCAAACATTATCTGCATAAGTTATTTGCCAGAATGTTCGTCTTGAAAGAATCAGTTATTAGGTCTCTGATGGAAACAGCACATCAGAATGACAGATTTTTACCTTGATAAAAATAAGGCAAATCCCAGGTTTCTAATTTAGAAAAGCCACTACAAAAATATATTTCTAGGCTCTATTTTTATAGGATGTGGTTATAAAAAATAATATAAGATTTAGTATGAGGCTTTACTTAACTTTTGCCTACCCTCTCCAGATCTTTATCTATTTCTAGTCCTGAGAGCATAACCATTCTCCACATGGAAATTAATCAGTAAAATGGGAGTTTTCGAACAGCTTTCTCCTGGTACAATATTTGCCATTGGAGAGCCTGTCTTTTAAACAATGAATTCTTACTGATTTTTCCTACTAGAAGCCGGTTTCTTCAATTCTTGAGTAATACTTTGCTAAAGTGAAGACTAACAAAATGGTCATTATCTGGTAAAATGGGCTTCATAGAAATCATTTTTTTCAATGAGTGGGTAGTCCTACAAATGTTATTTCTTTTAATCAAGTCTGATTGGGATTTGCAGTACAAGACAGACAAATCTTTGACCAATCTTCAATTAGTATCACTGATGAAATATTTATTCTTTTAATTTGAAACTGGAAACTTAGTGAAGCTGTGTTTGCATCTTTTATCAACTTAAATAATATCTTGCTTTATTGCTTTTGTCTTAAGAGTAGGCATGCTGAAAAATTATTTGGACCTGTAACAAATTTCTGGCTGCCAATGATCTATATAGTTCTACTAAATATTTAATATTGCCATTTAGATCATGGAGAATGATCTGAATGTGTAATTTACAATATTCCGTGACAGTCATATGTGTGCATATGTGTATGTGCATATTACAAACCATTAAGCAAAGGATTAGTAAAGTAGAGCATTTCTGTAATTTTTCAGCTGTAAAACAGTTGACCTCTTACACATAGGACTGGAATAACTGTCATTGAAACCTATCTTCCATAACAGTAAGCACCCACAGAAAGAAAAAGCTAGTTCAGATAGAGCTGCAGAGTATGTACTCTCTGCCCCAACACACACCTCGGGACAAACCTTGTTTCCCAACACAATATAACACAGTCCTGAAAGATCAACAGCCACAGCTCTTAAGTGTGCTATGAGAAGTCAGYACATGATCTTTCTGTCTGTATACATATAGAGAATTCAGTATGTAAGGGTGCCACCACAACTCAGTGTAAATGAAGTGTCATTGAAAAGGGCTATAAACGGACATCAACTATGTAACTCAAGCTGTAAATACAGCACCAAAATTTATAAATAAAAATAAAGACATAAATACTAAATATCATCTCTATATTTCCACCATATTATCATCAGGGTAACACGGCTATAATCCTTATATTACTGGCTTCTGCTTTTTGCAACAGAGAGAATTTCTGGTGACTGCAGTGCAGACTGACTTCAGCACACAAAAATGGAGAGTGTGAATGACGGAAGGTAACATACTCAGGCAAAAATAATATAAAAATCATAAATACAGTCCAAATTAATGGGCCAGTGAAAGCCTACAAGTAACCAAAGCTGATTTTGAATGGTTTTCTCTCTACTCATTAGTTACTGGACTTTGCACAAATGTATCTTATGTTATATACTGTTTGTGTCTTTGCCTTCATTTTCATTACACTACTTAGTGTAAGTAGATGCAAGGATGTTATCAGGAGGCAGTTATCTGTGCTTGTTGTATGCTCTGGCGTTTTAAGAGAGGACTGTATTGATAGCAGCATGGTATGGTTTATATTTGTACTTATCTGACTGCAATGTAATTGAGTTCAAAATTCCAATAAAAAAGCTAGTAAAAAATGCCCAAAATATTAAGAGGGGAAAGGACTGGCTGTAGGAAGGGAGTACAAAACTAGACCGACATCATCTTTCATAAAGTTAGAATTAAGAGGCCAGACTTATGGAAAGTATCTTTCAGGATACTRTGGGTTCTTAGTACTATATAGTACTAAGAGGTTCATCCTGTACCCAGTAGCTCAGTGATAGTGTTACCAGTCACTGTTATGGGATTAAAAATAATGCATTTTGTTTACCAGTGCTCAGAACTGAAGGGTTACAGTCTCAGCTCAGTTACAGACGGAGCAATTCCACATTTACAACAGCATCATTAAGACTAGAATTTGGTAGAAATCTTTTATGTTTAGGGAAGATAAGTTGTGCAAACTTGCAAAATAATTTTATTTCCGATAAAGATTTAGTATGAAAAGTGAGTTTGACAGCTTTTGCTAGTTTAGACTGCTTTTATTTAAATACATTCAAATAAAGCTTCCTGGGACTAATTAGGTGTCAGTTCAGTGTAGGTCTGTATGACATTTATAGCTATTTGTTATCATTACCTACATTCGACTGAAGATAACTATCATTGTCATGGTAGACCAAAGCCATCATTTACATTATGTAGTGTACATGTGTCTATATAGTATTCACTTCATTATTGCATCTAAATAACCTATGCTAACAGTTAAAAACACTGCATAACTATTCCCAGAGTGCAGAGGCAAGCAGTCTGAAGTTAGAAAACATCAAAACTCTCACATCAATTCTCTATGGTATATGAAGCAGGAAGCTTGTGGCAACTAAGAGCGGTTTCTATGCTCTTAAAGGCTGTATCATAAGGTATTTATCTTGAGTTAGGGTGGGTGTCTGAACATGCAACTTTCCACAAAAAATTACATAAAGAACACTCCTCAACTTTGCAAAATAATGTTCTTTCACTCTATCATTTTACTAACCAGCCCACATAAAATATTTTAGATGCATTTTTGAAAAGGAAAAAGATAAGATAATTTGTAGCATTTGCAAGTGCAGATGTCCTTCTCTTTTGTGTGCTTTGTTAGCAATCTTTGAACACTTAAATTTCAGCACATCACCACTGATTGTTACCAGAGGATCCCTCCCACMGCAGCCTGTAGCAGAAGACGCCGAGTGGAGACAAGGTCAGCTAGCAGGGCTGGGAATGCAGACTGGCTTGTTTGCCTGCCCTTGCTCGCAAGTTGTGTGAGCTCATGCCCCAGGGAATCACTGGGGCAGTCCCAGAGCTACTTTTCTGGGGTAAGAATAACCTTTTACCTGTTCTCTCTCTCTTTTTTCCCCCAAGAGGGTGTACTTGTGGGTTTTTGACCAAGCTAGTGCTGCCGAAGTGGTCAGGGCCCAGTTGGCCCCTAAGCTGGATCTTCATTGGAAGAGAGCAGTCTTGCCTGCCCCACTGCAGGGCCACAGCAGCTCCACAATTATTTATTGTTTTGTCAAGMTGACAAAATTTTCAGGAGGAATGAAAGCAAAAGAAGGACAAGGGCAATTTTTCACTATTTATATTCCAGCATAAGCTGAATGGAATTTTACAAGGCAAAGCATAAACACATCTCCAGCCCAAAACAGAATCCTTTGTCAAAGAATAAAATCCTGCTACAAATAAAGGAGATGSAAAAGCTTCTCAAATTAAATGTTTTAAGGTTGCTTGGTAAATAAAAGATGTTTGGTCACTTAAAAGTGGGGATTCTTACAAGCTCTGGTTTGTGTTAAATTCACTGCTCTCTAAGAAGTCAAAATAATCTGCTATGTTTGTTATTTATGAASGGAATTTCCTAGCTTTGCCATCTAACTACAGAAAGTGTTCCTGCAGCAAGAAAGTCACAGTCTAGTGTCMGAGCTGCTAGAAGGACATTCAGCAGTCTCACTGGGCAGGTTGCATTCCCAATCCCAGTGAGAAAAATAGTATTTCGGAGAGTTTATGTAACTCTTCAGGTCTGCATGAATTTTGGGCAGAGTTTGTGAGATTTTGATTTTTGTATTATCGATGTGGAATTTGATCTGGCAAAAAATTTCTTAAAGCTAAGGTTAGGGAGAGAAAACAGCATTTCAAGGTTTATGGGGTCAGTGGAAATTCTCACAGTCAAGGAGTGAGCTTTCTGCTGCAGTGTTTCTTCAGCAGATTTGAAGACTGAAACACTGGAGGGCCCCGTTTGGGACAGGAACTAAGAGAGCTGGTTCCCATCGTAACTGGACAATGTGAAAAAAACTTCAGCTGAATGAAGTTGCTCAGGAGAGAGGCCAATTGCGATAGCTAAGAAAAAACAAGTCTGAAAAAAGAGGAACGGGAGAAGAGSCTGAAAGGGGTAAGTGCTACGCAGAAATCACAATGAGTTTTTCTTTTCTAGCTACTTTGTATGAGAATACAAGAACATGGCGAGGGAAAAGGCGTTGGCCAAATTTTAGACCACTTTCAAATCAGTTCACCCTGCTAACTTCCATAGAAGGATATAAGATTTCATGTAGCAAAGCCAAAAGCAGGGTTTGGCCTAACAACTGTATTTGATGTTCGAATAACATCGTACACTTTATGGCCTTGCACAAAACTTCCAACCGCACTAAGAAAGGGTAAGCGTCCCTCCCCCTTTTTTTAGCTTCCTCTTTTCACTTACATTCAACAAGATAATACAACAAAATACTACCCTAATATATAGCTTACCGCYCACAGAATTATCCAGTGTTATCGCCAAACAATTGTTTTATCCCTCCCTTCGTAAACAAAATGATTTAAGGTTCTCCAGAGTTTCAAAGATGTTTAAGTTATTTAAGGGTCAAGGTTGGCTTTTCAAACTCGAATAAATAATGCATTATTAATCAATAACCTCCTTCACCTATGGCCATTTTTTTTAACTAACTTACACTGTTTCATATCAATTTACAAAAAGAGCAACTTCTTGCTTTACTACTACAGTGAAATATCACTTACAAGGCTTTTCAAGCCCATGTTGTCTATGTTGCACTAAATGTGAAAACTGTCTCCCTGATTCTGCACCATGCTTTACAAAAAAACACACCGTTTGCAGATCAAAGGGAGACGATTTATGCTTTCATCCCAGCTGACGGACGATTAAATTAAAACAGATCAGCAGTACAGTGCATGGGCAGGTGGCTTTAGCTGCCACTGTCGGCCTCAGAGCGATTAAATTGCGGTGGAGATGGAGGGCCTTCCGCTCTCATTCCCGCACTTACAGATCAAACGGTGACAAATGAGATGTTACTGCTCTTGTAAAGCAAGGCTACAATCTGTCAAAATCCAACATAATTTGTGACCCTACGTGACATCCTCTTTCTCTTTTTTTTTGACATTTGAATACAGTGATTGTGCTAGAGTCAAGTCCATTTAAGTGAATATAGTCAATTCTATCTAAAGGAATATAGCCTGTTAGCTCCAACATGGTAGCTGAATATATATCTGGTTAGTACTCCAGCGACCCTTTGTGTTAAGTGCATACCATTAACAATGAATTCTGATTTTTCCAAGTTATATAATTTGATATCTTGACAGCTTAGACACTTAAAGCACCACTATTTGTTTTAAATGGCTTTATTTTATTGTTTAAATGTCAGTATCAAAATAAAGTAATGCACACAGTCTTGTCAGTTCCAGTGCAGTGGGAAGTGTTCCTGTGAGAAAAAAGGGCCTTGAGAGAGTTTGTTCTAAAAATGGACTAAAAATTCAATTATGTCTTAGCTGCATCCTTAAGTGACTTGCAAAATTTTACTTACATTGGTTTTTTTTGTTTGTTTGTTTAATAGGTGGGCTTATCAAGGTAGTGAGGAAGAAAGCACTATGGAACTGCAGCATCTGACTTTAAAGTGCCACAGTAATAATCAAAACCTTCTAAGTAAATATAAACCCGAAAGTAACTGCACTTGTATTAATTTTTAACCATTTGTCATATTGCCATTAACTGGCATAGTATCATTCAGAAGATTAAAAGTATAAGCTTCACTTCAAATTGCAAATTAACAGAGTCTTCTTGTATGCTAGTGAAAATCTGATTTGGATAATACTTGCGAGAACTGAATAAACCTCTGCGCTTTTTTTTTTTTTTTTTTTAATGAGGAAGAAATACTACACAGAAGAWCATTGTTAGATTTTGGCCAAATCTCTTTCCAGTAACTTTGGGGTTAAAAGGTTCTTCTTCACTGCAGCCAAGAATTTACAGCATTTATCGTTCTCTTAACATTTTAAGGTGGGCAGTTTAGCTATCTACCTCAAAGCAGTCAAAGATCTGATCCAGGAGCTCTTTATATTTTCTGTTGACCATTGATCTTTGGGCTGGATAACTATACCCTCTGGGGAATTAAGTTAGAAACAGCTTTATTTACAAAGAATGAAGATGCATATAAAATCTCTCAAGTGAAAATCTTAAGGGAAAAACAGATATGGTTCACTGAAAAAGTATTTATACTTAAAGACATACACAGCACACTCAATTCATACTCTTCTGTCAAAATCCAAAACAAAATCTCTTCTGTCATACTTGCCTGCTTTCCCTGTTTAGCATATAGCCCCTTAAACCGGAAGCAACAGTGAATGTGCCAATAAATATAGCAAGCAGCTCTGGTGCATTCCATGAACTACTGTAGATAATCGACCATGTGCAGAAAAACCTAGCTAATGGCTGGCCCCATATTTGGCAAATCATATATACTAATCCTCCCTTATCGCGATGACCCTCATAGCCTGTTTAGGCTTCAAGGCCTGTCAACACCCTATTGTTACCCATTTATAAAAAGGAAAACTCAGCCCATGCGCCACACACTACCCTTCGAACCTTGCCTATTAAAGGCAGAGTCTCCGCAGCCGTCTGGTGTTTTGGGGGGGGGGTCATGTATACAGTTCACGTAGCCAGCCACATCGCACTTCACCCTAAGGACAGCGCTGCAAGGCCTTCGGGGCATCAGGGCTATTATGTCAGCAGAGCATCCGAGGGGTCTGCAATAGCTTATGCCTGCAGCGGTGCGGTGCAGTAATACACACTCTTGGTATGGAAATCTACACTATACCATGCCAAAGAGGATATGATATGTATAAAGAATATAGAAGACAGCAGGCTCAAAAATAAAACCACAATGCAACAAAGTGATAGTAGCGCTTCTACCTGCTATATACCACTCTTCTTGCTGTTAACTGTCTTTGGGGAATTATTCCAAGTTTATTGTTAGGGTCAATACCAAAGTACCCAGGCAAACAAGGTAAAYGTTACGGGTATTTTTAACAGGAAAGATACCTCTCAGGTTATCAGAAAAGATGAAGCAAAACAAAAAAAGTCTCCAGTACTAGTTATTCCTGCAACTTCTTTGCACTAGACTCTCCATTTTCTTTCAAACTGCAAGATCCCCAGGACAGGGATCGTTGTACATGGTAAGTTCAGTCAACAACACTCGAAAAAATAATAATCAATTTCTCTACGGTTTGTACATAAAACTGTATTAGAAACCACTTGCTGATTTGCAGCAAGATATCCCACTGTAATGACGAACCACTACAGCTCACAGTTGCCAACTGGCCCATGTTTAGAAGAGATTACTGGCTTTTTATGAGTTCTATCTGGCTCCTGTTTTTGTAAAGGCTTTTCTAGTTTTATAGGCTGTCACAAACCACAGAGCTGTTCTCATTCCACCCATTTTACTTCCCTCTTCTCTCTGCTTCTGATGCAGATGCTGTACTAGTCACAGGGGATGTAGGGTAGGCTTTCACCTTTGACTGTAAGCATGATAGGAGGGGAAAGAAAGGTGGCAGAAACATTATTAACTTTAAAATATTTCCTGCTCCTCCAAGATGAGAATAAATTGTCCCCACATGAGTATGTGGGATAGAGATAAACTGTTCTCCACCCCTTAGGAATCCTTTGCCACCTCAGGGTTTTCTTTCCACTTTCCTAAATACAACTGTATGCTTTCCCATGAATACCATTTTTTAATAATTTAAAGTATATCCAGTTTGGGTTTTTTTTCCTCCCTGTTTAGTATCTTCTTTCAGTGGCTCCTTCAGATTCTGCACCCAACCTGTTTCTGTTGTCTCATTAATGAGGCCAGCTAAGAGTCATATATTTCTATTTAGCTTCCCAGGCAACAAAATGGAAGCACATACGTGGCTAATGCTAACACAACCAAGGGCCTCCCAGGAATAGAGTGAGAACACAGTGCCTTTGATTTATAAATAGATATCACTATTTATAATGCATAAACAAAATGTTTCATGATTTGTAACACTAAGCCCAGGCAGTTATATTGTTAAAAAAAAATCCAAATGCCTACTGTCTACAGAAATAGAAACACTTACTTACGCAAGCATCATGAGGGCACTGGCTGGTATTATACAAACTCCTGCCAATTAAATGAGGTACTTGCTAATTACTGTCCATATCTTTAAGGACTGAAGGGGTAAAACAGTGCCATGTGAGGCAACATGGTATCATGTAGCAGAGTGTAGCAAATCCAGGTTAGATTTAATGTTCAGAGATGATCACATACTGTATTACTCATGTCCAGCAAAAACATTTTGATTACAGGAATGCTAAGCTCCTGGTCTTAACCACAGCCAGCACTTGTTGCCACTGAAAGATTAATGCTATCTCTCTATTTAAGTAACCCTCATATATGGCCAAAATTAGACTGTAAAGAGTACAGTGGTCTTGGAGTGAAAGTGAAATTGTTTTTAGCAACAGTTTATAAATGCATTGCTTGGGCAAACCATTTGGGTCTCAGCTAAATGATGAATATACAGTGAAGAGCAGGAATTCCTGTCATAGCAGAAATAGTTCAGAAGCGGATAAAACACTGGTTTCTTAACTTCTGCTGGGCAAGGTGAAGCTTTTAATATTATGGAGATGTGGTTAGTCAAAGGGGGAAATTAATTTAAGGAGATAATATCTAACTAGGAAATACAGGTTTTCTTTTCATATATTTAGAAAACAAATAATACTATTTGTGTCATTAGCTGTGTAACTAATATTTCCTACCTATTCCTACAGAAACACCTGCATTTATCACTTACTTTGGTAAGTATGCTGTTAGCTTACTGTTTGTTTTCCCAGCTGTGGACTGAATAAAGACACATCTATTTTATTCCTAGTTCTCTTGTTGGTAGGCTAACCTATGCTCTCCGATGCTAAGCTCAATAAAAACAAAAATAAACATCTCAAAATGTCACAGTCTCTGTGAAAATGCTACTATTCATATTTGAACAAAACTATATAGTAGTTAAAATTAATTAAAAGAAAAATTTGACAATATTTTTATCTTATGGCCACAGAAGTCACATGGATATTTTTGTGGGTATTCAATCAATTATGGATCAGATTCATAACTGAATCTGCAGAGAACATCAATGCTGCTGGTTAATGGCATTGATAATTTACTGTAGTGTTTTTAATAAAACACTTCCAATAAAAGTTCATATTGTTAAAACATGATACAGAAATTAATGTACATATTGTATCGTACCACAAAATAATTCATGCATACAATTATTATTGTACAAGAGACAATAGCCATTAAAGTTTGATGGCCAAGTCAAAGTATTAGAATAATAAAAGAAAGATGACCTACTGTTGTGCTCTTGCTATTAACCCATAATATGATATAGTAAAACTGAGCTTGCATTTAATGTGGAAATAAAATTAAACATCATCTGAAATCAGGCTCTGAGATTTTGTTTTTCAGTATACACTGACAACAGAATAGATGAAGTGGATCACGCTTATGAAAAATTAAATTTAGTAACTTAAGCACTGCACATTTAATGCAGCCTTTTTGTTTGTGCAGAACAGTATTCTAAACAGAGGCCCCTCAATTATGTTGCTTAATGAGATAACAGAATGTAGCTTACTTGCCAGAAATATTTGATTTTTAATTCCTCTTTCATTGCTTACATATACCTAAGTGTGCAAATAAATGTTTACCTGGAAATGCTTCTTTTGAATGCTCTTCTTTTACCACAGATTGTCCCTTTTAGAGCAAGTCGCCTCTTGATTAAGAACTACTACTTCTATGGCATATATTAGTTTCACAGTTTAAAGCTAACTTCCCTCTTCTGACAAGCAAAGTGGGAAAAGGACTGTCAAGCACTAGCAAAACATATGCAGTCACATATGGAGAAATACACAACAATATTACAGAATATAGCATGTGATTATGCACTTACAAAAGGTCTTTCCAAATTTGGTGATTTCCAGTTTGTCAAGATAATCCCGTGAGAACAATCTGTCTGGTCAATTTATTTTATTTTTTATTATTTTTTACTATTGGTTAAAACTGTTTTCCACAAAAGTTTTAACTACTTCATAAACAAACCTTTCCTCAGAAGTGAATAGAAATGTTTAGGAATATTTCTCTAATCAGTCATAGGGAGAGAGCCTTAACAAGTTGACAACACTTACTTACCTATGTAACTCTAAAAAAATAAAATTTCTTCAACACATATCGTAGAGTTTTTGTTGCTGTCACTGTTTTGTTCATTCCTGATGCTCTGTGCAGAAACTGGAATAAGCTGACTTCACCTTATCACGGTAACACCAAACAAAGGTATTTTGTGGCACTAGTAAATACGAAAAGGGCATCAGACTGAGTCCTTTCTGTACTTCCAGTGTAGCCCTGGCCACYAGATAAAAACATATTTCCCAATATCACAGAACTACGTGATCAAGCATCCATGCCTTCCTTTACATACTGAGCGAACATGTACATTTGCAAAGAGCTAGATCCAGCTTACTTAATCAGTTACAACTACAYTTGCAACTTTGTTTTGCAAACTAAATTAATTCTACTGAAATTCAGTTGCTCTTTCTTAAGCCTTGGTGTGACAATGCCATCTCCAACCACATCATACAGCAGACTACGGGTAAAACTCCCCTGGTTCACCAATGAACGCTTCAAACTACTACCAGAAAAGTAACTAACTGCTTACTGCCCTGTTGTTCTTTATACAAAGAATTGTCTCATTTCTCTAGTCTTCTCTCCATACAGACAACCCCTTTCCTTCTCTGCCAAACGTGAAGCAGAGAGCTGAGGGGACTTCACGTCCCCTTCCACAGACCCAACGGTTCAGTTCAGGCCCAGGCCTGCTGCAGCCAGTGACCTTTGGCAATAATCTCCAAGGGAGCCGCGGTGCCACCCTAGCAGAACTTTCCACTCAGGGACTTCAGCTCCCTGCGTGCACCAAAACTGGGAAACAGAGAAGAGAAGGGATAAAACTGAGATTAAAATGACTTTCCTTCAGACACGCTGAGCACGGACACCTTCTGTATTTCAGTAACGTGAGAAGACCGGTCCATGGGCACTCAGGGGTTCTAAACAAGTGCTSTACCAGCGCTCACATTCTTGGGCAATGAGAGACGGCGAGGAGGAATATTAAAGAGTTCTGTCTCACATGCTCATTTTTGTAACATACAGATTAATGGAAAATGCCAGTTGAACAGAGGCACCTTATTTAGAAGATACTTATTTTTAAAATCACTTGGAGAGCTTTCCTGCACAGCTTTTGGCTCACGTGGAGATCCTGTCCCAATATGCCCTCTGGAGGTTCTGGGTATCCAGTCAACACAGGGAACAAGAAAGAGGGAAGCATAGATTCAACAAAAGCGTAAACTTTGTGGACTATAATCCATGGCTTCATGACRATGCATCAGCTCAAACAAGCTGAGGCAGAGCAGCTTTATAGTTTTAGTAAGGTTGATGTTTACCAGCCATTGACCTTTCTGAGAAAATAGATATTCATTCTATATGTAATGTACTGATTTTAATTCAATGTGTGTGTGAACATTTGGMAGAAACACATAAAAAAAGCATCTGCTGATGGAAAAAATGGAAGGGAAGGGAAGRGAAAAGAAGGGAAGGRACAGGGACAGGAACACTGCAATGCAAAAAGTTCAGGCTCCTAGTCTCCCAAAGTAAGTGCATGACTACAAATGTTAACACCTGCTATTTTTATAGCAACAGCAAATCCCAAACTATTCCACAAATCAAACACATCTTGCAAAAAGATAGTAACTATRAGGAGAAATCCAGCAGCCTTGGATAGCTCATAACAATGTTGTACAGTAGTTAAAGACAGGAAGTAATAGAAATATTTTACACCATCAGAATGAGAATTTCTTATGAATTCTTCTCTTGACAAAGGAAAAGCTTAAGACCACACTGCCATATTAAACCAGTGAGGTTGGGGTTCTTTTTTGGCAGGAGAAGGGAGGGTTAGAAGGTAGAGAGCTTGGCAACGTATCAGCTATGGAACAGCAACACAGATGAAAGCTATCCATGCAATACAGCAGAAAACCTTGTAACAGTAGTAAGTTCTACTCTCAGAAAAGAAAACACCATTTCCATATTTATTCTGTGGGAAGCCTATCTGTTGTAATTTAAAGAATAGAGTTTCAGATACACTGAAATATGCAGAAAGTACTATGGAACTGGACAACTTTTAAATTCATTTATCAAAGTTCCTACAATTCTGTGTTCAAAGGAGGCAAAGCAATCAATATTAAACAAATAAAGTTCACCTGCATCTATCTAAAGCATTTTATTAAATACAAAGCTGAGGGTGAAATACTGCAGTAAGTTAATGCCTGAGGCTTTCATCTCTGGAGACCTGGGTTCAAAGCCTTGCTCAGACAACAAAGAACCACATTTACAGATGTCAGCAATCCAAATTTGATAGCTAGTCCCCTGAAATACTGACCACATCTCTCCTTATGTTTGCAAAATATCATATATACCTCTAGAAATAAGCACTAAGAGCAATCTTTCCCGCATGTATTTCCATCAAACAATCACGTCRCGTTGGCATAGCTAGCAGCCTCTTTTCATAAACCTCGAACAGGGTAGGCAGGCTTTAGGTCATGCCTGAGGTACAGCGGCAGGGCTATTTTCACAGACTGGCTTAACTTTGCTGTTAGAGCTTTTGCTGCCATCTTCATCAATCTACTTGATGATATAACTGCCATCAACACATCACATCATCTGCACATCTTTTAAGGGGATATTCATGTAAGGATTATTTGTATGAAAAAGGCTGAGGTTTTACACCCCAAATAATGCATGAGTAACAACTTCAGGAAAATAACACCTTCACGCAGACAAGGGCTGCTCAGGGGACTCCCAGCTGATCAAACACCTTAAGAAAAGCCTTAATTATATGCAAATATCCATTCAGCATTTGGGTTTTTCATACACTACACATGATTTTAAAAATATTGTCCTTGTAGATATGTTTACTCAGAAGATACTCAATTAGACTCATCTTCCTTTTCACTTTATTTCTTCTCCCTCTTCCTTCTAAACATTCAAAGACACAAGAAAGTCTGAAACTGGAGTTTGCATCTCTTTTTATTAAGCCTGAATATTTCAGTACAATTTTTAATTTGATTTTGCTATAGATGGATAGATAGGTATAAAAAATCATTAATTAAAAATTTGGCAAGATAGGTTAACACTAATATGCTGTTTTCTGTGGGCATTGTAACTATTGCAGAATAAGAAAAAAGAAAAGAATGACTGCTACCCACACTCATTTCCACAGTACTCACCCAAACCAAACCAGAACGGGGAAAAAAAACACCTTAAACCCTACTGGATATTTATATAATTTTATAGAACTTTATCTAAATACAGTGCTGACCTTTTCATTCATTCATTCATGTTTCTAGAAACAGTTTTCCTTTCATTCCTTTCCTTCTCAGATTGAGAATCAGACTGGAAGTAATCCGCAAAAATAAGAAATGTTCTCCCTATCATCTCTAAAGGGCATTCAAGTTCTATTTTAAAGGTTCAAGAGAATCAAAACAAATGACAATAATTTCAAGAAGTTCTTAAGAATTTCTTTTCATTCACCTGATTCCCAAATTTACAATTCCCTTCTCCATCTTATTATTTCTTGCTTGCTTACCCATAGGAAAGATCCTTTTATTTTGAGGAAGAAAATTCTCTCTATCCAAGAGACAGATCTCTTCCCAAAAATTTCTCATCATCATCATCTTTTCCAGAGCAGAAGTAAGTAACAGAAAACCTWGACTTTATTCCAAACTTTATCACAAACCTTCTMTGTTAAACTTGGTCTACTCATTTCTTCATCCTTACTTTGTCAATTACAGAAAAATAGAGAATGCYAAAGGAGGAGGACTATAACTTCAATCCATTCATGTTTGTAAAGCTAATTGATTTTTTAGAACTAAACACAACAAAAATACTATCACTGCATTTTTTTCTGCTGTTTTGTCCAAGTTCTCCCACTCTGAAACTCAATTCTCTTTCTTAAAATATCAGACTTAACTCAGTTTTTACACTTCTATTCTGCTCCATCTAGTGGATTATTGATTTTTGCAATGAATGCTGTAAGTATTCTAATATACCATGCTGGGTTAGCTATTAGGGCAAAGGACCATTTTCAAATGATTATCTTTTTGGCTTTAGATGAAACAAATTAAGTCACATTCCTGGGTACCTGGATAAGACTATAGGATTCTGGCAGCATGTTCATGCAACATAAATGGGAAAATGGTGTCATTTAATTATATCATTGAAATGAGATTAAGTAAGAGACAGGCCTTTATAATAAGGGACAGGTGGCAAAATTTCTCCTGGTGCTTGCACAATTTACTAGGTCAGTCCTGGGGAAAGAGAATATTCCATGCCTGCTGCAATGTTTTGCTAAAACGCTAATATCCTCCAGGCTTCATAGCCTAGATTTCAGAAAGTTTTCTTCTTGCATTTGGTGATAGACAAAATTAAGTTACACGCCTGATAAGCTGCTTCATTTGCAGGGTGTGGATATCTTTATTCATCCTTATACTGTCACTTCACTATATATATATATATAGGTTTTTTTCTGTGCAGCACTGTGTTTATAATAGTCTCTTTAAAGACTGCTCTTCAGGACTTCTGTTAACTTTTCACAGAGTATTGAAGGTAATGAGAGTTTGATTGATAAGAGGAAAAAAACAGATAATTAGTCTATTCTCATGTGTAGGTTATTTCAAATCAATGTGGCTTTTAATGGTAAGAATATTATCTTTGTTTTCTTTTCAAAAGTAAATATAAAAATACTTAGTCAACAGAACCCCCTGAATCAATGAATCAATAATAGTTGTTCATACAAGGAATCATAGGAACCAATGATTCAAAGACAAAGTTATTTACTTGTCTAGTGGGCTAGGTGAAGGACTTGTTCTGTGAAGCAATTTACAACACAGTAAGAAAATATTAATTTACTCTCCCAAACCACATAAAGTTACTGTGTTATGTTTGGTTTTAGCTACAGATTTAGCTTGGAAAGTATGAACAAAGGGCCTATAATCATAAAAACTAAAAGGCAATTCAAATATTAAACACAGAATACATATCCTACTTCCCAGAGTTTTCCTAATAATTGTGGGATTTAAAAATAATTATATAACTTGATTATATATAATAAATATATATTATTATTGCTACTTGTTTGTAGTCATGATTTTTTTAGCATGATAAGCAGCTCCAGCAGTTAGTTTCAATAGGATGAAGTAAAACTAACTCCAGAGTAATTTGCTTTTCAGGATTTTATTATAATAGTGTGCAGTTATATTGAACTTTCTATCAAAGAATCTTGAAGTATTCCATAAATACTAATTTAATAAGCCTCACAACATGCTGGTAAGATAGCTCAATATTCTTTTACCTATTATATTTTTGTTGGAGGCACACAATGTAGAAGAGACTTGTTCTAGTCAATGTCCTGGGATAGAAACTGGTCTTGATTCCAATCCTGTGATCTAACCACTAGAATTATTCTCTCCGTGAAAATCTAGGTGCCTGGAGATCAACAGCAGATTTGCCACTGACTTCATTGGAAATTATAATTTCATGAAAAGAAAGACAAAGCATCTTCCTCAGTAATTTGCAACTGAAGACTACTTTTTATGTTCAATATTCTTTAAAAGTATTAGTTACTAAGTTTCTTTTTGGAAAAAGATGACTGATTTAATTAGAGTAGTAATAAATATTTTAAAGAGTTTAAGAATGCATATAAGTGACCTAATATATTATAACAGCTCTGGCAATATGGCAATATTATTATACTTTGATGTGTACTGGTGTAATTCATTTAAGTCACAGATCTCACTTTGCAAATAGGGTTGCAGACTTAATTTTCAGAAGTGACTTCCATTTTTACATTTAAAATTTTGCAGTCACCATAGTTGTGAGAATAGTGATAGGCATTAAGCTAATTCATTGTGCTTTAAAATAAGGTATTCAGAYGAGCATCAATTAAAGCTGCAAATGTTTGAATCCACAAAACTACAAGTAAAGGTAATTTTTACTTGAAATGTCTCAGCATAAGATGATAGGCAAACCTGTATCTTCTTTTCAGATCAGCCCCACACCAATTTATTTAGTAAGTTCAGATTGTGATACATACAGACCCTCTCAGATATAWGCATTTATCTCACTCTACACTTAACAACCAAATCCAACAACAGGACGCAGGTATACACCGTGAGATACCACAGTGCCTAGCCTCTAGGCATCTGACCCACGGAATGGGATCTGGAACCCTACCTGAAGGAACCAGGCTCCTCAGTATGTACGGGGGAAGGTAAGCATCGCAGAGTTGAGTGTGAACCAGTCAAAGTACACACACTGCTGCCATATGAACCTAGTTCATAAGGAGAGCACACATGGGACTTTCAGGCATACCACTCCAGGCTTCCTGGAAACGCCTCGTTCAGTTCAGGATTCCTGGCCTCATTCTCACTCCTGCAGGTCACTGGGCCCTTTCTCCAGCAAAACTGGATTTCTTCTTTTATACGATACAGTAACACCAATTTCTGTATGTTTGGAGCACCCACATAGATTTAAACCACTCCAGCCTGAAGCAATGAAAAGGCATCCTAATTCCTGAGACAATGCTATCTCGGTACTGTCCATGGAAGGGCCAGTGGAGAAAATGGAGAAACTATTCTGGATGCAGAGACCCCCATCTCTCCACCCCCATTCCCTAAGCCTTAGGTTGCTGAGATGCAGCAGTCAGGTCACCAATATGTTACAGAAGAAAACAACTACTGATGCTATTCTGTATCTGGTCTGTTGTGGTGTGAAAGTGTCATCTGACAAGGCCTGCCAGACTAAACTCTCAGGAGACACCAAAGAACATTTCTGGTTCTTCTGGTTCCAAGTAGAGTTGAACAGAAGGTAAGCAGTAAGGTGTTCAGACCTGTCAAAAGACAGACTGCTCCGTGTATGCACAGAAGTATGCCATTGGAAATGGCTACAGAAAAATTAAGGCTACAAGAGAAACTTCAGAGGCACAAAACTTTAGCACTTCTGTATGTCAGAAAATTCTAAAGTTAGAAGAGCAGGACTTTCCAGGAGAGCCACTTTGGACTAAGGCAAATAAATTCTACCTAATTCCCAATTTTTGTAACTTTGGTGGGATCTAGCATCATTTCATATTGGATTTTGGTGGGATCTAGCATCATTTCATATTGGATTATTGTTCAATATCCAAAATTCCCCACTGCTGATGAAATGCAATCTCAGGTTATTATTTATCATTCCTGGTTAATATTAAAAAAAAAACCCAGCCATTTTTAAGTTTGAAGGAAAAAGACTGAGTACTCCCAACCAGAATCTCCAAATACTTACTACTGGGGATAATGTCTGCTGCTTTACTAATTCCAATGCAACTAGAGTGAATATCATATCCCATAAGAAGTGTTGGCAGGACTTAGTCCTGAAATTGTAAGCTCCTGAGGCACAGACCTGTCTATACAACTCTTAGACATCTAAGGTGCTATAAGAATAATAATACATTTAGCCTTACGCCATCTTCAGCTAAAAATCAGCCAGTCTCTCTTCTCTACTCTCCTTCCTCCACAGAGTTACCACAGAATTTTTGTTCTGTTAGGGTAATATATATTTTTAATGCCAAATTTCAACATGAGCCATTTTTACGGTCTACTAATAAACCCTTGAAAACACAGATTTATAATGGAAACAGTGATGGACCCTTAACTACAGTGTATGCAACTATAATAAAAAGAATTAATGTAGTCAATTTGTACTACTGTTCTCAGAACAAAAAAAAAACCCTATTTCAACAGCAATCCTTTCAACAGCTGATTGGCAAGCCTGTCCATTTCTAGTCTGCAGTGTTGTCAGTTGTCTTCAACATGATAATGAGCCTGTCACCATATTCAAATAGCCCTGTGACAGCATGTTTTGTGAGCATGACGTCCACTGCAAAGGGTCTGTCAAAAAGCACCTTTCAGAAAATGAAAAGAGAATGCTTTTCTGATGATAAATCTAATTTCTTCATAGATAAAAGAGTGAGATTTTTCATCCGTTTTTTTCAGTGTTGTGTTGCATTTGTGTCTTCAAAAAATCCTGGGTTCTGATGCATAAAATGTTAAAGTTATCTGTAAAGACAAAGTGAGAAATAATAATCTTTTCTGAGTTCACCAGAAGCTTTGCACAGAGCTGTGGTACTGCTGGCTTTCCATCAAATTAAAACCAGAGGGGGAGGGCATGGCATGGGAGTTTAGCTTGTTACCAGAAGCAAATAAGGCTCAGAGTAAAGATCTCAAAGTCTACACATTTCATTCGTTAGGGTCTTCACTCTTTTTCAAACAGCCTATTACAAAATCTTCCTTGCTCCGTGTGGTCCTAGTTAAGCTTGACCAGATTGCATGCAATCCTACGCCTTTCAGAATGAGTGGGGAGAACATGAATGCATGCAGAGCTCTTAAATATTGTTATGATTCACGACTGTTGTACAGATTGTAGTGCAATACATTCCACATTCAGCTGCCACCAGCGTTACTTGTTGGCTGTGGAAATTTTCACTGAATTTTCTGAGAGTCTCAGTGTATTTTGCTACCTCAGACTTCCAGAGCTGGGTAACCTTAGTGCAAGAAGGTGATGGGCACAAACCCACAGAGAGTTTGTCTGCACACATCATTCATTAATATCAACAGGAAATATATAGATGCAGTGAAATAGAGCACTTTTTTTTCACCCCATACTGACAAATGTTTATCTTAATCTGTCTGGTTTTTTAAGAATCTTTTAAGCAGTATGAATTTCTGAGCAGTGGATTGAGCAATACACATCTAAAGGAAAGTGTTACAAAAAAGAAATATAAAAATCAAAACAAACACGCAATAAAGCATTCTCTCGTTCAGTCTTTGGGTGAAAAGAGCGTGGCAATGGCAAGACTTTAAAGTCTCAGTCTGAATGAACTTGAAGTAGAAGGTTCTACTTCTGGCTGTGCCACTACTATCACCTGTCATTTTTATAAAAGAAAAAAAAAACTCTTGTTCTCTTTGTCTGAGGTTAACTACTGTAACATGAGGATACTACCACCGACATCACAGGAGTGCTCTAAAATGTGAAGCAACTAGTCTCTGAAAAATTTGTTGAAAAACTCATGAAGCATTTAGTAAAAAATAGCACATTGCAGAAACTTAACACGTTCTTCAAATGCATACAGTAATTTTGTTTCCTTAAAAATCTGCCAAAACAGTGATTCTACAATGCTAAGGATATAGCAGATACTACAGATGTGGATTTGCTCTGCTATCTACTAACAAGTATTGAAACTAAATGTGTCTACTACTAGTACTAGATGGTGTTCTTCAGGGAAGTAAGAACATGAGGCTGATCATCATATAAAGCCACAATCTAAGGCAGTACCCACAGGAGTTTGATGGAACTTGTTCAGGGTTAGGGACAGACAGATACTACAGGTGTGAAAGTGGGACTCACCTTCAGCACCTTTAAACCATGCTTTTGAAAGGATTTGTATTGTTCTTGTCTTACAACCTCCATTTTTTCTTCTGTTTATACACATATATAATATATGCATTTATTCTGTCAATAATTTGTGATTAAAATTATATGTCAGTAAAAAATTGAATTAATTCAGGTCTAACAAGTTTAAGCAAGATAGTTTTACTGTGAGGTGATTTTTTGTTGTTAATAAGGAGTGGATTTCATTTAGAGGAGCTGTATTTTAAATTTGGGATATACAACATGGTATTCTGCAATTGCTACCATAACCCAATATACCTGTAAATAAATTGCAAAGGTAGGATTTTTAAATATTTAAATGAAGGCAACTGAGTATTACACAGCTTTAGACACAGCACAAATGGACAATCAACATTAAACATGACTGATTTTTAAATTCTTCATTGCTCAGCTGGAGGGAAGTATTACAAGGCCAAAAAACAGAGCTGTGGACAGCTGGCTTTGTGCAGTACCAGTTCTTTGCCTCAATTTTCAAGCCATTCATTTCTTTGGGAGTGGAGGGGGGTAGGGAAAGAAAGGAAAAAGCAAGAAGGAGGGAAAAAAAAGGAAATCTAAATGGAACCATACAAACATACAAAGCAAGCCTGGGTCTCTAGGACTTTCATTGTCTCAGGGAGTCGCCACCACCCTGATCCCTCATTAAAGCTGAAGAGATGCTGGAACAGCATTAAAATGAATGCAAACCATTTGCCGCAATCTTCTGCTCACACCATCTCCAAATGAAGGCAGGCATTGCATAATCCAGGCAGCTAGAGCTCCTGACAGGTGGATGATTTATGCTCATAGTCGGAAGAATCGGAGAGCCTGCAGAGGACACAGCATGAGCAAGGTGGTGGCGAGACAGATGCTCTCAGTGGGCTTGCAGAGGCTGGCAGGCTCCAGCTAGCTCAGGTGCAACCTGAACACTTTAGTACTGAACTCATATTGCCTAGATTCCAGCACAGCAAGATGCCATTTACAATATTATGTACAGTAGATATACTATCAAACCTATCTGTGTGCTATTTATTTCTGTATTTGTATATACACATACACACAAATATATATACATGTTGTTCTATTTGTAGTTCAAGTTGCTGTATTTATATTCTCTTTGCATGTGCACATGCTCTACTGGAAAAAATAAGGGCAGATTAGGACATATTCTGCATTATTATAGCCATGCAGCATAAATGAAACCACCAGAGTTGAACAGATGTAAGTGGGGGAATAATTTGGCTCTAGCTTTCAGAGAACAGGGACAGTTCATGATACTAATAGTCCTTCAGTATTTTAAGAGTATTTGAAGGCCAGGAAAGAAAACAACAAGAGAAAAGATGAAAACGTCCACAGAGGCAATGAGCCAGAGTATTCTAGTCACTCACATTAAGCACCCTCAAAGTACAGGAAACTTTACAATCACAGTGTCCTGCAGAAAAAGCATTAGCAAAACACCACAAAAATGCCACTTGTCATCTGCTTTTTTCATCTTTCAACGGAATGAGTTCGGTGTTATTCAGGAACATCTACAAAACCCAGCCAGACCTGTACAATTATTTCCAACCATGTAATTCAGCTTCCAATTCGAAAAGGAAGTGTGTGTAATAGACGTGAGGGTTTGACCTTTCATTCTTGTTCTGTGAGCAAGAGCCTGGTGTCTTTAAAAAACGATCAAAACCACAAACCCAAACAAATGAACACACACAAAAACATACAAACTCATGACTGTATAGCTGTTAGCACTGCATAAGTTTTTGCTTCTTTAATTTAAAAGGCGAAGCCTCCAGAATTTATTCCGCCTTAAGCATCTGAACAGAATGAAACAATCCACCTGCCTTATAGCAGAATTGCCACATTTTCCAATAAAACCTATGATTTAATTAAGTATGTAATTTTCAGGAGCACTCAAAGAGTTAAAGCTTTCAAATGTGCACACTGCAGGTTATCTGGGTTGAATCTGGGACTTTGCTGACTCTCAACTCCTTTCCACTTTAACAGATGGGGTCAAAGGTGGAACTGCAGATGAGAATTAAAGACACATACATCCCTTTAATCAGATAACACATTCAAAGACTTGCAAATTCCCAAGAAGCCACTTTA